>NW_022195997.1:1200000-1795000 GCF_008641045.1 Pistacia vera
AGTAGGATCTGTTGCTCAATCACTGTAGAGTACTCCATCATGAACCTTTTGTTAATGTTACAAAAAAAAAATGTTCCCATCTCGATTTGCTTTTCACGCACTGTGAATTCACGGAGGGAAGATCCTCGGTCTCTCCTGCGATGGCCCTCTGTGTCCCATCAATAGTTTGTCCGAAGTGGCTACAAAACAAAATGGGATTAAAGAGAATAGTTAATTTAGTAGGAATAAGAAAACAAAACCAACTTTGGATACCCACAACCGGACTGTTGATGAGACAGTGATTGAAGAATATTGATGATACAAAACGAGGGCATTGGTTAATGATAAGAGACAAATTGTGATTTATAGCAGTAATTAATAAAGAAAATCCAACTGAGATTCGGGGCTTCTGCTATCAGAAACATGGGATGATTGCATAGTTGTCTTCTTCTTGTTTTTGTTTTTTCTAGTTTGGAATCCAATATTGGTCACAGGCTATATTACATTAACATAGAGAGTTTGCATGGTCGATGGTCCTGGACGACTCCTTGTCCATGAATGTAGTAAATGCAGCACGTGAAAAGCAAATCTCCTTAGAATTAATTAATGAATATGGCATCCAAAGTCCCGATTCTGTGTATTTGTTTCACCATTTTATGACTTTCTTGCATTCAACATCTTTAAATTATAGCTCTTTGTATCCATCATCACATATACATAATTTTAGTGTTCATTAGAAAAATGCGAACAAGAGAGATTTGAAAGTTTAAACATTTTGATTTAAAACCCTATACTGTATATACCAATAACATTAAGATAAGAAAAAGGTCACAAACTAGAGCCTTACTAATTACTCCCTTTTTTTTTTTTTTTTTTTTTCTTAATGATAGGAGATGTCTGAGTCAGCTTTCGCACACCTCAACTAATCTTAGAATTATCAGCCGAATAAGAGTTTTAGTGGCTATCCCTATTAACAACCGATGAGGGACTTAAACTAAAAACCTCATAAGTAATACACCCAAGAGTTCCTATCGAACCATTCAACTAGTTAAAAATAGTTAATTACTCTGCGGTTTCCTTCCTTTGTATGCATCTTTTTCTTTTTTACTTTTATTTTTCATTCATTGAAGATTTAAAAGGTCTTCTAATAATTAATTGCCTGGTTAAACTACATCCCTCTCTCTTGACATTAAATTTGGTTCAGTTAACATCAAACTTGGTCCTACTTGATGAGTACTGTGATTATTGCAATGGTTTGTTCATTCTTTAATTTATATCACAGATGATGAAGCCCCGTTCAAGCTGGTACTATGTTTTTATCTTTGCAATCTCGTGTCACAGTTCCTGTGTTTGTACACCCGAAAGAAGCTCGATGGAATCAATAAGCTCACAAAATTAATATAATATGATTCATATAAAGCATCACTTATAACTTAAGAAATAACAACAAAACAACATAATAGCTAAGCTCTTCTTCTTCTTCTTTGCCATTGAAGACATAAATTTGAGCTTCATTTTTGTCATCCGAGAAGTTGACTCCATGTCTTGTAATTTCCAGTCATGTCATGCTGCATCATCAATGTAGCATAATTATCACAACTCAAACCTACTAAAAGATAGAACAAATGAACCATTAAAGTCAGCTACAGAGAGATAGATATACACATACTAGTTGCAGTCAGTGTTGGGACCAATGGTGAAGCCCAAATGGATACCACAGAAGCCAGGCAAAGTAGCTATAGCTGTAGCATTAGGATTGTAAGTGGTGATAAGGCCCATCAAACATCTACAAACCGATGGCCTATTATCTGGAGCATCAGCGATTAAGTTGAGGGTGGTAATGGCATCACAGCACGGCGAACCAGGAAAGGGGTCAGGTGAACCATAGGTGATAAAGGTTGAGCAGGAAGAGATCAATGCCGTCACGGTAGGGCAGTCTGTGATTGATGATACTGATGCGGCCCAAGTTAGCATCAGTAGTACTCCAATTACGTATTTATGAGACTCCATGTAAACAAGTTTTAGCAACTAGCAATTAATTTTTATTTCTATTGAAATAGTTTCTTAATGGTATTGTGGCCATTTTATAGTGTTCATTTGTATTGGGTTGGTGTGCAATGAAGAATGTGTGCTCTTCATTAAGGTTGAATGAGTTCTATTTCTACCCATGCACTTTATTATATTTAAAGGATTGGTTTATTATTTTCCAAGTACTTATGATATTTTAAAATTATGATAGACCATACTTTCTATCAGAGGGGTAATATAATAGACCATACAATATTTTTCAAAAATGGTGTGTGCATTCATTATTTTTTGGGTTGATTAAGATTTACTGTTGCGATTTAAAAGCCAACAAGGTTTCGTGGTGTAGTTGGTTATCACGTCAGTCTAACACACTGAAGGTCTCCGGTTCGAGTCCGGGCGAAGCCATATTTTTACTTTTTCTTGTTTAGAATCGACTGACTAAAAGTTACTTTTTCTTGTTTAACATCGAAGGTCCCGGGTTCGAGTCTGGGCAAGGCCATTTTTATAAATCCTTTTATTATATAGAAATAGAATCATTATTTAGTTTTTGTTAAAAGATAAATCATTAGCATTACATTAACTAAACAGCTTATAACAACTTGAGCAGTAATAAGTAAACATACAAACAAGAATTAATTGTATTAATAATGTAGTGGAAAGCCAAGAGTAAAAGCAGGTACTCATCAGAAGAATTACATGAAAAGCCATCCAGTTTCTAGCTACCACCTATGCATTTACATGTAAAAACTACTAATTTCCATCGCAATTCCATCGGGAGGTTCGAACACAGCTCAAGTATTGACACCAATGGCACTGATCATAACCATTCTTTTGCCGGTACAGCATCACCAGCCCAACTGTGAATCTGCATTCAACCATATCAACTATTTACATTAGTTAAAGCTTTACTCTTCACACACTTATAATTCAACATGACTTCTATCCAAATCACATCACTTTTTTGTTCTTAGATTGTTTTATGTAACCTGAAACGAGAGCTGAAAAGATCTAATCGAGTCATGCCATGGGAGATCAAATGAAATGACATTATTACATGCGCTGTCTCCAGTTGGAACCAACAAAAACATGCATTCATACCCCACATTACGAAAATGAGGTAGATCCTTCTGTTTCCCTTTGTCACAACAATGAAAATGGATCTATGACCTGGCAAATATATATGTATCATGATGGTGATTTTCATGTGACTACATTCTAATGGAAGCACCGTCTCAGATATGATACCGACACCAAAAGATGATGATTCCAATCAGGAGGTCCCCAAAACCGTATGATTTGACACCAATAAGTTATAGTTGGATTACTGAGAGTAACTCACCCTGCAACTAGTAGAACCAGAGAAACCAACCATAGAACATATTGATAAGCCTTGTATTTTGATCTGACAGGAGCACTGTCAGGAAGATTCCTGCGATCTAGCCACCTAAACCGAGGACGAGGCAGCAAAATGAAGCCAAGGAAAAAGCCAGTAAGAAATCCACCAATGTGAGCGAAATTATCCACATGTGGCAAAATTCCTATTGCAAGATTAATGGCAATGATCACCAGAAGAGTAACCAGCGCTGCAGCCTATGAAACCAACTAAGACTTAATCATCTTCTTGCAGCAAGCATGAGAAACATTTATAACTAACTTTTACTTAACATCAGTAAGAAGAGCAAATGAAATGGGTTACCATTGCTCACCTTGTTGGTATAAAGAGACCAGTTTGTAATTAATTCAGAAAGCATTGCTCCAAGAAGTCCAAAAAGCGCGCCAGAAGCACCAACAGAGATGCTGTCGCCGATAAATAAGGAGGAAAGAACACTCCCACCAAATCCAGCCAACAGGTAGATTATTCCAATTCGCACTACCAAAGGGTGAAAAAAGTTCAGCAAATAAGTTACAAATCTTAACTGATTTAAGAGGAGTAAAGCAAGTTAAGCTTCAAAACAAGAAGTATACATATTCAACAATTTAATGAAGAAGGTAAAATGTAATGTTCCAAAAACATGAAAGGCAACATACCAAATCCGAATTGTTGTTCCAGGCGAATACCAATGAAAACAAGGCACAGCATATTTGTGAGAAGATGAATAATACCAGCATGCAACCAGACACAAGTGATAAGTCTCCATCCTTGATGTTTATCGACCACTTTTTTCCATTCAAGTGCACCCAATTTCTCCAATCTTCAAAAACAATCAAAAGAATTTGTTCAACTACTTTTATTTTTGAAATTTCGATCCCACTCTTTATTTCTTTAGTTAAGTTAAACGAAATAGCTGATTTAAAGAACAATAACATCAAAACAACTGAAATTTCCAATTTTCACCAGATCCACCAACTTTCACACCTAAAGCAATGAATTAGTCTAGAAAGCTTAAACCTTGACAACCTATGAAGCTAATAACCTCAAATTAATACTGTAATAATTAACCAACTTCAGTCCCAAAATATCTAATTAATTAAAGAACCGCAGGAAATCAACCACCATGTATCTAATATTAATTCCAAATTTTAGATTTCAGAAACAAAAACAATAAAAAACAGAGGGTCATAAATTGAATGAATAAACCCCATATTTGCATATAAATTCATGTCCAATTAATCTATTTATGCAAAGTTTTTAACATAATTGACAAGACCAATATTTATATCAGAACGAGCAAACTGAGGCTGAATCTAACAAAGTTCAGCAACAAAACATTTAAACAACTTAATTAAAACCAAAGTCACAAACATCACTAGTTCCAAATCTCACAAAAACAATAACATTTAGAAGAAAAAATGAGAGAATCAGTGATTACGTGCGAGAAGAGGGACCAAAAAGAGGATTTTCTCTCAAAGGCTCAAACGAGAACCTCCCAAGAAACCTAGCCACACACTTGTCATCAAAGGGCGAATTTTTGTGTTTAGGACAGTCGTTGATGAACATGACAACAATTACAAACAGCAACATTAGCCAACACGAACATGGGAAAACCAAGAAGTCCACTGAGACTCCATGTCTTCGATCGTACGGATGATGTTGCATAACGTTGTTAATGTTGGTGTTGCTGTGCTATTACCCGTCCTGTTCTTGTTCACTCCTCTCTCCATGTCTTCCCCCGACATGTTTGGTGTCTGGTACTTTTTTTCTATCTAACAGCAACCTCAAACTTTTGATATGTTCGAGATTGGTGAAATTGATTGGTGAAGGGTTTAAGTGGAGCTTTAGAAGAAAATGAAGGGTGTTTGAGGGTTCCAACTGCACAGTAAGCGATACTGAAACTCCATTAGATCATCTAGATTTTCGTAAATGTTCAGAACGAACAAGCCAATGTTCACGTAACACGTTTTCAATTTTCGTGGGTGCAGATCACGTGCCATACGGGATATTTCTTTCTTCTACGTGACAAACTAATTGGGTAGGTATTGTCAAAATGTACTGATTGTGCAGTGGATTTGTTTTTTGTACTTTTGGTTGTTTTCCACCAACTGAACTGGGCATGTTTTTTACATTTCGCGGGTATTAAACTGACACTCCATTTTTGAATTTTTTTTTTTTTTTAAGAAGAGAAATTATTTTAAAATAAAATAATTTCCACCAACGGATAAAAATGTTTAAAATTTATATATTATAAAAGTATTAATTAAGTAAAACAACCTGGAAGTCACATAATAATCATTACTGGGTCTTCTCCTGGTTTCACAGTCTATAAGTTTAAAAACAAAATCCTACCTAATTGCAGATCTATCGGTAGGTTAAAAGCATATTTTTCACATTGTTTTAAGGAAACTGTTAGAAAAAAATCTTAGGTCATTTAGGTCTGAATGCTTTGAAACTTAAGTACTGTACTAAACACGCCCAAAAATATTCCAAATTTACATTATTGTCACTGAATTGACATTTTAAAATAGAATGAGCGAGAAACCAGAAGGCAGAAGAAGAGATGGAGAGTCTGGGATCAATTCCCATGTCTTTCTAGAGGCTCCCACAAAACAAAATGCATTAAATATGGAATATGCTGAGGAAAATATTACACACAGACAGATCAAAAATCGAAAAGAAGAAAGCGAAAGCCATTCTTTTTATTTTCACATCTGTCTGGATACGCGTACACGCACCCTACTCGTTCTGTCAACCACTCTGATTTCTATACCTTTATTCTTCTTTGACATCCAGGAATTTGCTTCTGCGTGTCCTTTTTATGCTATAACCCTTTTAAGGAGAAAATTTAGCTGCCCGGTCCCCCCAGTATGTATTTAAGAAAATGGCCTTAAACTGTTCATCAAATATTTTATAATTTAGAGAAGATGACGTGGCATAGTTAGGATTAATTAAACACGTAAAATGGTGGTAAAATGAAAAGATTAAAAATATGTGGGCCGAATCAAAAATAATGAAAGTTTTCAAAATTTGAAATTTCGCAAAACAAGCCCCACAAAATTACGTCGCTTAATCGAAATCATCAGTTGAAAACGCGATTTCTGAACGAAAGGGAGACGCGATTTCTTCCGATCCAACACCAATTGATTTGCACCCTAAATCAATTTCTTGAACCCTAAACGGAATACAGTCGCGATTTTCGGCGATATAGTCGCGATTTTCGATCGATTTCTTCAACTATAAACGGAATCTGCGCGATTTCCGGCGATACAGCCCGTATTCCAATCCAAACTACAAATTTTCACACCAAATTCAATCCAAACCCATGGCTGACACTCACAAGACGACGACAACCCAACGCCACTTCGAATCCTAGTGACGGTGGCGCAAGCAGGTCAATGGCTGCTGGTCGATCATCTGACCATTGAAGGTGGTCCACACGTAGAGGAGACGCCCGCGGCAACAAGACAGAGGGAAGAACCAGCAAAGGGGTCTGAAGACGAGGAGTCAGGCGAGAATTCAGGCCAGAAGGGGATTCCGGAGAGAATGCAGGCCAGGAGGTGGATTCCGGCGATATATCAGGGCAGAGGAGTCGCCGGAGGATCCAGGCGCGAGGAGAAGGCCGGCGAAGATAGGGTAGTAGTTTGGGATGTTGCTTGTAATTCGCTTAAGCGATCATTGTATCGCTTAAGCGATTATTCTGTTTTAACTCGTGATGCAGCAAGATCGCTTAGAGATCAGAGTGTTTACTCTGGTGCGTTAAGCGATCTTAGGTCTGGGCAGAATCACAGATTAAGAGATTCTCAGTAATTTTGGTAGCTTAAGCGATTTAAAATCGCTTAAGCGATCTTGCATGAGACAGTAAAGATCTCTTAACGATCCATGATCGCTAAGCGACTACAGTGGTTTTGGTTTATTTTTGTTGATGACATTTTATTTATATCGATTGTGCAGATTGTGCGGACCGTAAGCTGTAGAGAGTACGAGTTGGAGCCTATAAGTGAGAAGGTACCCTACTTCCCTGCAAGGGTGACGGTGAGGTCGAGCTGGGAGGTTTTTGACAGAATAAGGGCCATTTTAGCTAGAATGAGGCATGGTGAAAGAGATTTGGTGACACTTGTTTCGGTCAGTTTTTAAGAATTGGAAAAAGTGAGAAAAAGTATTTTGGGGGCAGGAGTGCATCACATGTTGATGCACTCAGTAAAATGCAAGAAAAAAAATGAAATGTGGTTCGTGGTGGAGGGAAAGCCACTACGGTTTGGTATGATGGAGTATGCGTTGGTGACGGGCTTGGATGCGGGGAAGTGCCAACTAAGGCGGAGGCAGACGCAGTAAGGAAGTGTGCGGAGCCATAAACTTGTAAAAGGTTTTGAAAGGGGCAAAGTCTATTACAGGAAAAGTTTTAGAAAGAGGCTATACAGTTCGGTTTAGTGATGCAGAGAAGATAAAAGTGTGCTTGATATTATTTTTACATTCTATCTTATTGGCGGTGACTCAACAAAAGCTATTGAGAAAGATTGGTTGCTGTTGTAAGCGACTTGGAGTTCTTTAATTCTTATCGTGGGGACGGATATCATTTGAGCGAACCATCAAGAGCCTGAAAAAACCAGACATGGCGTTAAAGCATGCCGAATGGGGCGGAAGGCTAAACCAAGCACGTATAATTTGTTTCGCTTCCATGGGCAATGAGGTAAATATTAATGCTCTAGTTATATTTTTATAATATGTGTGTTTGAATAATGACATGGAGTTTTTTTACAAGTAGGCTGGGTACGGGCCATCCCTGCTTCGCTAAGGCGGGGGGGGAGGAGCAACAATGTGAATGTGAACAGCAATTTCCTAGGATTGTGCGGTGGCATGTCGAGAGCTGTAACCATTGGGATTATGGCCAATTAGAGATTGAGATTCAAGCAGTGGGGTAAGATTGAAGGATTAAGCTTTTGAATATGCAGTTGCTTTTTATTTTGCTTCAATCTGATTGATTTTTTTTTCTTATTGCAGGGAGTCGTCCGTCCCTTTTTGACCCCTATTGGGATGAAGCGGAAGAGGACTATGTCCATCTTTCAAAGCAATGGAGGGATGAAAGGGATGAACAGATAGACCGCCTGAGCGGGACCTAAAAGGGGTCACGCATGTGATGGCAGTTGCAGGGCCATTGTTGACAATGTCGTTGATGCTGAGGATAATGAGCTCGGGGGGCCGAGGATGAGGAGGAGAAGAGGGAGGAAGAGGTTCATGCCTCAGCAAACGGTACAACAAGTACCGCTTTGCCGAGACATCGGCGTAGGGAGAATGAGGTTGTTGACTCATCAACGGCCTGTTTGAGGTTTTACAACAGCCGTTTATGCAAAGCTTGAGAAGATGGAAGAAACATGAAAAGGGTGGAGAAGAAAGTGGATAAGGTGGGAGGGAAAGTAGCTAGAATGGAGGGCGAAGTGGTACAAGAGGAGGAAGTTGGTGGAGAATTAAAGGCGGTTGAAGTGCAAACTGGCTTGAAAAGAGAGAGCGAAAGAGCAAGTTTGTGAAATCGCCTTACATGGTAGTGACACAGGTAAAGAGAAGAAAATGAAGAAACAAATGGAGGAACAACCAGAAAGGGAGGAGGTTGAGGAGGTGTGTGGTGGAAGTGGGGCGGTGATAATGGAGGAGGGGGAGTGGGAGGCGAAGGAAGCGGGGATGTAAAATTGGAGGAAGGGGGAGGAAGTGGGGAAGGGAAATTGGACTCAAATGTCGATTTGTATAGGCCAATAGAGGAAAGGAAAAAACTCTTTTATGCCTATTACAATGGATCGGGAATTGATGGCCATATAAGTGTAAGACAGGGGATTATCCCCGGGAAGGTTTCAGAAGTTGTTGACGATGGGGACGTGGCTTGAGGATCGGTGAGTTATGTTCACTTAATTTTCTTATTTTTTCCTGTGTTTTGCATACTTATCTTGTTTTTTTATTTGATGTAGCACATCGATGAGATATTGGCACTGATGAGGCTACGACAGACTAGTGATGGTGATCTGTTGTATCCTGACTGTGCTATCACTGATGTGGCGTTTGGGCAAACGCTTGTTTCGGCATATCGGTCTTTAATTAAAAATGCGTTGCTAGTGGTGTAACAAAAGGACCGAAACGAAAACGATTGGCTGCCACAGTCGGATTGATCCCTGATGATTTCGGTTTGATGATAGGATTATGCAGTAGTAAGGGGGGATCGGCCCAAAATGGCCACGGTGGGCTTGTTAAAAGTGTACTGCATCATCCTCGTCAAACAGATGCACTGGATAGCAGTCGCTGCGCATCTAGAGGAGGGTGTCTGAAGATCCTTGACTGCAACCAACCATTTGTCGAGACAAGCAGTTGGAGGTCGAGTTGGAGCCACTGTCCAGGTTGTTCCGTGGCTGTTGCGTGACAGCAGGATGTTTGGGCAGTTGGGTGATCAGGTACTAACGGAAAGTGGCGAATTCAGCGCTCTACCTGCCCAATAAATGAGTCAAGGTAAATTTTGTTTAAAACTAACTTACATAATACAATTGTTCTATAAGTTTATTATAATGCTAATGTCTCTTCCTATGTAGCGCTGAATGTGGGGATATGCCTGAAATTATTCAGTTCGACATGACCAACAGCCTGATGGACAGCTTGAATGACGAAACAATGACAGAATGTCGGGAGCGCTGGGCTGTCGACTGCTTCCATGGGCGAGGATCTGTTTGAGTGACCAGAACCAATCAAAGGGTATGAAAGTTGGACGCTGAATTGTGTAGTTTATGCGATGTTGATGTTCATACTTGGGTTTTTTGAGTTGAGTTTATGTGATACCTGTTATAATTACAATAAGGGTGTATATAACATGTTCATTTTCAATGGTGTTTTGTGTGTACTTCAGAACTGCTTATTAATTGTTCTCATTGGGTTGGCTATTTTCTAATTCATGTCTTTCTCATATTATGTGTTTTTACACTGCAGGTCACTAAGATGGAATGGTCATCTCCACAGAAAGTCAACCGAGGCACCATATTAGCGCCCTTGTAGATATCATCTTGAATTTGTTGGATGCTAGTGCAGAGCCAGAAAGCATCGGGAAGAATGATGTCGTGGGCATCTTTTCAAGCATGGACTGCCCTGATAACATTCACTGGGATTCTAAACTGTTTGGCATCAAAAACTAAATTATAAATAATTTACTATGTATGGTGTGATCATTGTAAAGAATTGGATCTGATATTTGGGATATATTTTTGTTTGTCCATATAAGAAATTCATCAGCAGTTTCAATTTACTATGTATGGTTTGCCATATAAGATCAGTGTCTTTAGTAATAATCGCTTACGATACGAGAGGTCGCTTAAGCGATCATTCGTATTTTAGTAATAATCGCTTAACGATAGAGAGGTGCTTAAGCGATCATTGTCTGGGCAGATGTCATTCTGCCTCGGAAAAGATCGCCTAGATCGCTTAAGCGATCATGGGTCTTTTATTAATAATCGCTTAAGCGATACGAAAGGTCGCTTAAGCGATCATTGTATGGGCAGATGTCATTCTGCCTCGGAAAGGATCGTTAAGCGATCATAAATCGCTTAAGCGATCATGGGTCTTTTATTAATAATCGCTTAAGCGATACGAAAGGTCGCTAAGCGATATTGTATGGGCAGATGTCATTCTGCCTCGGAAAAGATCGCTTAATCGATCATAAATCGCTTAAGCGTCATGGGTCTTTTATTAATAATCGCTTAAGCGATACGAAAGGTCGCTTAAGCGATCATAGTCTGGGCAGATGTCATTCTGCCTCGGAAAGGATCGCTTAAGCGATCATAAATCGCTTAAGCGATCATGCGTCTTTAGTAATAATCGCTAAGCGATACAGGAGGTCGCTTAAGCGATCATAGCTGGGCAGATGTCATTCTGCCTCGGAAAAGATCGCTTAAGGGTTTACGATTCGTTCAGAGCACTTGTTCGTTATTACATTTATACAAACATATAGTTCCTTTACACGTCAAAGATCGCTTAAGGGTTTACGATTCGTTCAGAGCACTTGTTCCGTATTACATTATATACAAACATATAGTTCCTTACACGTCAGAAAGATCGCTAAGGGTTTACGATCGTTCAGAGCACTTGTTCCGTTATTACATTTATATCAAAAAATAGTTCATTTACAGTCAGAAAGATCGCTTAAGGGTTTACGATCGTTCAGAGCACTGTTCCGTTATACATTTATATCAAACATATAGTTCCTTTACACGTCAGAAAGATCGCTTAAGGGTTTCGATTCGTTCAGAGCACTTGTTCCGTTATTACATTTATATCAAACATATAGTTCCTTTACACGTCAGTTCTAGTATTTTATATTTGTTTGCTTAATTATTTAGGAAATATCAGTATATTTTATAATTTTCGACCCATTAAGTGATTAATTTCATTAATACCAAGAAAAAGTTCAAAAATTAACAAAAAACACCCCCCACCCACCAACTTCCAGATTTGGCTACCGTCGACAGCAAACGAACGACCGGAAATGGCCGGTAATGGCAGTTGTGACCTTTTCCGGCCATATCCACCGTCGATGTGGCCGAAAAGGCCACCTCTTCGTCATGGACTTTCAATGAAATGTCGACTTGACAGTCAACGACGGCCAACATTTGGCCGTCGTTGACCGACAACGACGGCCTATATTTTGCCGTCACAGACAGCAACCTCTGGATTTTTCCGTTCGTACGGCCAGTTCTGGAGGATCGTGGGCCCTTTTCCGGCCAATCCGTGTCGATCTGGCGGAAAAGGCCATATAGAGGCCCTATCGGCCAGATCCGACCACTGTGCATCGAAACGCCCTTTCCCGGTCAGATTCCGGCTCCGGTGGCCGTGGGGTAGGTGGGGGTGTATCGTTAAATTTAAAACCATTTGCAGAAGAAATGCTAAGCGATACAATGGATCGCTTAAGCGATCATGTGATTGGTAGAAGCAAATCTGCCCAAGTCCATGATCGCTTAAGCGATCAGTGATATCGCTTAAGCGAATATTACCTTTTTCCCTGGTCGATTAAGCGATCGGGGATCGCTTAAGCGATCATGCACCTGGGCAGAATCAATCAGTCCAGGTGCAGGATCGCTTAAGCGACCTTCTGCGAAAACACTTTGTCGCTTAAGCGAACACTTGTCGCTTAAGCGATCGTGGGCAAATATACATTTGCATCTTTTCTCCTGAATTTTGACAACTAAAATTACCAACACGTATTAATTCCATACTTTTTCCTCAATTTGACAGCCTAATTCCAAACTAAAATCACCAACAAATATTTAGACCATGTAATAAGAATACACAATATAAAGGATATTTTATTAAAGGTAACAATAAAATTTAAAACATCAATAATTTCATCCTTCTTCGAATCGACCCTAATTACTTGGCAACTGCTTCTCTTGTGACCAGGTTGCTTGCAAATTGAGCACTTATTCATCTTCCGAGGAACCTCAAAGGCTGATGGAATACGCTTAACCCTTTTTCTCCCTTTGGTGTCTTCTTCAATGGCGGGGGAGGATAATGTCAGCCACCTCTAGCGGCACTACCCACTGTCTTCTGGAGGCACGGATATATCATTTCTGAATATTGCTAGCATGTAGTGATCTGTCATATAGAAAGGGGAGCAAAGTTCCATGTAAATTCTTGAACCAAAATCCGGCTTCTGTTGGTGTTTCAGTGCTGCTAGTGCATGAGGAAAGGTAAATGTTGAATGTCAAGCACTTTACAGCTACAAGTTTTTGTAACAAGGTTAACTAGGGCATCCGGACCATAGCCGCCACAGTAAACTCTTGAGCATTAAGAGGATAGGCAAACAGTGTTCCATATGTTCTCGCAATATTTTTTAGCTGACGGAACAAGGGTTGTAGTAAAATTATCTGACTCCATACGACGCTCATGGAACCACCGCAGTGTCCTTTGGATTGCATCAAAAGTGCAACTATTGGAAACTCTCTTTCTATTACACACTTCGATTATGGACTCAGCTATGTCGTGGTCATGACATCAAACCTTCTTCCAGGAAAGTAAGCTCTACTTCATCTCTCGAAACAACATCATGCTCAGATACTTAGCAACTCTAACATCCTTGATTCGGATTTGCTGGAAGTGTTTCTCGAACTCATCAACCCGATAAGCTTTTGCTGCCATGTAGTATGTCTGAAGGAGGCCAGCACACTTAAACTTTTGTTTATGTTCTCACCAAGGTGCCTCCTACAGAATCCGTGATGTGCTTGATGGAAATAGTGGCAATCCCCTTTTTATAGAGTTGTGCCTATCGGATATTATGCACAAATCGTCACTGTCAGGCACTATCGTACGTAACTGCTGAAAAAACCAAGTCCACGACTCGTCATCAGAGTCAACCACACACCATACAACAGGATATGTGTGATTCTCGCTGTCCTGTGCAGTGGCCACCAACAATGTACCTCCATACTTTCCCGTTAGAAAGCAACCATCACAGCAAACACCTTCTCATGTTTACAAACCCCTTATAGCAGCACCATAAGCAACAAAAAAATATTTAAACATCATATTCATGTCCCACTTCAAAGCCGCTTGCTACCTTGGTTGTCACTCAAGCATATAACGGTACGCTTCTAATACTGCGTACCCGCGCTCCAGCGTGCCCTCACAAAATCTTGGGCATGTTGTCTACCTTTCCAGCATTTCAGTACTAACAGACACTCCCAACTCTATGCGCACAAGTCTCTGAATGTCTTTAGGAGATGGACCTTCCCTTCGACGAATCGACTTTTGACAAATTGTCCAAAACATCAGCGGACGCTTGTCGATGCTCACCTGAAATATGTCCCAAACCACAGTGTGCTCACGGTAATGTGCTAAGAATAAACTTTTCCGACTGCGCACACTTCTACAATAAACCCGCCACTTGCAGTTTCGGTCACGACATGCAACCGTCACAGCAATGAATTTGACTTTTTGGTGATGAACTCAAAATTACCTTTACAGCAACAAGTTTTAGCTTCCTCACCACTTCCTCTTTGTGTCAAATAAATACCCTATGCGCAAGTCCGATCCATCCGTAAAGACATGAGCTGATCACTACCTCCAATTGCCCCTTTGAACCTGCATAAACGACCATAGTGTTCTCCCTCACAATCTACGCCTTCTGCATAATCTGTATTTAAAGGAATCTCTACATATGTGGGAACATCTAGGGGTCCTCCTCCTCAACATTTTCATTCTGCCCCCCATCACCAACCTCTTCTATAGTGTCCTCCCACCACCCAATTCACCGTCTACTCTTGATTTTTCAGCTAACAAATCAATGGCCTCGTAGTTCAAATTACAACAGACAAATCTCCGCTACATCCTCGTTATCCCTTCCTTGGAACCAACTTCCAACGGTTTTTCTACATAAGAAACCCTAAAATCGGCCTCGAACCACATCGGCCTATCAATCATAAATAAGTTCACATTTCATCCGACTTTAATACAGCAGGAGGTACCTTATAATTTTCAGGAGCTCTGCTAAAACATAACTTCACAACTATATCACTACGCGAGCAACTCAAATTACCTCTTCTAATTATTTATCAATCAACTATCAAAAAACAACTCTGTGCTCACAGCAATTGGTGTAACTTCTTGCTCTTCCCAACCACTTCCACCTACTTTCTTCCTCCACCCACTCACCAAATATCAACACAAAACAACTTTCCCATGTATAATAATAGCAACTACCTGTAATGCAAGAAAACAATATTCTTAAATGCTGTACTAAGGGTTCAAATGTTTAAAAAGAATCTACACATTCGTATATTTGGTCTGATGTATCGCTTGAACGATCAGGTTATTATACTGGATCACTTAAGCGATAAACTTGATCGCTTAAGTGATTCAGTATAAATAACCGTGATCGCTTAAGCGATCTTATCATTTACTGATCGCTTAAGCGATCTGCTCCCATACAACAGACTTTAACGGATGCTTAAGCGATCTTATGCCACATACCTGAGCGTAAGCGATCTATCTGCTGCATTACCAGACCTACGGATCGCTTAAGCGATACACCAGATCGCTTAAGCGATCCATCATGCCCAGAAAACATTTTTAGTCATCTCCACCTACAATCGATCCATCATACCCAGAATAAATACCCAGAACAAATTTTCAACAAATTTCACTCCTTTCAACCTACATTACATCAAACACAGCCAACAACCTAAACAACTAAATCAAAATCATAACCCAACACCCATCCATTATTAAATCTTTGTAAATCTAAATATAAAATGTAAAAGAGAGATACACATACTAGGCGAAGTCAGGAGGAGGAGGAGGGAGATCTTTGCGGAGAAGATGTTAATGGTGGAGGAAGAAGAAAGGGTTAATGGCGGGGAACAGAAGATGTAGAGGAATGAGGAAGAAGAAGATGTACAGGAAGGAGGAAGAAGAAGAAGATGCAGAGGAAGAAGAAGATGTTGACGACGCCAAGAAGAAGAGAAGAAGATGCAAGTAGAGATGCGTTAATGGCGGGAGGAAGAAGAAGGTTTTTGGGTTTATTTGCAACAATTTCGGGTTTGTGGAAATATAGATAATTTTGAAAAGATTACATTAATCATAATTAAGCACTAATTACCCTTAATCAATAATATGGCTATTTAGTTAACATTTCAAAACTTGATAGCCTTTTAATTAAATGTAAACTTCAAATGTCTTTTTAATAACCCCCCCCCCCCCCCTTTTTTAAGTTAATGGTAGCTACTGTATCAAAAATATCTTAATGGTAGCTACTGTATCAAAAATATCTTATGGCCATTCTCCAAGAGATCATCATGACTGATGGTGAATAATATAAATAGCACTTTATCTTTTTATTATCTATATTTTATTGATCTAACTTGTTAGTTATGTCTTGTATCCCATTTTATACCCAGTTTTAAAAACTGAATAATATGTTGGGTGATACATGCGATTTTAAAAAGGGTAAACGAACAACTTTTTTCTACTCAAATAATGGTTTAGCGGCACTTTTTTACTTAAAGATTTTTAAAATACTAATTTGCTATCCAAATTTATATTCCGTTTTTTATTCTGGTATCGTTACAACCATGCATTACTACCATTCTCTTCCCTGACTATTTCTTATCAAAACCCCTCAAATTCTTTTCTTACCGACCTTGTTAATAGTCAGTAATCAAGCGATTAAGGTTTGTGCAGCCGTCTTTCTCAAATCAAATTACGATCAATCCCAACCAGTAAAATTCAACCTTCTACCACTAAAAGACTCACCAGTCTCCTCTCTTCAAAAGCTTTAACAGTCTAGACCGAATTTACTCTCTGTTCACCATTAGAATATAAATTTATATAGTAAAATGGTATTTTAAAAATCTATGGATGAGAAAGTATTATTAAGCCATTATTTGAGTGGGAAAAAGTTCGTTAACTCTTTCAAAAATTGCATAAACAAATAGGCTTCGCTTGGTTCACATATTGGGAAAAATTTTCTAGTTTTCCCAAAAAAGTTAAGGCTGCGTTTGGTTCAGTATTTTTATTCATATTCTAGACCGGATTTAACAAATAACGTCTGGTGGTTTATTTTCACAATGCAATCTTCAAAATATTTTTCTGACTTTTTTTTTTACCGTTGAAGGTTTGCAGTCTACTTTTATTTTTCTCAGTTTTCTTCACTGCTTCTTCGCTAACATTTCCCACTTTCTCACTTCACCGTTTCACTTTCTCAGTTCACCATTACCAACGTGCTTCACCATTTATTAATATTATATTAATAAATCATTTATAAAAAAAATATATCAATCAAATATTCAATACAAATATCAAGGCCAAAATACTCTACGAAACACATATTCTTCAAATCATATTCTCGTAATTATAACCTTACTCAACTATCCAATATTATTCCCAAAATCCTATCCAAAATAATAAACCAAACGCACACTAAGTTTGTTTCACCTATTTTCCAAAATATAATTCTAAAATTTTCAATTTTCTTTAAACCCCCTAAATTTGTTAATTTAACTAAACAAACCCTTAAAAAAATTCAAAAAATTGACAAAAACACCCTAGCAACCCAAATTTACCAGATTCCGGCCACCACTGTCGGAAGCTGACCGGAATCTGGTGTAATGGCACATTACTGGCTGAATCTGGCCGGTAGTGCGCTGAACTGGCCGGAAAAGGTCAGATCTACGGCCAAAGATCTAGCCATCAATGGCTAAATCTTTGGCCGTAGACAGTTGTCAACAACGGCCAAGATATGGTTGTCGTTGACCATCAATGACATTGACGGTCATATCTTTGGCCGTCGTTGAAGATCAAATGCGGTCAGATCTGCTGCCGTCAATGGTCAGATCTAGTCGCAGATCTGGTCGAAAAAGGCATATTGGTGCACAATCGGCAAGATCGAGTCGATCATAAGCCCGATATGGCAACTCCGACCACCCTCCGGCGGTGGTAGTCGGCTGTCCGTATTTATGAGTGGATTGGGGGTGTTTTTGTTAATTTTGAATATTTTATTATAGGGGTGTTTAGTAAATAAATAAACATAGAGGGTATTTATGTTAATTTTCAAAATTCTACATCGTATTACCTACTTAATTTAACTTTTTTCAAAAGATTATTCTAAAAACTATCCAATAATGAACCAAACGGAGCATCTTCCCTGTCTTCCTTACAACTACTTTACTTTTGAGTTTGGAATGATCTAGTGATTCAAATCCTCATTTCACAATCATAAAATCCCTGAGGAAAGTAATAAGCGAAATGGGGTGCAAAAGGAAAGCTTGTAGATGTGTGAAGAGGCATTGACAGTAACACGCCATGGTGGGCTAAAGTAGCCTGATAAATGGGGGAAAAAACAAAATATTGCGTAAACGTGTGTATCTCCGCTTCTTCTTTATTGCTGTGTGTAGTAGTTGGTTGAAACAGTTGAAGTGGTGTTGTTACTTCCAATCCACGGTACTCTCACATCTTTCCCCTTCTTGTTGGTTGTTTGCTTCACAACCACAACTTCTTGTCATTATCTTTTGGCCTAAAATTTCTCTATGGCCACCGCTACATCATTTCTCATTTTTAAAAGCCACATTAAAGTTTTGATCATTCAACAGATTTTAATATGAAAACCTCATTGATGTGATGTTAAGAAATTTGATTAGGATGTTCCCTTCATTTTACTTCACCTACACCCACTTGTACCCAAACGTTATGTGTTAAAAGTAATGAAAATCAATAATGTTCGACCACAAATACTTCTAAAAAATACCCATTTTCCTTAGTACATGGATGTAGTGATAAATTACACTTCATCTTTTTCACCATTGCAGCCATAGTTTAAGAAACAATATCAAAATCGTAACTCAAAACAAAAGGAAAATCAAATGCAAACCAAGATTTATAATGATCACCGAAGTGTAAGTGAAGAAAATCTCTGCCGTCAGGAATAATGTTTTCAGCGCTTTCCTCCTCCACCCCCAAGCTTTGGGCCCTTCGATGTGCCACCCTTAGGCAAGTTACCCTTGCTCTGAGTCTTTTGTGACTTGGCCATTACCTCTGACTTTTTGGCCTTCTTCTCATCCTTGGTTTTCTTAATTCTCTCCTTAATTTCACTGCATAAAAGTTCATGAATATCAGGGAAAGATTTGTCTTCATGCCAATAACATAGTTTTCATTTTAAAACAGGATGAAGATATACCGCAGGGCAGCCTCCCTTGCAGCATCTCGAACTTCAGCTTTTTCACTTCTTTTCTTCTGTATAACCTCTATAGTAGCACCAACTATTGACCTTGAGTAAGGTTTTTTTGTGGTGCGACGCCTCTTCTTGACAGTTTCAGCAGCTATGTCCTTTTAAGAGTATAGGGAAAGAGAAAAAAGTTATAAACAGTAAATATGCGGAGCTGTCCAGATGAGTTGCCTCCTATTCCCTTCAATTGAGAAAGGCTTCATTGCCAAAAAAAAAAAAAAAAAAAAATATTGGAATAGGGCATAATCACCTTCTTATGTTGCTTTCTGTACATGGCTGTCCAGGTAAGCTTAGATGGCTTTAATCGGTTGTGGAAGTACCTCTTGCATTTAGAATTGGCAAAGAGGAAAACCTTAATGGATCAACAAAATTTTATTTAGTCAATAAATTGGTCAAGCAAGTACCACAGGCAGCCCAAAAAAAGAAAATGAAACATGCACTTCAAACAAAACAGAGTGACAGTATTGTTACACATTACCTGGGAATCAGAGCGAACAAATCTGATACCCTTACCCGGGTATATCTTCGCCCCACTAAAGCGACATAGCTCAGTTCTGCAATTACCAAAATACAAACAACAATTACAGGGGTCTCCCCGGAATGATAGCAAATTTGCATTGGATTTAAAACCATTCAAACTGGAATATTGCATAGTATAATCAATACATGTAGATGATTCATTTCCCCAAAATTTCAGGCAATGATTATGTGACATGATTCATTCATCATACTAAAGTAATCTCATATAACAATTAAAATGTCATGACAGTGGCAGATTGTCATGACAGTGGCAGATTTCCAATTTCCATCAAACCATGATATCTCTCCCCATGACATCAACTGCGCTCTCACACGTAATTTCAGAAATCAAAGCTATTTTAATTGTATATCAAATCTTCAACTACAAGTACAAGTTTGAAGTTATCGCCATTGAGACATCTCATTTTTTTTTTTTTTTTCCCAATTGATTAGGTTTAGGGGGAAAAAAGTTGTCCTAGCACAATATGCTTAAAGTTTTATAGCTGCACTACAAAAGTTCTCTCAGAGATTGTTAATAACACTAGACTCAATCAACCAGAAGCTTAACCACTAAAGTTCTGTAAATTGAATTCACTAAAGTGGAGAAAATACTAAAAATTAAAATTACCACAAATCAAAATCAAGTTCCCCACCCGACCAAAAGTAAAATGACATCACAATAACACATACACCCATCTAATTCCGCAAATGTAAATAACTTGCAATACTAAACCCAAAAAAATAAAAATAAAGGAAACAACAGACAAACAGATCGCATACTCTTCAAATAAGCAACATTATAAATTATAAAAGCCGGGAATTTACAAAAGAAAAAAAAGAAAAAAACCAAATGCACCAAACCCATATGTCTATTTGATTGATGGCCGCTAAACGCGTGATGAAAAGAACGAAATCATGAGTTCAAAACATACATATCTAATATCTTTACAACTAAACCATGAACCAAATGCCTCAACCCCGGCATAAGAATATAAAATGGGCATAAAAATAGAAAATAATGTAAAAAAGAACTGGAGAGGAGCATACTTGAGAACCATTGGGGCAGCAGCTTCTCTTCCTGTGGCTCCTTCAAAGTTTCAAGCAAAACAGAAAACCCTAACTTGTTCATTTTGGATTCTTATATAATGTTATACGGGCCGTCTTCTTAAAAGGGTATATGGCCATTACGGCCCAGTTTTGACATGGTCAAAAATATGTCTTAAACAAACTTTCGATATTTATTAAAATGGTAACAGCCTAAATTGAGGTTATGCTTCAGTAATCGGTATAGACTAGAGAAATATTCTTAGTGGATGTAAAATCAATATCATTCAATAAGTTACTTTAGTGATTTAATAGTTATTATTATCCTATAGTTGGTGGATTTAATTGAAGAACATTATGTAATTAATTAACTCATATGATTATCTTACTTAATGAATTGTTAAAAAAGAAAATTACATACTTGTATTTATAATTTTGAAATATAAATGGGACAGGTTTACTGTTTAGTTGCAGAAATTTTAAAAAATACTATTGTTCCGTTTGGTTCACTTTTTTGCATTTTTTAGAAAGGTTTTTTGAAAAAAGATAAAAAAAGTTGAATTGAATGGGTATTACGATGGAGGATTTAGAAATTAATAAAAATACCCCTTATGTTTATTTATTTACTAAACACCCCTATAATAAAACTTTGAAAGTTAACAAAAACACCTCCAACCCACCCATTGAATAATCACAGCTGCCCACCACCATCAGAGGGTGGCCGAAGTCGCCGTATCGGCGCATGACCGGCTGGATCTTGCCGGTCGTGCGCCGATATGGCCTTTGTCGGCCAGATCCACAGTGGATCTGGCCGGCAAAGGCTAGATCTGGCCGCATTTGCTCGTCAACGACGGTTAAAGATACGACCGTCGTTGATGGTCAACGACGACCATATGTTGGCCGTTGTTGACGTCTGATTACGGCCAAAGATCTGGCCTTTTTCAGCCAGATCCACTGTGGATCTGGCCGGAAAAGGCTAGATCGGCGCACTACCGGCCAAATTTAGCCAGGAGTGCGCCATTATATCAGATTCCAGCCAACTTTCGACAGTGGTGGCCGGAATCTGATATAATATGGGTTTTAGGAGTGTTTTTGCAATTTTGAAAAAAAAATATTTAGGGGTATTTAATTAAATTAACAAATTTAGGGGGTTTAAAAAAAGTTGAATAATATTGGATAATATTGTGAGTTTTTGTAATTTTACTATTTAACTTTTTTGGGAACACTAATAATAGTATTCCCAGAGACGAAACAAACAGAGCCTAGTTTGATCAAGATTCCATGTGACTTTAAAAATAAATTCATATTAATAATTACATGTTAGCTTTAATTTTAATTTAAAATCTAATAAATTGTATTAAAATATGTGTAAATATATCGGGTTCTTGACCCTTTTCACACTTGTTTATAAAAAGATTAGACACTTCAATAATAGTTTTGAGTCTTTTGACACAAGTTTTAATCACTAAATCTATGAATTTCAAGTTTTCATAATTGAGATTAGTGTCATTTTCAAAGTTAAATTAATTTACTTTTAACCTAATTTGTTTTTTTATTATTAAAAAAAGTGCTTGAATATTCTACCCACTTTATAAAAACAATTTAAGAGCCTCTCTTTTTCATTGAAGTTTTGAAACAAATTTTAAACTAATATGATTAATATATTTAAATTGTTAAAATTTGTTGATGTGAAAATCTGCACCGACCAAGATATCAATGCAAGGATCCACATCAGCTAGAGATACTCGGTTGACTGCGATGGAACCGCACAAGATGGGTGTGTGACTTCGGGGGGTCAGTGAAGTATGTCCATGCATGACGAAGGATGAGATAGAGACAAGTATCCTAGAAAAATGAGGCAAGAATAGGACCTTTTGAAGTGGTTCGGCCGGAAAACAAACAAAGCCTACATCCACTGGTCTTCCATTCATATATGAACACAAATTGAACAACAATGGATTGAATTTTCTCACTCGGTCTAGAGGATCTTTCAAAGCATTTCCATGACTTATTTCTTCGTCACTCTCCTTTCCTTGTTATCTATCTCTATTTATTTGGCCAGCCTTTCTATTTATACGACGCTTTGAGGGTGTGGTGATGACAATTACGTCAATTAGGTCGATACGATCTAAACGGCAGCCAAAGGCTCGCATGCACCATAACGGCAAAATGATGGTGATGATGGGTATTCCCCCCTAACATTAGGGGCTTGACAAGCTTTATGTTGACTTCGCTACATAAAAGGCACGTAAAGCTTGCTTGGTTGTTTGCCACCGATCAAGGTAGGCATCATACACATGGTAAAGTGGTCTTGCTGAGCGAAAGGATGATTCATATAATGGGCCTCCTTGCCTAGTTCGCCAGATATTATGTCCACGGACATTCGTCGATTGCTCATGCTTTCTTGGCCTATTTCCATTCCCGGGCTCAATATCATCCATATGTGGAGACGTTCTCTAAGCTCTTTAACCAATTTCTGGTTGGCGATCTTTTCCGCACAACAAAATCATATTTAAATTGTGTTATTTTTTTTATGTATATAAATTATATGAGATACATTGATCTTGAAAAATAAAATTATGTTAATCAAATCTCTAAAATAGTATTTAAAATTTTGTATAAGAAAAAAAGATAAAAATAATAACTTCATTGAATGAACAGTATGTTCGCATGTGTGGAGTAAAAGAAAACCCATTTAATTAAAACTTATGGGGAAAAAATGTAATGACATGCAAGCTCTTTTTAACGATATCACTCCTACAATGTGGAAAATATATTCATGATGCATAGGAAATAATAAAAGAAAAGGCCAATAACTTGGACCTCCCCAATATTTTACAAAAAGACATCTACACCCATAGACTAGAACAATAACAATGAACATTAAATGGTTTAGAATAATTTAAAAATAATATGTAAATTGATATACGAGATTCCATAATTGCCCTATAAATAAATTAAGGAAAAAAAAAAGGAAATTGAAGAACCTTGGGAGGAGATGCTTGTAGTTGACATTAAAAAGAAAAATAAGTGCATGGTTAATGATAAAGCGTGCTTCATTGAATCAATTTTTCGCGAGTCCAGAAATGGTGATGGTGTTGATAACGTACTAATGTTAAGCAAAAATGGGTATAGTGATATTGATCAATGTTTTAATAACTAACCCATGGTGAAACCCGACAAAGTGGTCAAGTTATGGGTTGATCGATTGAACCGGTTTGACAGATGGGTCAAATCTATGTCCAAAGATTTGAAATTCAACAAAAATACCTCGAAAAATTATTATAAGTCCTTACAAGTTTGAAATCTTGCAAAAACACCCTAAACACCACCGTCAGTGTCGACAAACCATGCCAAATAGGGCCTATATCTAACAACGACAATACTCTCCATCACCATGAAAACATGCCCCTCAACCTCCAGACCAAAACCCGTCCACCCCTCTCCTGTTTGTTCTGCCAATTGTTGGCAACAGGCCACTATTTTGGCCGATTGATTTTTGCGTTTTTTAGTCAATTCACTCACCAGAAATCACTCCCTTCACCACCTTTGGACTCACCGAAACTCCCTCTCCAAAAGCTCCTACAAAATTGTCATCATATGTTCGCTGATCGTCGTCCATAATTCTAGGATTAGGGTGAATAGTTGAAAGTGATAACCCCACCCGACGAAGGGCCCAAGTAGAGTCTCGGCTCAACCGGTTTAACAGGCCAGGCTGGGTAGGGTATCAAAACACTGATATTGATATTCGACAAGTTAAATAGTTGTATCAATGTTATGTTAATCTCATCGTGAATGCCATAAAGTCTTGGGTATTGTAATTTTATTTTTTTTTAAATTCCAAATGACATGACTTTATGTAAAATTTTGTAGGTTGGTCACAAATTATTATAATGAAATGAAAATATGTGACAAAAACTTCCTTATATTCTAGTTCCCCTTGAATGATCATAATGACAAATATTTAATGAATTTAAATTATCTGTAATTTATTGTAGATTTAAATCATAAATGTTGTGTGTGATTTTTCCACCAAACTTGGAGAATCGCGAGGATATAATTCGATCCAAAACTAGCTCAACTCTACTGATTGTTCGACCCAACATAACTCGTCGAGATATAGCTCGACCTAGCACAAGCTAGCCGCGAATAATCCGAATGATCATTCAACCAATTCCCAGATAACTTCAGATCCTAGATATATCAGGGATGATCATATTGACAACAATCTTTGCACAATCACAACGCCCAATCGCGAGAATATCGGAGTTGCATTTTAATTTAATTGTAATCTCTTTAATTTCGCTTTTTTCCTTTGTACAAACTTTGTATATAAACCCCCCCAAATGATGAGGAAAATATTCCTAGAATTACTACTGTAACCTCTCAGAGCAAATACAAATAACAATGGACATAGACTCAAGTTCTAACTTATCGAACCACTTTAAAAATTATCTTGTGTTCTTATTTATGACTCTTTCCTTTTTGTTCATTGCTGATTTTCATTAAATCACGTGCACATCATTTCGGTTCCAGCAGGGTCAATCGGAATTATCTAGTTGGTGCAGATTTCTATATCAATAATGACGTAAGTGTTTTGTTGTGAAATTTTGTAGTTAAAAATATAATCATGTGATGTTCTGTTCCAAATCTCTAATTTAAATTCATGAATATACTATGACATCAGAGTACATATACAGTGACGTTAGAGTGTACGTCACAGTATATACAATAATGTTAATGTTAGAGTCTCTATACTTGTTATTTCAATTACTATCATGCCAAAACAAAGTTGATATGTTCAAGACTTTAAGAATCTTCCATCTTTTATTATGAATAATTGTATATACAAATTTTGAGGTCCCAAAAATTTCAACCAACATAGAGACAATTTTATGAAAATGAGTTAAACCATATATATATATATATATATTCACCAACAATAATTACAAGGTTTTCTTAATATTAATCGTTAACACAGATATTTACCCTTTTACACTTCATTAGTAATCACAATGCTTAATGGTATGTTGATTCAATTGTTGGGGGTAAAAAGGGAAAAAACCAAAACAAGTATACTCCAAATGAATTTTTTATAAGTTACAGAGAGGACCTCGTTGTTTCATTACATACCAAAAAATCAGACAAAATAAAATTAGCAGGAGTAATATATATTTAAAATCTAAAAAAATTACATAAAAGTAAATTCATATTAATAAGTAAATTCTAGATTTAATTTTAATTTAAAATCTAAAAAATTGTATCAAACTATTTGTAAACTATGTTGGGTTCTTGATCCTTTTTACAGTTCTTTATAAAAAGATCAGATATTTTAATAATAATTTTGACAGAAGTTTTAACCACTAAATCTATGAATTTTATGTTTTGACACTGCTTATAAGTTGTGCCATTTTCAAAGTTAAATTAATTTTACTTTTAGCCTAATTTTTTTTTTTAAATAAAAAAAGTGCTTGAATCTACCCTCTTTATAGAAACAATTTAAGGGCCTATCTTTTTTCATAGAAGTTTTGAAACAAATTTTAAACTAGTATATGATTAATATATTTAAATAGTTAAAATTTGTTGATGCGAAAATCTACATCGACCAAGATATCGATGCAAGGATCCGCATCAATCAGAGATATTCGGTTGACTGCGATAGAACCTAGAAAGATGGGTGCGTAACTCCGGGGGGTCAATGAAGAAAAATATGTCTATGCATGACGGTGGATGAGATAGAGACAGATGTCCCAGAAAATGAGGTAAGAACAAGACCTTTTAAAGTGGTTTGGCCGGAAAACAAACAAAGCCTACATCCATTAGTATTCCATTCATATATGAACACAGATTGAACAAAAATGGATTGAATTTTCTCACTAGGTCTAAAGGGTTCTCCTAAGCGTTTCCATGCCTTCTTTCCTCTTCACTCTCCCTTCCTTCTTGTCTAACTTTTTTTAATTCGGCCAGCCTTTCTATTTATATGACACTCTGAGGGTGTGATGATGATAGGTAAACCAATCGGGTCGTCATGGTCTAAATGGCGGCCACAGGCTCACATGCACCTCAACGGCAAAATGATGGTGATGATAGGCTTTTCCCTTGACATTAGGTGCTTGACAGGGTTTTTGTTGACTTCACTACATGAAAGGCAAGTGGAGCTTGCTTGGTTGTTTACCACCGATCGGCGTAGGCAGCATACACATGGTAAAATGGTCTTGCTGAGCGAAGGGATGATTCATATAATGGGCTTCCTTGCCCAGCTCACCAAACGTTGTGTCCAGAGACATTCGTTGATTGTTCGTGCTTTCTTGGTCTATTTCCGTTCCTGAGCTCAATACATCCATATGTGGAGACATACTCTAAGCTCTTTAACCAATTTCTGGCTAGCGATCTTTTTCGCACAACAAAATTATATTTAAATTGTGCTTTTTTTTAATGTATATAAATTATATGAGTTACATTGATCTCGACCAATAAAATATGTTAATCAATTCACTAAAATATTATTTTAAATATTTATATAAGAAAAAAAGAGAAAAATAATTACTTCATTGAATGAACATTATGTTTGCATGTGTGGAGTAAAAGAATTTAATTAAAACAATACAAACTTATGGGGAAAAAAATGTAATGACATGCAAGCTCTTTTTAACCATATTACCTCTACATTGTGGAAAATGTGTTCATGATGCATAGGAAATAATAAAAGAAATGGCCAATTACTTGTACCTCCTCTATATTTTACAAAAAGACATCTACACCCATAGACTAGAACAATAACAATGAACATTAAATGGTTTAGAATAATTTAAAAATAATATGTAAATTGATATACGAGATTCCATAATTGCCCTATAAATAAATTAAGGGGGAAAAAAGGAAATTGAAGAACCTTGGGAGGAGGAGATGTATTTGACATTAAAAAGAAAAATAACTTGTGCATGGTTAATGGTAAAGCATTCTTCATTGAATCATATATCAATTTTTCGTGAATCCATAAATGGTGGTAGTGTTGATAACGTATTAATATTAAGCGGAAATTGATATAGAGATATTGATCAATGTTTTAATAATTGACTCGAGATGAAACCCAACAAAGTGGACGGGTCCCGGGTTAACGGTGGGTCAAACTAGTGTTCAAAGGTTTGAAATTCTAAAAATTACTATAAGTCTTTATAAGTTTTAAATCTTGCAAAAACACCCCAAACACCACTGCTAACGTCAACAACTCAGGCAAAATATGGCATATTTCTGACGACGACAACACTCCCCATCACCTCGAAAACATTCCCCTCAGCTTCTTGATCAAAACCCATCACAACCCTATCTTGTTCGTCCTGCCAATTGCCTACAACATGTCGTTGTTTTGACCGATTGATTTTTGTCTTTCTGGTTCATTCACTCACCAGAAATCACTCCCTTCACTACCTTTGGACTCACTGGCAATCCCTCTTCAAAAGCCCCAACATAAATTTTGTCGTATGCTCGCTGATCGCAATCCATAATTCTAAGGTTTAAGGTGAATAGTTAAAAGTGATAACCTGACCGACAAAGGCCTCGAGTCCTGATTCAACCTTCTGGGTCAGCTTGGGTATCAAAACATTGTCATTGATATTTGACAAGTTAAATAGTTGTTTCAGTGTTATGTTAATCTCATCGTGAATGCCATGAAGCCTTGGGTACCGTAATTTTATTTTATTTTATTTTTCAAATTCCAAATGATATGACTTTATGTAAAGTTTTGTAGTTCAGTATGATTATAATGAAATGAAAATATTTGAAAGAGACTTCCTTATATTCTAGTTCCCTTTGAATGATCATAATGACAAATATTGAATGAATTTAAATTATTTGTAATTTATTGTAGATTTAAATTCATAAATACTTGATGACGTAAGTGTTTTGTTATGAAATTTTGTAGTTAAAAGTATAATCATATGATGTTTTGTTTCAAATCTCTAATTTAAATTCATGAATATATTATGACCTCAGAATACATATGCAATGACGTTAGAGTGTACGTCACAGTATATACAATAATGTTAATGTTAGAGTCTCTATACTTGTTATTTAAATTACTATCATGCCAAAACAAAGTTGATATGTTCAAGATTTTAAGAATCTTCCATCTTTTATTACGAATAACTAACTGTATATACAAATTTTGAGATCCGAAAAATTTGGACCAAAATAGAGACAATTTTATGAAAGTGAGTTAAACCATATATATATATATAATTTTTTTTTTCACCAACAATAATTACAAGGTTTTCTTAGTATTAACATCGATATTTTTTTATAAATTAGTAATCACAATGCTTAATGGTTTGTTAATTCCATTTTGGGGGTAAAAAGAGGAAAAACCAAAACAAGTATACTTCAAAAGTTTTTTAAAAATTACAAAGAGGACCCTCGTTGTTTCATTACGTGCTACAAAATCAGACAAAATAAAATTAGCAGGAGTAATATATTTATATTTAAAAAAAAAAAAATGAAATGTAACTGCAGCATAATAGTTGAACATCTGTGGGGAATCCATATCAAATAAAATGATGAAAATTTAATGGAAGTTCAGAGAAACTTTAAATAAATATTAAAAAGACTAAATAACAATTAATTTTAAATTTAGATAAGTGATAGGGACACGAGGGCGTGACAGAATCAAGATTCAAGAGTCAACCCACTTTTGTAAGGAAAAAAACAAGAGTGATGTCCCTTTTTACTTTCTACGGGAGATTACAACAAACTTTAAATTACCTTTTTAACCCTGGCTGGCTTCCTAAGTCCTAACTGTGGTTTCCTTACAAGAAATTAGTTGTGTTTGTATTGTAAGAATAAAATTATTTTTTAAAATTAATTATTCATATTATATAATTACCTATTAAATATAATATTGGTAGTTTCATTTATGAAATTGTTTCCTAAAAAGAAAATTATAAAATTTTACCAAAAACAAGCGTGTACCATAATTGGATGAGTTGAGTGTACTTATTGGTAATAACAACATGGCGCAACCAACTAAAGTAATGAGAAGAACAGGCACGCGCCAGTACTCGCGTGGGCGGACATCACGAAACCTTATTTTAGAAGAGAAAGTGGACCCCACATATATTTTCTCTCTCTATATAACTCTTCTTATACCATAATTGATATTTCATTCAGATTTCAAAGGAAAAAAAAAATATTATTACATAGTTTTGATGGTACATGCAATGGAGAATTTAGAAGAAGGAAGCCATTGAAGAAGACAGTGATAGAGAAAAGAGATCATTTTCATTACAGTAGGTTTAATTTTTTTTAATAAAGTTTAAGTAACAAGAACCCATTTGACTGATAGATTTTTTATTTTATTTTTGAGTTTCCCATTTATTTGAAGTCAGCTCCAGTCTAAACCATATTTTATTTGTTTATATATTTCATCACACACATTTATGCCTAATAATAATAATATAATTTCTGTCCTTTACTCTTCTACAGATCCCAACAGTAAGAGTGAAGATCTTATCTGTATCTATTTCTCCGTGTACTGAATATACAGAAAGACCCCTGCCTTCTGTCAAATTATAAAGGTACACCTTTTTCTCCGTACTGGGTTTGGTTTTGTTTTGATTATTACCATCCAACTTTCTTTCTTACTTCTCCTTCTTTCTCTCTGATATTTCAAGGGAGAGTGAAAGTGAGAGAAAGACTGAGAGAGGTCAACTGGGTCTTTTTGGCGATTTGGTTGGTGTTACATTTTAAAAGTCTTTAAGTGCACAGTGTGAATGGGGAGAGAGAGAGAGATATAAAGTTTCAGCTTTTTGTTTGTTTGGTTTGCTTTTTCCATGCATCCTTTTAAGCCCTTTCCGTTTTCTCCTTTTTGGACCCTTTTTTCTCAAAACTGACAAACGATTGGTCAAGCTTGTTGTCTGTCTAGATAATAGGTTGATGGAAGATTAGGGTTTCTTTCTTATTCGGTGTTTTAAGAGGTTTTATCTCGTTCTGGGTTGAGAAAGAGATGTGTAAGCTGTGAATTGAAAAGGCTATTTCTTGGCATGTTTCCTCGTATCGTTCTCTGTATCTGAAACTGATTTTTCAAGAGTCCGATAGAGTTTTCTAGGGTGAGAGAGTGTGTTCGGTTGTGCATGGGCGTTGACAATGAGACAGCTTTTTCATTTTGGCGCTATTGAAAAAAATATATATAAAACTTTGTATTCTTTGCGCAATCTGGGAAGAACTTAAAGGTCAAAACTTGATAGACCAGAAAGAGCAACAAAATCTAATCGTTTTTTTAATTTATTTATTTGAAAGTGATAGTGGCCAACTTCAAAGAACCTAGACAAAGCACTCTGTCAGGGAGAGATAAAAAAGTTGTAATCTATCTTTTCCATTTTCATGAGTTTTGGGGGTTTAATCAACAGTCCTAGAGGTAGTAGTGATGATATGGGTGCAAAGACTGGGGCTGAATTTCTTCCACACGGTCACAACATGCCAACTGATGCCATTGCTCAATTTCCCCTTTCTCTCTCCGTTGTATGCTTTTTTTTTTTTTTTTAATTGGTGTTGTTACTTTTTGATCTTGTTTTTTTTTTCTTCTAACATCCGTGTTGTTTTTTATGGGTTTGGTGCAGAAAAATAGAATGGGTGGTGTTGCTGAGATGGATCTGATGGGGGAACATTTTGATCCTAGTATAGTGGGAAGGATTAGGGAGGATGAGTACGAGAGCAGGTCTGGAAGTGATAATATTGAAGGTGGTGCATCTGGTGATGATCAAGAAGCCAATGAAGAGGGACCGCCAAGGAAGAAAAAGTATCACAGGCACACTCCATATCAAATACAAGAGCTTGAAGCGTACGCCTTTTTGTCATCTTCTTTTATATTTTTTGTATATATTCCGTTCTCTAATTGACGGGTTAATTTGTTGATTGGAGTTATTCGTTTTCTCCTTTTTGGTTGTGTTTCAGTTTCTTTAAGGAGTGTCCTCACCCCGATGAGAAACAAAGGTTGGAACTCAGTAGAAGGCTTAACTTAGAGACCAAGCAAATCAAGTTCTGGTTTCAGAATAGGAGAACCCAGATGAAGGTAAAATGGATGAAGATGTTTCACTCTTTGATCTTTTATTTGAACTTTTTCATCATAAATTGATTACAATCATTATTGATTTTTATTTTATTTTATCAGACCCAAATGGAAAGGCATGAGAATGTAATGCTTCGGCAAGAACATGATAAGCTTAGAGCTGAGAATGATATGTTGAAGGAAGCAGTGAAAAATCCAGTATGCAACAATTGTGGTGGTCCGGCTGTGCCTGGTAATGTGTCCAATTATGAGCTGCAGCAACTTAGGATTGAGAATGCTCGATTACGGGACGAATTGGGTCGGATTTGCATCTTGGCTAACAAGTTCCTGGGCAGGCCTCTTACATCCTCGGCCAATCCTGTCCCTCAATTCTTAAACTCCAGTTTGGAACTTGCCGTGGGAAGAAATGGTTTAGGTGGCTTGCCAAGTATTCCAGGTTCCCCGATGTTAACAGGACATGAGTTTTTTGAAGGGCCTTTTATGAAACCACCAATAGCAGGCATGATGGGAAATGAAATGCCATATGAGAGAAATATGCTTGTTGATCTTGCATTGGCAGCTATGGATGAATTGATTAAGATGGCTCAGGCAGATAGTCCTATTTGGGTCAAAAGTGTGGATGGGGGAAGGGATGTCCTGAACCAGGAGGAGTATATGAGAACATTTCCATCTAGTATGGGCCTGAAACCAAATGGCTTTGTGACTGAGGCTTCAAGGGAAACTGGTATTGTAATTGTCAATAGCTTGGCTCTTGTAGAGACTTTAATGGACGCGGTATGCTATCTGAACCCCTTGTACCATTGTAAATAATATTTGTTTTTTCTTTAGACACTGCTTTTAGTCACAGCAAATTGTTTCTATTTGTTGATTTGTTGTGTTTAGCTTGAAGTTCAGTATATAGATGATTGATTGATCACTTTTCTTTGTGTAGAATCGATGGGTAGATACGTTCCCATGTATGATTTCTGGAGCTGTCACCACTGATATGATTTCCAGCGGTGTGGCTGGAACCAAAAATGGTGCTCTGCAAGTGGTTTGTTCCTAAGCAATCTTTTCCGTTTCTTTAGCTACTAATTTTGATGAACCTAAGGATGAATTTCATACTTTGTAGATGCTTGCTGAGTTCCAAGTACTTTCACCTCTAGTTCCTGTCCGCCAAGTGAAGTTTCTCCGGTTCTGCAAGCAGCATGCTGAGGGTGTTTGGGCTGTGGTTGATGTGTCTATCAACACAAACCAAGACGGTCCAAACGGGGATCCATATTTGACCTGCCGAAGGCTTCCTTCTGGCTGTGTTGTGCAAGATATGCCGAATAATTATTCCAAGGTAATGGCTATTTTGAATGCTTTAGTTGTTTGCGTAATTTATTGAGCTTTCATTTCTATTGTTGATATATCTGTAATTATTGAGTTTGGTTGAGATTATATCAATGTGAAGTTACATTCTTGTGGACTCCTAGTCCAAACCTGCATTGACTTGTGCTTCATATAATTTAATTTGCTTACACTACTCGACAGACACTTTCTTTAAAATGATTTCTCTTGTTAAAAAATAGTAAGACTTTACCTAAGAATCTGAAGCTTTATTATTATTTTACTGAAGAAGATGCTTCCTTGATTTAAATATTAGATAGTCTTCAGTTTCAACACTAAGGTTGCTTCTTGTCTGTATCTATTTACACATTTTATTGAGAAAATCAAGGGTAATCAGATTTTGAAATTTGCATAAAGCTACACATGTATTCTTGCATTGTGAATGTACTATTTTCGTAACCTTTATATGAAGTTTTAACTTTGGAATTCTCAAATCTTTTCTGAATATTTTATATATTTGATCTTTCTATTCCTATCTCGTCTTCTCACATAAGCTTTCTTTATTGCCCCCGAGACTTAATGACCTGGATCCAGTCATTATGTTGTAACTCTTCAACCCATGTCGTATGGTACTTTGTTTATTTTGATGTGTCACCCTTTTATATATCTTAAAACTGTTAAAAATATTCTTTTCAAATCTTAAGAATGACCCTACTTTATATCTTGCTCACCTGAACTCCCTGATTTTTTACTTCACTTTGGTTCCCTTCCATAGAATAATAATAATATTTAGAATGCTTCTATTTCACTATTGTGTATATCAAGAGTTCTCTTCTATCTTGTGAGCATGGCTTGCCGATACTTTGACTTCGCATTTTGTCCTTTCCTTATACCTCTATATAGCACTACTAATCTACAAGGGCTTTGAGTTTTATGTGATTGTTAAGTTAAAACTCTTTAATAAGTAGTACAAATTTGATTCAAGTTTTGTAGTTAGATATATATCCTTCCATTCCTGTCTCTTGTGGCAGTTTTTGTGCCTTCAGTTGGACATAACTTTTTCCACATGATACTGGATAATGTTTTGATGATGAAGAAATTTCCTAACCACTGTCTGATTATTATCTATATTATAGTAGCTTAGCAATGCTCCGAGCAATAAGCTGGGCTACTTTTGGCTGGCAGATAATGGGGTATAATTGTGGATTTAATTATCCTTGCCTAGGTTTAAGCTCTTTAATGAACTTGAGTACTATCTTTGCCTTCCTACCTTCTCTCTTGATTACCAATCAAAAATATTTTATGTAGCCTTTTCAAAGATAATTGAGGAGGCAATAGATATTTCTTGACTTATCATATAACCCTTTTTTTTTTTTATTAAATCACGCGCACATCATTTCGGTTCCGACAGGGTCAATCGGATTATCTGTTGTGCAGATTTATATATCAATAATGACGTAAGTGTTTGTTGTGAAATTTTGTAGTTAAAATAATCAGTTGATGTTCTGTTCTTCCAAATCTCTAATTTAAATCAGAATATACTATGACATCAGAGTACATATGCAGTGACGTTAGAGTGTACGTCACAGTATATACAATAATGTTAGAGTCTCTAACTTGTTATTTCAATTACTATCATGCCAAAACAAGTTGATATGTTCAAGATTTTAAGAATCTTCCATCTTTTATTATGAATAATTGTATATACAAATTTTGAGGTCCAAAAATTTAACCAAATAGAGACAATTTTATGAAAATGATTTAACCATATATATATATATATATATATTCACCAACAATAATTACAAGGTTTTCTTATATACTCGTTAACACAGATATTTACCCTTTTACACTTCATTAGTAATCACAATGCTTAATGGTATGTTGATTCAATTGTTGGGGGTAAAAAGGGAAAAAACCAAAACAAGTATACTCCAAATGATTTTTTATAATATACAGAGGACCTCGTTGTTTCATTACATACAAAAAATCAGACAAAATAAATTAGCAGGAGAATATATATTTAAAATCTAAAAAAATTACATAAAAGTAAATTCTATTATAAGTAAATTCTAGATTTATTTATTTAAAATCTAAAAAATTGTATCAAACTATTTGTAAATATGTTGGGTTCTTGATCCTTTTACATTCTTTATAAAAAGATCAGATATTTTAATAATAATTTTGACAGAATTTTAACCCACTAAATCTATGAATTTTATGTTTTGACACTCTTTAATTTGTGCCATTTTCAAAGTTAATTAATTTTACTTTTAGCCAATTTTTTTAAAATAAAAAAATGGTTGAATCTACCCTTTTATAGAAACAATTTAAGGGCCATCTTTTTTATAGAAGTTTTGAAACAAATTTTAAACTAGTATATGATTAATATATTTAAATAGTTAAAATTTGTTGATGCAAAATCTACACCGACCAGAATATCGATGACGATCCCATCAATCGAAGATATTCGGTTGACTCGATAGAACCTAGAAGATGGGTGCGTAACTCCGGGGTCAATGAAGAAAAATATGTCTATGCATGAGTGGGTGAGATAGAGACAGATGTCCCGAAAATAGGAAGAACAAACCTTTTAAAGTGGTTTGGCCGGAAAACAAACAAGCTACATCCATTAATTCCATTCATATATGAACACAGATTGAACAAAAATGGATTGAATTTTCTCACTAGGTCTAAAGGTTCTCCTAAGCGTTTCCATGCTTCTTTCCTCTTCACTCTCCCTTCTTCTTGTCTAACTTTTTTTAATTCGGCAGCCTTCTATTTTATATGACACTCTGGGGGTGTGTTGATGATAGGTAAACCAATCGGTCGTCATGGTCTAAATGGCGCCAAGGCTCACATGCACCTCAACGGCAAAATGATGGGGATGATAGGCTTTTCCCTTGACATTAGTGCTTGACAGGGTTTTTGTTGACTTCACTGCATGAAAGGCAAGTGGAGCTTGCTTGGTGGTTTACCACCGTCGGGTAGGCACGTACACTGGTAAAATGGTCTTGCTACGAAGGGATGATTCATATAATGGGCTTCCTTCCCAGTTCACAAACGTTGTGTCCAAGGACATTCGTTGATTGTTCGTGCTTTCTGGCCTATTTCCGTTCCAGAGCTCAATACATAATATGTGGAGACATACTCTAAGCTCTTTAACCAATTTGGCTAGCGATCTTTTCCGCACAACAAAATTATATTTAAATTGTGCTTTTTTTATGTATTAAATTATATGAGTTACATTGATCTCGACAAATAAATATTTAATCAATTCATAAAATATATTTTAAATTTATATAAGAAAAAGAGAAAAATAATTACTTCATTGAATGAACATTATGTTTGCATGTGTGGAGTAAAAGAATTTAATTAACAATACAAACATGGGGAAAAAAATGTAATGACATGCAAGCTCTTTTTAACCATATTACCCTACATCGTGGAAAATGTGTCCATGATGCATAGGAAATAATAAAAGAAAGGTCAATTACTTTTACCTCCCATATTTTACAAAAAGACATCTACACCCATAGACAGAACAATAACAATGAACATTAAATGGTTTAGAAATTTAAAAATAATATGTAAATTGATATACGAGATTCCATAATTGCCCTATAAATAATTAAGGGGGAAAAAAGGAAATTGAAGAACCTTGGGAGGAGATGTTGTATTTGACATTAAAAGAAAAACTTGTGCATGGTTAATGGTAAAGCATTCTTCATTGAATCTATATCAATTTCTTGAATCTAAATGGTGGGTGTGTTGATAACGTATTAATAAGGGAAATTGTATAGAGATATTGATCAATGTTTTAATAATGACTCGAGATAAACCCACAAGGACGGGTCCGGGTTACGGTCAGTCAAACTAGTGTCAAAGGTTTGAAATTCTAAAAATTACTATAAGTCTATAAGTTTTAAATCTTGCAAAAACACCCCAAACACCACTGCTAACGTCACAACTCAGGCAAAAATGGCTATTTCTGACGACGACAACACTCCCATCACTCGAAACATTCCCTCAGCTCTTGACCAAACCCATCACAACCCTATCTGTTCGCTCTGCCAATTGCCAACAACATGTCGTTGTTTTGACCGAATTTTTTTGTCTTTCGTTGATTCACTCTCCAGAAATCACTCCCTTCACTACTTTTGGACTCACTGGCACTTCCTCTTCAAAAGCCCCAACATATTTGTCTATGCTCGCTGATCGCATCCATAATTCTAAGGTTTAAGGTAATAGTTAAAGTGATAATGCCCGACGAAGGCCCCGAGTCCTGTTCAACCTTCTGTAGCCTGGGTATCAAAACATTGTCATTGATATTGAAAGTTAAATAGTTGTTTCAGTGTATGTTAATCTCGTCGTGAATGCCATGAGCCTGGGTCCCGTAATTTGATTTTTGTTTTTTCAAATTCCAAATGATATGACTTTATGTAAAGTTTTGTAGTCATATGATTATAATGAAATGAAATATTTGAAAGACTTCTATATCTAGTTCCTTTGAATGATCATATTGAAAGAGACTTCCTTATATTCTAGTTCCTTTGAATGATCATAATGACATGAATGATTTAAATTATTTGTAATTTATTGTAATTTTAAATTCATAATACTTGATGACGTAAGTGTTTTTTTATGATTTTGTAGTTAAAAGATATCATATGATGTTTTTGTTCAAATCTCTAATTTAAATTCAGAATATATTATGATTCAAAATACTATACAATGACGTTAGAGTGTACGTCAAGTATATACAATAATGTAGAGTCTCTATACTTGTTATTTAAATTACTATCATCCAAAACAAAGTTGATATGTTTAAGATTTTAAGAATCTTCCATCTTTTATTACGAACTAACTGATATACAAATTTTGAGATCCGAAAATTTGGACCAAAATAGAGACAATTTTATAAAGTGAGTTAAACCATATATATATATATTTTCACCAACAATAATTACAAGGTTTTCTTAGTATTACATCGATATTTTTTTATAAATTAGTAACACAATGCTTAGGTTTGTTAATTCATTTTGGGGTAAAAAAGAAAAACCAAAACAATTATACTCAAAAGTTTTTAAAATTACAAAGAGGACCCTCGTTGTTCATTACGTGCTCAAACAGACAAATAAAATTAGCAGGAGTAATATATTTATATTTAAAAAAAAAAAAATGAAATGTACTGCAGCATATAGTTGTAACATCTGTGGGGAATCCATATCAAATAAATGATGAAAATTTAATGGAAGTTCAGAGAAACTTTAAATAAATATTAAAAAGACTAAATACAATTATTTTAAATTTAGATAAGTGATAGGGACACGAGGCGTGACAGAATCAAGATTCAAGAGTCAACCCACTTTTGTAAGGAAAAAAACAAGAGTGATGTCCCTTTTCTTTCTACGGGATTACAACAAACTTTAATTACCTTTTTAACCCTGGCTGGCTTCTGTCAACTGGGTTTCCTTACAAGAAATTAGTTGTTTTTTGTATTGTAAGAATAAAATTATTTTTAAAATTAATTATTCATATTATATAATTACCTATTAAATAAATAGTGTAGTTTTATTATGAATTGTTTCCTAAAAAGAAAATTATAAAATTTTACCAAAAACAAGCGTGTACCATAATTGGATGAGTTGAGTGTACTTATTGGTAATAACAACATGCCACAACCAACTAAAGTATGAGAAAAGGCACGCGCCAGTACTCGCGTGGGCGGACATCACGAAACCTTATTTTAGAAGAGAAAGTGGACCCCATATATTTTCTCTCTCTATATAACTCTTCTTATACCATAATTGATATTTCATTCAGATTTCAAAGGAAAAAAAATATTATTACATTTTTTGATGGTACATGCATGGAGAATTAGAAGAAGGAAGCCATTGAAGAAGACAGTGATAGAGAAAAGAGATCATTTTCATTACAGTAGGTTTATTTTTTTTAATAAAGTTTAAGTAACAAGAACCCATTTGACGATAGATTTTTTATTTTATTTTGAGTTTCCCATTATTTGAAGTCAGCTCCAGTCTAAACCATATTTTATTTGTTTATAATTTCATCACACACATTTATGCATAATAATATATATATTCTGTCCTTTACTCTTCTACAGATCCCAACAGTAGAGTGAAGATCTTATCTGTATCTATTTCTCCGTGTACTGAATATACGAAAGACCCCTGCCTTCGGTCAAATTATAAAGGTACACCTTTTTCTCCGTACTGGTTTGGTTTTGTTTTGATTATACCATCCAACTTTCTTTCTTACTTCTCCTTCTTTCTCTCTGAATTTCAAGGGAGAGTGAAAGTGAGAGAAAGACTAGAGAGAGTCAACTGGGTCTTTTTGGCGATTTGGTTGGTGTTACTTTTAAAAGTCTTTAAGTGCACAGTGTGAATGGGAGAGAGAGAGATAAGTTTCAGCTTTTGTTTGTTGGTTGCTTTTTCCATGCATCCTTTTAAGCCCTTTCCGTTTTCTCCTTTTTGGACCCTTTTTTCTCAAAACTGACAAACGATTGGTCAAGCTTGTTGTCTTCTAGATAATAGGTTGATGGAAGATTAGGGTTTCTTTCTTATTCGTTGTTTTAAGAGGTTTTATCTCGTTCTGGGTTGAGAAAGAGATGTGTAAGCTGTGAATTGAAAAGGCTATTTCTTGGCATGTTTCCTCTATCGTTCTCTGTATCTGAAACTGATTTTTCAAGAGTCGATAGAGTTTTTAGTGAGAGATGTGTTCGGTTGTGCATGGGCGTTGACAATGAGACAGCTTTTTCATTTTGGCGCTATTGAAAAAAATATATATAAAACTTTTGTTCTTTCGCAATCTGGGAAGAACTTAAGTCAAACTTGATAGACCAGAAAGAGCAACAAAATCTAACGTTTTTTTATTTATTTATTTGAAAGTGATAGTGGCCAACTTCAAAGAACCTAGACAAAGCACCTGTCAGGAGAGATAAAAAAGTTGTATCTATCTTTCTTTCATTTTCATGAGTTTTGGGGTTTAATCAACAGTCCTAGAGGTAGTAGTGATGATATGGGTAAAAGACTGGGCTGAATTTCTTCCACACGGTCACAACATGCCAACTGATGCCATTGCTCAATTTCCCCTTTCTCTCTCCTTGTATGCTTTTTTTTTTTTTTTCAATTGTGTTGTTACTTTTGATCTGTTTTTTTTTCTTCTAACATCCGTGTTGTTTTTTATGGGTTTGGTGCAGAAAAATAGAATGGGTGGTGTTGCTGAGATGGATCTGATGGGGGAACATTTTGATCCTAGTATAGTGGGAAGGATTAGGGAGGATGAGTACGAGAGCAGGTCTGGAAGTGATAATATTGAAGGTGGTGCATCTGGTGATGATCAAGAAGCCAATGAAGAGGACCGCCAAGGAAGAAAATTATCACAGGCACACTCCAATCAAATACAGAGCTTGAAGCGTACGCCTTTTTTCATCTCTTCTTTATATTTTTTATATATTCCGTTCCTAATTGACGGGTTATTTGTTGATTGGAGTTTCGTTTTCTCCTTTTTGGTTGTGTTTCAGTTTCTTTAAGGAGTGTCCCCACCCCGATGAGAAACAAAGGTTGGAACTCAGTAGAAGGCTAACTTAGAGACCAAGCAAATCAAGTTCTGTTTTCAGATAGAGAAACCCAGATGAAGGTAAAATGGATGAAGATGTTTCACTCTTTGTCTTTTATTTGAACTTTTTCATCATAAATTGATTACAATCATATTATTTTTATTTTATTTTATCAGACCCAAATGGAAAGGCATGGAATGTAATGCTTCGGCAAGAACATGATAAGCTTAGAGCTGAAATGATATGTTGAAGGAAGCAGTGACAAATTGAACAACAATGGATTGAATTTTCTCACTCGGTCTAGAGGATCTTTCAAAGCATTTCCATGACTTATTTCTTCGTCACTCTCCTTTCCTTGTTATCTATCTCTATTTATTTGGCCAGCCTTTCTATTTATACGACGCTTTGAGGGTGTGGTGATGACAATTACGTCAATTAGGTCGATACGATCTAAACGGCAGCCAAAGGCTCGCATGCACCATAACGGCAAAATGATGGTGATGATGGGTATTCCCCCCTAACATTAGGGGCTTGACAAGCTTTATGTTGACTTCGCTACATAAAAGGCACGTAAAGCTTGCTTGGTTGTTTGCCACCGATCGGGGTAGGCATCATACACATGGTAAAGTGGTCTTGCTGAGCGAAAGGATGATTCATATAATGGGCCTCCTTGCCCAGTTCGCCAAATATTATGTCCACAGACATTCGTCGATTGCTCGTGCTTTCTTGGCCTATTTCCATTCCCGGGATCAATACCATCCATATGTGGAGACGTACTCTGAGCTCTTTAACCAGTTTCTGGTTGGTGATCTTTTCCGCACAACAAAATCATATTTAAATTGTGTTATTTTTTTATGTATATAAATTATATGAGTTACATTGATCTTGACAAATAAAATTATGTTAATCAAATCACGAAAATATTATTTAAAAATTTGTATAAGAGAAAAAGAGAAAAATAATAACTTCATTGAATGAACATTATGTTCGCATGTGTGGAGTAAAAGAAAACCCATTTAATTAAAACAATACAAACTTATGGGGAAAAAATGTAATGACATGCAATCTCTTTTTAACGATATTACTCCTACAATGTGGAAAATATATTCATGATGCACATGAAATAATAAAAGAAAAGGTCAATTACTTTTACCTCCCCAATATTTTACAAAAAGACATCTACACCCTTAGACTATAAAAATAACAACAAACATTAAATGGTTTAGATAATTTAAAAATAACATGTAAATTGATATACGAGACTCCATAATTGCCCTATAAATAAATTAAGATAAAAAAAAAGGAAATTGAAGAACCTTGGGAGGACATGCTTGTATTTGACATTAAAAAGAAAAATAAGTGCATGGTTAATGATAAAGCGTGCTTCATTGAATCATATATCAATTTTTTGCGAGTCCAGAAATGGTGGTGGCGTTGATAACGTACTAATGTTAAGCAAAAATGGGTATAGTGATATTGATCAATGTTTTAATAACCAATCCATGGTGAAACCCGGCAAAGTGGTCGAGTTCTGGGTTGATCGATTGAATCGGTTTGACAGACGGGTCAAACCTATATCCAAAGGTTTGAAATTCAACAAAAATATCTCTAACAATCATATAAGTCCCTACAAGTTTGAAATCTTGCAAAAATACCCCAAACACCACTGTTGGCATCTACAAACCATGCTAAATAGGGCCTATATCCGGCAATGACAACACTATCCATCGCCATGAAAACACGCCCCTTAACCTCTAGACCAATCACCCCTCTCCCGTTCATTCTACCAATTGTCGGCAGCAAGCCACTGTTTTGGCCAATTGATTTTTGCGTTTTTTGGTCAATTCACTCACTGGAAATCACTCCCTTCACCACCTTTGGACTCACCAAAACTCCCTCTCCAAAAGCTCCTACATAATTGTCGTCATATGTTCGCAAATCGCCGTCCATAATTCTAGGATTAGGGTGAATAGATGAAAGTGATAACCCACCCGACGAAGGTCCCAGGTCGAGTCTCGACTCAACTGGTTTAATCGGCCAGGCTAGGTCGGGTATCAAAACACTGATATTGATATTCGACAAGTTAAATAGTTGTATCAATGTTATTTTAATCTCATCGTGAATGCCATAAAGCCTTGGGTACCGTAATTTGATTTTTTTTTCAATTCCAAATGACATGACTTTATGTTAAATTTTGTAGGACGGTCACAAATGATTATAATGAAATGAAAATATTTGAAAAAAACTTCCTTATATTCTAGTTCCCTTTGAATGATCATAATGACAAATATTTAATGAATTTAAATTATTTGTAATTTATTGTGGATTTAAATCATAAATGTTATGTGTGATTTTTGCACCAAGCTCGTCGAGATATAGCTCGACCCAACACAAGCTAGCCGTGAACAATCCGAATGATTATTCAACCAATTTCCAGATAACTTCAGATCCTAGATATCTCGAGAATGATCAGATTGACAGCAATCTTTGCGCAATCACAACGCCCAATCGCGAGAATATCGGAATTGCATTTCAATTTAATTGTAATCTCTTTAATTTTGCTTTTTCCTTTGTACAAACTTTGTATATAAACCCCCTCAAATGATGAGGAAGATATTCCTAGAATTACTATTATAAGCTCTCAGAGCAAATACAAAGAACAGTGGACGTAGACTCAAGTTGTAACTTGTCGAACCACTTTAAAAATTGTCTTGTGTTCTTATTTATGACTCTTTCCTTTTTGTTCATTGCTGATTTTTATTAAATCACGCGCACATCATTTCGGTTCCGACAGGGTCAATCGGAGTTATCTGGTTGGTGCAGATTTATATATCAATAATGACGTAAGTGTTTTGTTGTGAAATTTTGTAGTTAAAAACATAATCATGTGATGTTCTGTTCTTTTTCCAAATCTCTAATTTAAATTCATGAATATACTATGACATCAGAGTACATATGCAGTGACGTTAGAGTGTACGTCACAGTATATACAATAATGTTAGAGTCTCTATACTTGTTATTTCAATTACTATCATGCCAAAACAAAGTTGATATGTTGCAAGATTTAAGAATCTCCATCTTTTATATGAATAATTGTATATACAAATTTTGAGGTCCCAAAAATTAAACCAATAGAGACAATTTATGAAAATGATTAAACCATATATATATATATATATATATATTCACCAACAATAATTACAAGGTTTTCTTAATTAACGTTAACACAGATTTTACCCTTAACACTTCATTGTAATCCCAATGCTTAATGGTATGTTGATTCAATTGTTGGGGGTAAAAGGAAAAAACCAAAACAAGTATACTCCAAATATTTTTTATAATTACAAGAGGACCTCGTTGTTTCATTACATACAAAAATCAGACAAAATAAAATTAGCAGGAGTAATTATATTTAAAATCTAAAAAATTACATAAAAGTAAATTCATATAAAAGTAATTCTAGATTTAATTTTAATTTAAAATCTAAAAAATTGTATCAAACTTTTGTAATATGTTGGGTTCTTGATCCTTTTACATTCTTTATAAAAGATCAGATATTTTAATAATAATTTTGACAGAAGTTTTAACCACTAAATCTATGAATTTTATTTTTGACATCTTATAAGTTGTGCCATTTTCAAAGTTAAATTAATTTTACTTTAACTTTTTTTTTAAAATAAAAAAAGGTTGAATCTACCCTCTTTAAGAAACAATTTAAGGGCCCATCTTTTTTCATAGAAGTTTTGAAACAAATTTTAAACTAGTATTGATTAATATTTTAAATATTTTAAATTTGTTGATGCGAAAATCTACACCGACCAAATTCGATGCAAGATCCACATCATCGAGATTTCGGTTGACTCGATAGAACCTAGAATGGGTGCGTAACTCCGGGTGCAATGAAGAAAATTGTCTATGCATGAGTGGGTGAGATAGAGACAGATGTCCCGAAAATAGGAAGAACAAGACCTTTTAAAGTGGTTTGGCCGGAAAACAAACAAAGCCTACTCCATTACATCCATTCATATATGACACAGATGAACAAAAATGGATTGATTTTCTCACTAGGTCTAAAGGTTCTCCTAAGCGTTTCCATGCCTTCTTTCCTCTTCACTCTCCCTTCTTTCTTGTCTAACTTTTTTTTAATTCGGCAGCCTTCTATTTATATGACACTCGGGGTGTGTTGATGATAGTGTAACCAATCGGTCGTCATGGTCTAATGGCCCAAGGCTCACATGCACCTCACGGCAAAATGATGGTGATGATAGGCTTTTCCCTTGACATTAGTGCTTGACAGGGTTTTTGTTGACTTCACTCATGAAAGCAAGTGGAGCTTGCTTGGTGTTTTACCACCGATCGGGTAGGCAGCTACACATGGTAAAATGGTCTTGCTAGCGAAGGGATGATTCATTAATGGCTTCCTTCCCATTCACCAAACGTTGTGTCCAGAGACATTCGTTGATTGTTCGTGCTTTCTTGGTCTATTTCCGTTCCAGAGCTCAATACATCCATATGTGGAGACATACTCTAAGCTCTTTAACCAATTTTGGCTAGCGATCTTTTTCGCAAACAAAATTATATTTAAATTGTGCTTTTTTTAATGTTTATATAATGAGTTACATTGATCTCGACAATAAATATGTTTAATCAATTCATAAAATATTATTTTAAAATTTTATAAGAAAAAAAGAAAAATTTACTTCATTGAATGAACATTATGTTGCATGTGTGAGTAAAAATTTAATTAAAACAATACAACTTATGGGAAAAAAATGTAATGACATGCAAGCTCTTTTTAACCATATTACCCTCTACATGTGGAAAATGTGTCATGATGCATAGGAAATATAAAAGAAAGGCAATTACTTTTACCTCCCATATTTTACAAAAAGACATCTACACCCATAGACAGAACAATAACAATGAACATTAAATGGTTTAGAATAATTTAAAAATATATGTAAATTGATAACGGATTCCATAATGGCCCTATATAATTAAGGGGGAAAAAGGAAATTGAAGAACCTTGGGAGGAGAGATGTATTTGACATTAAAAAGAAAAATACTTGTGCATGGTTAATGGTAAAGCATTCTTCATTGAATCATATATCAATTTTCGTGAATCCATAAATGGTGGTAGTGTTGATAACTATTAATATTAATGGAAATTGATATAGAGATATTGATCATGTTTTAATTAGATGAACCCACAAATACGGCACCGGGTGACAGTGGGGTCAGTCAAACTGTGTTCAAAGGTTTGAAATTCTAAAAATTACTATATGTCTATAAGTTTTAAATCTTGCAAAAACACCCCAAACACCACTGCTAACTTCACAACTCAGCAAAATATGGCTATTTCTGACGACGACAACACTCCCATCAACTCGAAAACATTCCCCTCAGCTCTTGACCAAAACCCATCACACCCCCTATCTTGTTCGCTCCCAATTGCCAACACATGTCGTTGTTTTGCCGATTGATTTTTGTCTTTTCGTTATTCACTCCCAGAAATCACTCCCTTCACTACTTTGGACTCACTGGCATCCTCTTCAAAAGCCCCAACATAATTTTGTCTATGCCGCTGATCGCAATCCATAATTCTAAGGTTTAAGGTAATAGTTAAAGTGATAACTGCCCGACAAGGCCCCGAGTCCTGTTCAACCTTCTGGTAGCTGGGTATCAAAACATTGTCATTGATATTGAAAGTTAAATAGTTGTTTCAGTGTATGTTAATCTCGTCGTGAATGCCATGAAGCCGTGGTACCGTAATTTATTTTTTTTATTTTTCAAATTCCAAATGATATGCCTTTATGTAAAGTTTTGTAGGTCTATGATTATGAAATGAAATATTTGAAGAGACTTCTTATATTCTATCCTTGAATGATCATAATTGAAAGAGACTTCCTTATATTCTAGTTCCTTTGAATGATCATAATGCAAATATTGAATGAATTTAAATTATTTGTAATTTATTGTAGATTTAATTCAAATACTTGATGACGTAAGTGTTTTGTATGAATTTTGTAGTTAAAAGATAATCATATGATGTTTTGTTCCAAATCTCTAATTTAAATTCATGAATATATTATGATTCAGAATACATATCAATGACGTTAGAGTGTACGTCAAGATATACAATATGTTAGAGTCTCTATACTTGTTTTATTAAATTACTATCATGCCAAAACAAAGTTGATATGTTAAGATTTTAAGAATCTTCCATCTTTTATTACGAATAACTATGTATATACAAATTTTGAGACCGAAAATTTGGACCAAAATAGAGACATTTTATAAAGTGAGTTAACCATATATATATATATTTTCACCAACAATAATTACAAGGTTTTCTTAGTATTAACATCGATATTTTTTTATAAATTAGTAATCACAATGCTTAAGTTTTGTTAATTCATTTTGGGGGTAAAAAGGAAAAACCAAAACAAGTATACTCAAAAGGTTTTTAAAATTACAAAGAGGACCCTCGTTGTTTCATTACGGCTACAAAACAAACAAAATAAATTAGCAGGATAATATATTTATATTAAAAAAAAAAAATGAAATGTAACTGCAGCATAATGTTGAACATCTGGGGAATCCATATCAAATAAATGTGAATTTAATGGAAGTTCAAAACTTTAAATAATATTAAAAGACTAAATAACAATTAATTTTAATTTAGATAGTGATAGGACCAGAGGGCGTGACAGAATCAAGATTCAAGAGTCAACCCACTTTTGTAAGGAAAAAACAAGAGTGATGTCCCTTTTTACTTTCTACGGGAGATTACAACAAACTTAAATTACCTTTTTAACCCTGGCTGGCTTCTAAGTCCTAACTGGGGTTTCCTTACAAGAAATTAGTTGTTTTGTATTGTAAGAATAAAATTATTTTTAAAATTATTATTCATATTATATAATTACCTATTAAATATAATTTGTAGTTTATTTATGAAATTTTTTTCCTAAAAAGAAAATTATAAAATTTTACAAAAACAAGCGGTACCATAATTGGATGAGTTGAGTGTACTTATTGGTAATAACAACATGCCACAACCAACTAAAGTAATGAGAAAAGGCACGCGCCAGTACTCGCGTGGGCGACATCACGAAACCTATTTTAGAAGAGAAAGTGGACCCCCATATATTTTCTCTCTCTATATAACCTTCTTATACCATAATTGATATTTCATTCAGATTTCAAAGGAAAAAAATATTATTACATGTTTTGTGGTACATGCAATGGAGAATTTAGAAGAAAGCCATTGAAGAAGACGTGATAGAGAAAGAGATCATTTTCATTACAGTAGGTTTAATTTTTTTAATAAGTTTAAGTAACGAACCCTTTGACTGATAGATTTTTTTTTATTTTTGATTTCCCATTATTTGAAGTCAGCTCCAGTCTAAACCATATTTTATTTGTTTATATATTTCATCACACACATTTATGCTAATAATAATAATATATTTTCTGTCCTTTACTCTTCTACAGATCCCAACAGTAAGAGTGAAGATCTTATCTGTTCTATTTCTCCGTGTACTGAATATACAGAAAGACCCCTGCCTTCTGTCAAATATAAGGTACACCTTTTTCTCCGTACTGGGTTTGGTTTTGTTTTGATTATTACCATCCAACTTTCTTTCTTACTTCTCCTTCTTTCTCTCTGATATTTCAAGGGAGAGTGAAAGTGAGAGAAAGACTAGAGAGGTCAACTGGTCTTTTTGCGATTTGGTTGTGTTACATTTTAAAAGTCTTAAGTGCACGTGTGAATGGGAGAGAGAAGATTTTTCACTTTTTGTTTGTTTGGTTTGCTTTTTCCATGCATCCTTTTAGCCCTTTCCGTTTTCTCCTTTTTGGACCCTTTTTTCTCAAAACTGACAAACGATTGGTCAAGCTTGTTGTCTTCTAGATAATAGGTTGATGGAAATTAGGGTTTCTTTCTTATTCGGTGTTTTAAGAGGTTTTATCTCGTTCTGGGTTGAGAAGAGATGTGTAAGCTTGATTGAAAAGGCTATTTCTGGCATGTTTCCTCTATCGTTCTCTGTATCTGAAACTGATTTTTCAAGAGTCCGATAGAGTTTTCTAGGTGAGAGATGTGTTCGGTTGTGCATGGCGTTGACAATGAGACAGCTTTTTCATTTTGGCGCTATTGAAAAAATAATATATAAACTTTGTTTCTTTGCCAATCTGGGAAGAACTTAAAGGTCAAAACTTGATAGACCAAGAAAGCAACAAATCTAACGTTTTTTTATTTATTTATTTGAAAGTGATAGTGGCCAACTTCAAAGAACCTAGACAAAGCACCTGTCAGGAGAGATAAAAAGTTGTATCTACTTTTCCATTTTCATGGTTTTGGGGGTTTAATCAACAGTCCTAGAGGTAGTAGTGATGATATGGGTGCAAAGACTGAGGCTGAATTTCTTCCACACGGTCACACATGCCACTGATGCCATTGCTCAATTTCCCCTTTCCTTCTCCTTGTAGCTTTTTTTTTTTTTTTCAATTGGTGTTGTTACTTTTTGATCTTGTTTTTTTTTCTTCTAACATCCGTGTTGTTTTTATGGTTTGTGCAGAAAAATAATGGGTGGTTTGCTGAATGGATCTGATGGGGAACATTTGATCCTAGTATATGGAAGGATTAGGAGGATGAGTCGAGAGCAGGTCTGGAGTAATATTGAAGGTGGTGCTCTGGTGATGATCAGAGCCAATGAAGAGGACCGCCAGGAAGAAAAAGTTCACGGACCACTCCATCATCAATACAGACTTGAAGCGTACGCCTTCTTTTCATCTTCTTTTATATTTTTTATATATTCCGTTCTCTAATTGACGGGTTATTTGTTGATTGGAGTTATTCGTTTTCTCTTGTTTGGTTGTGTTTCAGTTTCTTTAAGGAGTGTCCTCACCCCGATGAGAAACAAAGTTGGAACTCAGTAGAAGGCTTAACTTAGAGACCAGCAAATCAAGTTCTGGTTTCAGAATAGGAGAACCCAGTGAAGGTAAAATGATGAAGAGTTTTCACTCTTTGATCTTTTATTTGAACTTTTTCATCATATTGATTACAATCTTTTTGATTTTTATTTTATTTTATCAGACCCAAATGGAAGGCATGAGAATGTAATGCTTCGGCAAGAACATATAAGCTTAGAGCTGAGAATGATATGTTGAAGGAAGCAGTGAAAAATCCAGTAGTCAACAATTGTGGTGGTCCGGCTGTGCCGTAATGTTGCCAATTATGAGCTCAGCAACTTAGGATGAGAATGCTCGATTACGGGACGAATTGAGTCGGATTTGCATCTTGGCTACAAGTTCCTGGGCAGGCCTCTTACATCCTCGGCCAATCCTGTCCCCAATTCTTAAACTCCAGTTTGGAACTTGCCGTGGGAAGAAATGGTTTAGGTGGCTTGCCAAGTATCCAGGTTCCCCATGTTAACGGACATGAGTTTTTGAGGGCCTTTTATGAAACCACCAATAGCAGGCATGATGGGAAATGAAATGCCATATGAGAGAATATGCTTGTTGATCTTGCATTGGCAGCTATGTGTTGATTAGATGGCTCAGGCAGATAGTCCTATTTGGGTCAAATGTGGTGGGAGGGATGTCCTGAACCAGGAGAGTATATGAGAACATTTCCATCTAGTATGGGCCTGAACCAAATGGCTTTGTGACTGAGGCTTCAAGGGAAACTGGTATTGTAATTGTCAATAGCTTGGCTCTTGTAGAGACTTTAATGGACCGGTATCTATCTGAACCCCTTGTACCATTGTAAATATATTTGTTTTTCTTTAGACACTGCTTTTAGTCACAGCAAATTGTTTCTATTTGTTGATTTTTGTGTTTAGCTTGAAGTTCAGTATAGATGATTGATTGATCACTTTTCTTTGTGTAGAATCGATGGGTAGATACGTTCCCATGTATGTTCTGGAGCTGTCACCACTGATATGATTCCACGGTGTGGCTGAACCAAAATGGTGCTCTGCAAGTGGTTTGTTCCTAAGCATCTTTTCCGTTTCTTTAGCTACTAATTTTGATGAACCTAAGGATGAATTTCATACTTTGTAGATGCTCTGAGTTCCAAGTACTTTCACCTCTAGTTCCTGTCCCCAAGTGAAGTTTCTCCGGTCTGCAAGCAGCATGCTGAGGGTGTTTGGGCTTGTTGATGTGTCTATCAACACAAACCAAGACGTCCAAACGGGGATCCATATTTGACCGCCGAAGGCTTCCTTCTGCTGTGTTTGCAAGATATGCCGAATAATTATTCCAAGGTAATGGCTATTTTGAATGCTTTAGTGTTTTTGCGTAATTTATTGACTTTCATTTCTATTGTTGATATATCTGTAATTATTGATTTGGTTGAGATTATATCAATGTGAAGTTACATCTGGTGGACTCCTAGTCCAAACCTGCATTGACTTTTCTTCATATAATTTAATTTGCTACACTACTCGACAGACACTTTCTTTAAAATGATTCTCTTGTTAAAAAATAGTAAGACTTTACCTAAGAATCTGAAGCTTTATTATTATTTACTGAAGAAGTCTTCCTTGATTTAAAATTTAGTAGTCTTCAGTTTCAACACTAAGGTTGCTTTTGTCTGTTACTATTTCACATTTTATTGAGAAAATCAAGGGTAATCAATTTTGAAATTTGCATAAAGCTACACATGTATTCTTGCATTGTGAATGTACTATTTTCGTAACCTTTATTGAAGTTTTAACTTTGGAATTCTCAAATCTTTTCTGAATATTTTATATATTTGATCTTTCATTCCTATCTCGTCTTCTCACATAAGCTTTCTTTATTGCCCCCGAACTTAATGACCTGGATCCAGTCATTATGTTGAACTCTTCAACCCATGTCGTAGGGTACTTTGTTTATTTTGATGTGTCACCCTTTTATATATCTTAAAACTGTTAAAAATATATTTTTCAAATCTTAAGAATGACCCTACTTTATATCTTGCTACGAACTCCCTGATTTTTTCTTCACTTTGGTTCCCTTCCATAGAATAATATAATATTTAGAATGCTTCTATTTCACTATTGTGTATATCAAGAGTTCTCTTCTATCTTGTGAGCATGGCATGCCGATACTGACTTTGCATTTGTCCTTTCCTTATACCTCTATAGCACTACTAATCTACAGGAGGCTTTGAGTTTTATGTGATTTTAAGTTACAACTCTTTAATAAGTAGTACAAATTTGATTCAAGTTTTGTAGTTAGATATATATCCTTCCATCCGTCTCTTGTGGCAGTTTTTGTGCCTTCAGTTGGACATAACTTTTTCCACATGATACTGGATAATGTTTTGATGATGAAGAAATTTCCTAACCATGTCTGATTATTATCTATATTATAGTAGCTTACAAAATGCTCCGAGCAATAGCTGGGCTACTTTTGGCTGGCAGATAATGGGTATATTGTGGATTTATTATCTGCCTAGGTTTAAGCCTTTAATGAACTTGATACTATCTTTGCCTTCCAACCTTCTCTCTTATTACCAACAAAAATATTTTATGTAGCCTTTTCAAAGATTGAGGAGGCAATAGTATTTCTTGACTTATCATATAACCCTTTTTTTTTTTTTCGATAATGGATCACAATAAGAATTAGCTATTTTCATTTTAGATGACTGATGCTCAGATGACCTTAATTTGAATGATTGCATTATAGGCGAATATGAAAAAAGAAGAAAAGGAGGAGGGTGAAATGAGGTAGTGAAAAAAAAGAGGAACAAGATGGAAACTAGAGAAAAACTCAAAGATATAGGAGAAAATTTTGTGAGGAGGGAAGAAAACAATTCAATGATTTCCATTCTTTGTCTTATCTAATTATGTTCTCCAAAATTTAAAACCTAGTTATAGGAGCAAAGTTCAAACAAGATCCAAATTCAAACTTTGAATAAGTAATGAAGAAAACAAAACACAAAATAGCGATATCCTAACTTCCGGAAAGATAATTTTCTCTAATTAAAAAACACCCTAATAAAATACATTAGGTGTTCTTCATACTATGAAGAAATTCATGGTTGGTAGTTGTACGGTAGGAGATGTTTCTTCTTTTACTTTTTACTTTTAACTAGAAGCGACTTAGCTGTTAATATGTGGTATCAGGTTACTTGGATTGAGCATACTGAATAGATGAGAGTACATTCACCATCTCTCCAGCCATTACTTAGTTCCGGCATGGGCTTTGGTGCACAGAGGTGGCTTGCGACGCTACAAAGGCAATGTGAGGCTTTGCAATTCTCATGTCATCTATCCTACCTGGCCAAGATCATTCAGTTCATTTTAAGGCTAAGCCATTTTTCTTATACGACATTTGTGTAAATTTCAGTTTTCTAATATTTAATACTGCCACAGGGATAAATCCGATGGTAGGAAAAGCATGCTAGCTGGCGCATCGCATGACATATAACTTTTGTGCTGGGGTTTGTGCTTCAAGTGTACCAGGTGGGCACAGCTCTGTGTTGGAAATATCAGTGAGGATGGGTGTTGACTCGAAAAAATATCAACGATCCTGGTGAGCCACCTGGTGTTGTGCTGTGTGCTGCAACTTCTGTTTGGATTCCAGCAACAAGGCAGAGTTGTTTGATTTTATGCGCAATGAACGAATGAGGAGTGATGGGGACTTTTATCAATGGTGGGCCAATGCAAGAGATGGTCCATATTGCCAGGCAGACATGGCAACTGCGTTTCTCTCTTCGTGCTAGTGTGAGTGTCATTAAAAAAATTTGATAAATTGATAAACAATTATTATATATTCTTCTATTTTTTATGCTTAACATGTTTGGTCTTTGTTTGATTGGGTTTTTCAGTCCATGAATGTGTGAAAGCAACATGCTAATACTGCAAGAGACATGGAATGACGCCTCAGGCTCGCTTATAGTGTATGCACCGTCGATGTACCATCAATGGGTATGGTGAATGATGGTGGATTCGCATGCGTGGCACTTGCCATCAGGATTTGCCATTCTTCCCGATGTCGATTCGACATGCGGGTCAAGCAACTACAATGAGGGTAATAGTATTGGAAGTGGTGGATGCTTACTTACTGTAGGATTTCAAATTTTGGTGAACAGCCTTCCACCGCCAAACTCACTGTGATCATTGAGACGGTTAACAATCTAATCTCGTGCACAATTCAAAAGCAGAGCTGCCCTACAAAAATATAAACTTGGGGAAAATAGGTAACTGTGTGCACAGCTATATTACTGTTTTTTGTTTTTGTTTTTTTTTGTTTTTGAAAAAACAAAATCATATATGCTGAAAGTATAGGAATATATAGAATGATGGAAACGAAGAGCTGGAGATGAAATTTTCCAGAGAGAGGGGTTTCGAGTCAAGAACGACCGCCTGTGGGGGGAAGTTTTTGCTGGACTGTGCGGGTGAGTGGTTCGGTATTGACTCTGGACCAGGAGTTTGCTAGCTCGTAAAGGTGTTGTGATGTGTCGTCTGATAGAGGGAAGAACAAGACAGATAACTGTTAGAACTCTTTTTAAGTTTTTTCTAACTTTAATCGAATGTGGGTTATTTTATCTTGACTTTAATAATATATGCATGCCCTCTCTTTTGGTTTTTTCGTATAGCATTTTGCATAAAATTTGATTTATTAGTTTATTATAAATTCCACCTTTGAGATGGTGAACTGTGCATCTTACTTGAACATTCCATTCTTAAAAATCTTTTTTCCAACTTATTTTTTCAATGTTTAACATCTATAAAAACTGTTTTAGACTTGAAAAGGTTTTGGAAATATGTTTTTATAAGAATCCATTGTAATTGTACAAGTTGTAATTGAAACTGATATTGTCTTTGATCCCATGCAATAAAAGTCATAAGGAAAAACTGGTTGGTTTGGTACGGGATCAAAGACTACGGGTTATAGTTGATAATATGTAAATGTCTGTTGGCATTTCTTATAAATACATATTTCCATAAGTTAACACATTTTTTTTTTTTTCCCCAAATAATGGTTTAATAATTATTTTCACCTATAAATTTTTAAATTACTATTTTATACCTAAATTTATATTTAATGCAAATAGTATTCGATTAAGTTATTGGAGTTTTTAGAGGGGAGCGATATCTTTTGATGGTAGATATTGATTTGGGATTGGGATTAATCATATTTGACTTAAGAGGATACTGCGTAAATTTAATTCGTCGATTTTTGACAATTGTGGTCGGCGGGAGTAAGGTTTGAGAGGTTTTAGTGAGTGATGATAAGAAAAGAAATGGTTGTATGTCGTGGTTGTAACGAAAATAAATTAAATATAAATTTAAGTAATAAGTATTTTAAAAGTAATAGTGAGAAAATGTATTGTTTACTCTCCTACCTTTCAAGTCTAAAACAGTTTTTTAATGTTCAAATCAAATTTCTTAATTATTGAATATTAAATAAAATTGTTTTGGGCCGATGGGTTGAAGCTAAAGCAGCCCAAACTAAAACCTCTACAAAGTCCAATCTAAAAGCAGCTAAAAAGTTACAATTTCCTGACGGCCCCTATATTTTATTTAATTTAAAAGCCCCGTACTTCTTTAATCATGTCTACCAATTTCCCCAGGCAAACACACTCTTCCGTCTTCTCCTCTCCGATCAAGAATCAATCAGTTCAAAACCCTAAACGCCCACCACCCAGCACAAGCTCACAAAATGCCCGTCTTCTTGTCTTTCACTGCCAAACTTTTGAAACTTAAAACTACATCAACAACAACACTGAACACAGTTATCTCATTCACAGGTTACCACAACTTAATATTCCCAAAACACATGTCCCAGAAATGCACTTCAATCCCTAAAAAACAAGAGAGAGTCCGCGACCACGCTTACGATGACTACATGGAAATCGAAAAGAAGACGCGCAAAGTCCTCAAATTTCAGCCTTTAATCATGTCCCAATACAACGAAACACTGCCTATCTTTCGCTTAGACATGCTCTCTCGCCGCATTGGCTTCAAAAACCATGAAGCTGGGAAGTTTCTCCTCAAGTTCCCACACGTTTTTGAAATCTACGAGCACCCAGTTAAACGAATTTTGTACTGTCGTTTAACACGAAAAGCTATTCTCCAAATTGAACAAGAAAAACAAGCTTTGGATGCCCAAATACCGGATGCTGTGACCCGTTTGAGGAAGCTTCTTATGATGTCCAATACGGGTCGGTTACGGCTTGAACATATTCGGATTGCGAGGTCTGAATTCGGGTTGCCTGAGGATTTTGAGTGCTCGGTAATTCTTAAGAACCCACATTATTTTAGATTGTTTGATGCTGATGACACTAGAAATAAATATATAGAGCTTGTTGAGAGAGATAATAGTTTAGCTGTTTGTGCTATTGAGAAAGTTAGAGAAAGAGATTATAGAGAGAAAGGTATTGATGAAGAAGATATTAGGTTTTCGTTTATTGTGAATTTTCCACCTGGATTCAAGATTGGGAAATATTACAGAATTGCAGTGTGGAAATGGCAACGGGTTCCTTATTGGTCCCCCTATGAGGATGTATCAGGGTATGACTTGAGATCACTTGAGGCGCAAAAGAGAATGGAGAAGAGGGCAGTGGCAACTATTCATGAAATGTTGTCGTTGACTGTGGAGAAGAAGTTGACATTGGAAAGGATTGCACATTTTAGGTTGGCAATGAACTTGCCGAAGAAGTTGAAGGAGTTTGTGCTTCAGCATCAGGGAATATTTTATATGTCAACAAGGGGGAATCATGGGAAACTTCATACACTGTTTCTTAGGGAGGCGTATAGGAAAGGGGAGTTGATAGAGCCAAATGATTTATATTTGGCAAGGAGGAAGTTGGCCGAGTTGGTTTTGTTGAGTCCTAGGAAGATGATGATGGATAGGGCGTTGGTTAGCTTTGGGCGAGATAGAGAAGATGACAGGATGCAGCGTGTTAGAAGGGTTTATGAAGGGAATGATTTTGACAAATATGGGGTTGAGGAAAATGCTGGAGGAGTTGGAAATGGGGAGGATGATTTGAATTCAGATTTGGGTTCTGATGTTGAGTCAGATAGTTCAGATGACGATGATGATTGTGATGAAATTATTGGTGCAGAGCAGGGTGCCTGTGTAAGCGAGTGATTTGGAACTTAGATCCATTGGACACTATGGTCAGAAACATCAAAGATATCTTTAAATGATCAGAATTTGTGAATTGAGAATGATGAATGACTGGCATGGGTGATAGATTTCTCATCCAAGGTTGAAGAAGCACCTCATATTGGGTTTCAGTTCTTAAAGAAACTTATATTTGAGAGGAAAAACATTTTATACAGGAAGTGCACTTTTGCAATTTTCTTCCCTAAAGTGGAGTGCTTCAACTTTGAAGTATGGCAAACTTTTTTGAGCCCTGGTGAACAGATTTTGGGATTCTAATTTGTGCCATGTCTTTTTCCTTGTACTGATTTGGCTAAGTAGTTGAAGAAGAAACTTTCAGCCGTCAAAGTAATTAATGTATTTGAGTTTGAAAGTTGAAGTTGCGAGAGCTTTGGCACCAAGATGCTGATCTTGCCATCATGAAGTCCAGCTGGATAACTGTTTCTGAGGTTTTGGTGCTGTTGGGCGTTGTCAGAAATATCACTAATAAGTTGGTGCAATGAAATAGATTTTTCCTTAATGTATGTACACACAATGGATCAAAGTCAGTAAAGATTTAGCTTATCCTGATGTTTTTCGATGTAGTAATTTTCTGTAGTCTTCCTGAGGTATAAACTTGAGCAATCTGTGACTTGTGACTGAAATCACCGGTAATGTAATTTGGAATTTAATCGAATATATCAAGTTATGCCCTTGCCTTGCTTCAGTCATGCTATAGACTAAGGCGGACTAAGCAATAGAATTACCTATGCAATCAATCATTACTTAATATGTACTGTTGATAAGAATCGATGACAGTAAATATCCTCCTCCGTCGGAGTTTGTATTCCTGATCTTTTTTAAGTTTCTGTTGTGAAGTTGAAGTTCAAAAAACACTGCCCTCAACTCAAGTTTTTTAAATCTATAAGACTGTATGCGTTTTTTGGAAAACACATGGTAGAATTGGTGCTTGTGCATGTATTCAGCTGATAAGACTCTGTAATCTCTGATATAGTTATAGAGCGAGTCTCGACTACTGCTCTACTTATATTTATTGTTTATACAATTTATTCACTTGGATCGTAGTCTTTACTAATTGCAGAGTTAAAGAGAACTGATCGACTCTAAGCCATGGTCCAGCAAGAGTCATTGAGTCTCTTGCCTTCTAATTCAACCTATCTCCTTTTGTTATTCCCAGAACTTCATCAAATTCCCTGATAGACGTGTTAACACTTAAACAGGCACGATGAAAAACCCAATTACAGAAATGGCTTGATACCGTAAAAGGGTTTGCTTTGGTCTAATCAAATTTTTGGGCCTCTGGCAGCTGAATTTCCATGGGCTTGGATCAGAATTCAGTAGCCATGAGTCCATGACATGAGTTCCTGCTTGGTCATTTGCAAATGGTCCAAAGGCGTGTAAGTTGGTTCAAGTTAGGTGGGTTTAACATCGAACTTGATCAATTTAAAAAGATTTTATGTCCACATCTAAAACAAGGTTGTTCGATTGATGATTCCATTTTAAACGTTGGATAGACCCAAATGGTATCCACTAACCACTGAAAACAACACAAACCCAATTTAGGCTTCATAAAATATGCACTCCCTTCAACATTCCTCATTACATAGAGTCATAGGTTTTGAATTATAAGGCCACCTACAATCATTAACACTATTATTTAATACACTAATCTCAATCTCACATCATTAATCATACCAAATTCGAAACAACACACATTTCAATACTAAACCCATTTCCCATATAATTGGTTTTAGGTATTTAACAACTAATAGAAGTTAAATTAGATTTTAAGATAACTCAAAATTGAAAGAAACATGTACAGTATTGTGAAAACGATAGTTTCAAGTTGGAAGAGTCAATGAAAACATATTTTTAGTTATAATAATCAAATTTTTGTCCTTAAGTATTTGTTGACTATACTGTGCTTGATATAATATTAATTACGTGAAAGCAAAGAAAAATAGAGAATTACGCCAAGAATCTTAGATGTTTTGCCATTGTATTGAAGCTTTACGTAATGGTTATATGTGTAGTATGATTCTCTTATAAAATTGGTATCAAATATTCAGAAAATGACATAATTTATATAAATAAATATTGAGTGATGCCTGCAGCCGAATCCAACTTGTGGAGAAGTAATCGAAATTTTATAATGCAACTACGTTAATATAAGCTTTCAACAATTGTAATTTTATCCCTTGTCTCAAACCAAACCTTCCAAACCCACTATAAATAATAAATAACCCTAAATTTTAAAACAATTCTTGGCCAAACATCATCAATCAATATACAATTATCACTACTCTTGTGTTTGTAAACACGTTAAGTGACATAATATTTGCAATCTTCTTGTTAGAGGCAAGCTCCGAAAATCTTCTTAATAGTCAATTCATACTTGAATTTTAATTGAGATTTTTATTGAATTTTCCTAACTTCTCCCATACAAATTGGTTGAGAGAAGTCAGAACTATAGTATTGAAATGAACACATTCTAAGATATTGTGTACTACTTGACTACTTGTAATATCAACCAAAAGATCTCTAGGATTGGGATTATTCTAATTAATGTATCCTTTATATGACTTTAAGCACAAAAATTCTGGTAACACAACATCCAGTTGACGTTAAACTATTATTCTTCATATGAAACTTGTAACACAAATAAAATGTCAACATGTATGTCCTCTGATTATTAAATTAATGTACCGAAAGTTGATGCCAAAATCATCAACCAAGAAAATAACCCAATTGTAATTGCACTCAACCAATCTTTAACCTTCCACTCTTATACACACAACAACGTCTTGCCCTATTTCTTAAAAATGGCACCAATTTTCTTTTATTTTTATACCTTTTTTTTTTTTTTTAATTATGGGAGGTATCTGAGTCAGCTTGCATACATCTTAACTAATCTTTCGAGACTTTGAAATTGTCGGTAGAGTAAAAGTCTTAGTGGCCATTCCTATTAGTGTTTGAGATGATTCGAACTCAGAAACTTATAAAACTTCATTTTTTTTTTTTAATTAGTATCAGATCACCCCATGACTTTTTTTTTCCTTTTTATACCATTTGTTACATCAACGATACGATATATTATTTGAACCAATTTGAAATATTAGGGATGATTAAATATTTCTCTACATATTTCAATGTGAAGTAAAAAATGGGTCTAAACAGTTGTTGAATTGTTATTAATTAATAATATTTTTGGAAGTATTTTTTCTAAATTATTGGATGTATTTTAACTTTATTTATGAAAAAAGAAAAATCATTTATTGGATTATTAATGAGGTGCCGCTTTGGTGCTTTCAGGCATCAGAAATCTACGGTCCACATTCCTCACCAAACAAACGTAATCCATGGCGTACGTCCCGAGGTGAAACTCTTTAAAATAATCTTCTGTCTGACTACTCACAACTTTTCACGTCAACCACCCACCGAATTATCATCTCTCAACCGTCAGATCAACGATCGTGATTCTCTTCTACAGATTTCGCTACTTCTTCACCCTGTATAAATGCCCCCACGTGTAAAGTGTCAGCAGTTCAATCTATCATTTCTTATGCTAGACTAGATCTGCATTGCGCTTTTATCGTTCGAGCGGTGGGCTCGCACACATTATTATCGTGATTTGTGTAGCACCTGATATTTTTCTTTCGTACAGGCACAGAGCGCGCACGCGTTTTGACTACCACTTAATGCAGTTCTGCCAAGTGGGCCTATCAGGAGCTGTTTGGAGAGCCTAATCGTGCGGTTTGTCCTGGAAAAGTCTGGTATACACTATACAGTTCTCTACTATTACCAATAGAATTAGGACACGTTAGCTATCAAATCTATCAAATCCGTTCTTAATATAAATTCAAATAAGGGTCAAGTTATTACAAAAAAAATTATAATATGAATTTTTAGCTTTAGATCCATGTAATCTTATTATTTAGAAGCTGCATAGTTGAGATTTAAAGTAATTATCTCAAGATACATTAATTCATATATTTTTTTTTAAATAATAGTTTTCACACAATTTCTAAAATATGTATTTTATAGTTTGAAATTTGAATGATTGAGATTATATTTAAATTGTGTCAATTTTCAAGATTTACAATTTACCTTAAATTCCAACCATGTACGATGTCTTAATCCAATAATTAAAAAAGTATATCATATCGTGAATAAATTATTTAAAAATATTGATTACTATAACATAATTCTTTAAATATATTAATAATAATTCATTTAAAATATGCATTTATGCCACATTTTCTTATTGATTATTCCTTCCACATGCATTCTTAATTAAGTCTTTAACCAATTAACAACTATAGTCTTGGACAAATGATTTTATTTTATTTTTTATCTTCTCATACTTAATTACCTTAAAGAGAAATAATAATAGCACTTATTTGTTATGAAGAAAAATCTTATGCACTCATTAACGATGAAAAGAAGGGAATACTTTAATAAAGAAATGAACAAACTGCATGGAGTGTAACCGTAAAGAAATCCAAGGTGGCAAATAGAAACACATAGAGAAGCTCAAGTTGAGCTGTTGAGGCAAGAGGTGATATTTGTAATACGTTTGTCATAACCCAAAAGGCCGACACGGGTCTGCTCCCTACTCAATTTGTTTCGAGGGAGAACAAATTTGCCAACCCAAGGTTTGGCCCAACTCATTTCCCACCCGAAAAGTTTCAAAAACACACTTTCTCACCCACCATTAAGGTCTATTAGTGAAATATGTTAACTGACATAGTATAATTAGTGTAAAGATGAAATTACCTTTTATTATTTGAATCCAAATCCAAATCCAAATCCAAATCCATGCCCAAACTGAAAAAAATTTATAAAAGTTTGGAAAAAAAAGTTGTTGGAATCACTAGGTGTGATTCTAACCGATTCACACCTAATCGAATGTAATTTCGATTGAATTGTACTTGGTCGGGTGCGAATCAGTCGAAATTGCACCCAATCAGGTGCAAATATGGCATTTAAAAATCTTCACTTGCTTCCTAAAAAAAAAAAAAAAAAAAATCCTCAAATCATTCCTCAACTTAAATTAAAATGAAAACTCAGATTTGCTTCACATTTAAACAACTTAGGAACACATAAAAAAAAACCTCTTGTAATCCCACCAAATCCATAAGCTCAATTTATGTTTTCTTCACATTCGACAACCTACAAGCGAAAAAGGCAAAGATCATTGAGATTGTCGGAGAGTACAAGGAATATGATCTCCACCACCTCTCTCCTCCATCAAGCCATACTTGGTCAGATGCGATTCAGGTTGAATCGCACTTGGCCTAAATCGCACCAGGCTGGGTGTGATTCTAGCTAAATTGCATTAGAGTTCCCCTCGTTTGATTGTGGTAATGACATCACCACCAGGTACCCATTTTGGCTCCAAGCTCACCAATTGGCCAGAATTGCACCCGATTGAGTGCGAACATGTCGAATCGCACCTAACTAGATGTGATTCCAACCAAATCGTTGCGAATTTGGTTTGATTATGTTTTCACCATCCCTTCTCCTATCCCATTAATTTTCCCAACAATTCAATACACAAAACACAACCCATTATCCCAAATAATAACAATATAACAAAACAAAGGATGTAAATTAATTACTACTTGATTTTGGTATGAAAGAAAATTCGGGGAAGCGGAATTTGAGGCAATAGGGTTGGGAAAGAAAGGTAAACTATTTTTTTCCCCCAAATTTATATATAAGGGATAAAATGATATGATTACCCATTGATTGTTTTTTTGAATTTATCATTATGTTATTCTTCAGTTAAAGTTAACGATGGATCTTAACAGCGGGTAAAAAAGTGTCTTTTTGAAACTTTTCGGGTGGGAAATAACTTAGGCCAAACCTTGGGTTGGAAAATGTTGCTCTCCCTTGTTTCTAAAAGCAAAAGCCCAACAACATATGCATAAAAACACAGCACCAACCCATTTGCACCCATCACTAACTCAGTTTTTATTATATTTACAGAAATTGCCACGTCACACAATTTATATTTAGAGCTCTGTGTAAACTTTTTATTTTGGTTATTTCTTTATGTTATGTTCCATTTGACATCTCTAATTTATAATTCTATGCTCTTTGATTGGGTATAAGATATGGATTTCTTCTGCGACAGTTGACCTAATATTCATTTCCATTGAAAACACACACCCACAGTCACACAGAGAAAAAGGAAAAAAATGGGGAATTCTTTTGGATGTTCAGCTTCTGGAGAAAGATTAGTTTCGGCAGCGAGGGATGGTGATTTGGTTGAAGCCAAGATGCTGTTAGATTGTAACCCATGTCTCGCTAAATATTCCACTTTTGGTGGCTTAAATTCACCTCTTCATTTCGCTGCTGCTAAGGGCCACAATGAGGTTGGTTATGGCTTTTCTTTTTCCTTTCTTGTAATGGGTATTTTGTTCTTTTCTACTTCTTGTGTTTAATTTTGGTGGGTTTTTGTTAGATTGTTGCTTTGTTGCTTGAAAATGGAGCTGATGTTAATTCCCGGAATTATTGTGGTCAGGTATGAGATTTGTTGCTTTTTTTTTTTCCCCTCTGGATTTTGTTCTTTTAAGCTGTCTTTTTTGTTGTTGAAGATTTTAGAGAATTAAGGTTGATTTGATCATTTGTGTGAGGGGTCTTTTTCTGTTTTGTTATATACATAGATTTTTGTATCTAGATTTTTTAAGGTTTATTTACATGGTATGGAATTGGAAGCCTCTGAAAGATTGGGACGGCATTCTGATTCTCTGGTTCCAGCAGACTCTGAAAAAGATCCTCATTGTGAAAGATAGGATTAAAATTTTGCTAATATGGTTTTCAAAACAAACATGATCTGCTTTTTTAATAAGCATAGCTAAAAACCTGTTCCCTTAATTAGCGACAAGCTGATGGATCTGCTTTGAAACTTACTGTTGACTTACTCAATTTTTCTAATTTATGTTTGAAGACCGCATTGATGCAAGCGTGTAGATATGGGCACTGGGAAGTTGTACAAACTCTTCTGCTCTTCAGATGCAATGTAAGTTCAATTTCCAGTAATCTTTGCCTTTTTTTTTTTTTTTCTCCCCGCAAATTATAGAATATTAAATAAATGAAATCTGTCTTTGATAAAGAGGCGGTTTGATGCTTTTATGTCATTGTTTTGCTTTAAGTTAATCATAGCTATTTTCTTCCTATAGGTCATAAGAGCAGATTACCTCAGTGGGAGGACAGCTCTACATTTTGCAGCTGTAAATGGGCATGTTAGATGTATTAGACTAGTTGTGGCTGATTTTGTTCCTAGTGCTCCTTTTGAAGTTGTGAATATTCATGTTGAAGGTAATAGAGGGGACAGTTCCACTTTGAAGAACAAGTATGATCAAAGGTGTGGAATTTGTTTATGTTGCTCGTGTGTATTTACTTTCTCAATTAACTCTCATGTTGCTGGCGAGATTGGGGTGGGAATGGAGATATATTAAGGGCTCAGATTAGTCAATTCATTTTTTGGATTGTTTCTAAAGAACTAATTGCAAAATGCTTTTGTTTGATGTAAATGTTGATTGCAAACTATGGCACTTTGTGTCTTGTTTCTGGTGGCATTATTTCAATATTTCTGATAGACTATTTCTTCAAAGGAGATGTTTCTACTTGCTTTATCATGTGGTTTGATGATATCAATGCAAACGAATCATTCTATTTTTATATGCCAAAGATATCGAGCATTATTTTTCTTGTTGTTTATCTGGCTAATTCTATAATGCAGTGCCCTGTCCAAGTTTGTAAATAAGGCAGCTGATGGCGGGATCACTGCTCTCCATATGGCTGCATTGAATGGATATTTTGATTGTGTACAGCTTTTGCTTGATCTTCATGCAAATGTATCTGCGGTGACATTTCATTACGGAACATCAATGGATTTAATAGGTTTGCTCTTGTATTTGATTCTTGACCCTTTTGTGCATAATCTCTATGTAGTCAGTGCTTGAAATGACATATCCTATTTATTTCTAGGAGCTGGAAGCACACCTTTACATTATGCTGCTTGTGGAGGAAATTTAAAATGCTGTCAGGTAAGAATTCTAATATCCTTTAAAGATTTTCATAAATGACCTTTAGTTCCCTTTAACTTTTGAGATGACAATCGTACTATTTCTGCAGATCCTCCTTGCAAGGGGTGCCAGTCGTATGTCTTTGAACTGCAATGGGTAATTAATTGCCAATAGTTTCTCTTGCCATGTTCACTCTTTGGCTTGTTGGTATGATTTCGTTTTTGGGCCTGTATATCACATGGCTAAAAGAAGTTTGTGTATTTCTTCAGGTGGCTGCCTCTTGATGTTGCTAGAATGTGGGGACGTCATTGGCTTGAACCTTTGCTGACACCCAATTCTGACTCTCTCATACCAAGATTTTCTCCTTCCAATTACTTATCCTTGCCTCTTTTGAGTGTACTTAATGTAGCAAGGTAATTTTTCAACCACTATGTGAACAGATAAGTATTTTGCTGTCCTTAAATTACTAACAGATGGTCATCAGATTAGTGCTTCTGCGGGCATCTTTGTTACATATTTAAGGTATAAGTGATGATATAATACTGGTTTGGACTTGGAGGGAAAGGTTTGTCACGACAGATAAAGTTGCAAGGTTAAAACTGAATTTCTTGACCTAACTTAGGAGAAATTATATTTCATATCGTGAAAGTAAAACCGAGGAAAAAGATCAGGAAGCTAGAGAAGGGCATATGATGTGAAAGATGAAAAAATATTAGAATCTTCTAAGTGAATAAATATGCAGTCAATTGTGGTTGGAGCAATTCGATCTTTTATACCTGTAACTTTTCAGTGATCTCTTTCATTGAGTTACATGAGGTTATAAATTTTCAGCTTTATGCTAGCGTTATTTTCTTTCATATAAAGTTTGGGGTGGGGATGTGTGCTGTATAGAATTCAAACATTGGTTGTGCCTGTTGATTTTGTATATGATTGGGAGGTAATAAATAATATATTCCTGTTTGTGCAATTAAACCCGAATATGACATGTTGCAAGTAATCTTTGCAGAGAGTGTGGCTTGCAATCCTCAACAACCTCCTCAGATGATGCTGATACTTGTGCTGTCTGCCTGGAGAGAGCATGCACTGTAGCTGCTGAAGGTTCGTTCTTTCTTTGACTGTTTTTGTTTTTATTTTTCAAATGTTGTGTATTATCTGATTAAGATATCTTTATTAGCTTGTGATGGAGTAGCTCTAAAACAAGGAATATTACTTCCATTATTAATTCCTTCATAGTTGTTAATACCAGCATCCTTTCTGTTAGGTTTTCAGCATCTTATCCCGTCATCCAGTCCTTCGTTTGGTTCATTCAGTCTAGTATTGTGTGCTGTTCTCTAAAAAAATAATTTTGTGAAAAACTCTAAATTGAAATCTCAAAAAAATTATTCTAGACAAACATAATATAGAGAAACCATAAACTTTAATTTGCCTATTTTGTCTTTAACTTTAAGACAATCAGGTGAGTATATCGATCATTTAAAATGCAATTGGCTGGTGCTAAAAACCAAAGAAAATGAAAATAACAATTGATCTAGATGTTAGATTTGTTCAAATATTGGGAAGCTTTAACCAGAGAGGGCTTAAGTGAACAATTTATGCGTTGGTTGCACTTTTTGTTTTTGTGTTTGTTTTTTAACAGCCAACTTATCAGAGTAATGCTGTGTACATTTAACATGATATTCGGAATGTTCTCTTCAACTCTGTACTAATCTGCTGGAGTTTCAGCCGTTTCAGTGATCAAAGACATGTACTTTTGACGAAATCTCAAAGTAGAAAATAAATAATGTAGGTGAGTTTAGGTGACAACCCTGAGTATGTAATATTTTGGGGAAGGAAAAGGAATTAGCAGAGATTCTCTGCATGAAGCTGCTCGTTTACTGCTGAGAGAACCTATTGATAACATTGAGTTTGATCTTTTGTTAGCTATGAAAGCAATATCTTCAGCTATGTGGATACTTTTTCTATCCTATAATTAAGGTCAAATCTTTTGTTATTAGATCAAAGCTCACCATGTCCCATACTTTTGTCTCTTAATATTATAAATTTCCATTCAGCACCCACTGGTTTTTGTTGCTTATGGCCGCACTTCTTGGTCTTCTTGTCATCAATTTATTCCGCCATACCCTTATAGGAAGGTCTACGCTTGCTCTTTCCATTCGCTTTCCTTAATCTTCTTCACAACCTTAATGCAGCTACTCTCATCTGATGGGCATTGTCCTTGTGCTAGCTCCTTGAACCCTAATTAATAGTCATTTTCATGACTGTCTATTTTTTCTTTTATTCCTTAGTTGTCTGTTCAGTGCACAACATATTGAAAGATTTTACCTTAGCAAAGTATCTATAATTTAATGGCAAGCTTGTTATATTCAGTTAAATTAATGATTTATCTAAACATTGACCGCTTTCCTGTGTCACTTGGCCATCATTGTGCTTCATTTCATTATTTTACTCTGGTTTTTCTAAAGTGCCATATGGTGGTGAGGAGTTAAAGGCCCACCCTTTGCATAGTCCTATTATGAATCAATTTAATCTGTCAATCCTTCATCCTTTTTCATGCTAAAACATAATCTCTTATCAGTTTATCAGCCTTATAACATTTTACTTTGCAGATGTTTGGTTTTTTAAATAACATGTGCAGGCTAACATGTTTATGCACGTTCTGAGCTACCTGTTTAGTCATTGAATCATCAAAGTTCTTCTCTTTTAAGTTTATACATCATAATATTAAGCTATTGAGACATTCCATGTAGTAAACATCTAGGTTGTTAACAGTCTATTGTTTTTTGTGGATTATCATTTTCGTGCTCACATTATGCTTAGACTTCACTAATGAGAATTGCTTTATACTGTTAGGGTGTCGGCATGAACTTTGTGTAAGATGTGCACTCTATCTTTGCTCCACAAGTAACATCCCCTCAGAGATGGTCGGTCCTGCTGGCGCCATTCCGTGCCCTCTTTGTAGACATGGAATTGTCTCATTTGTCAAATTGCCTGGTTCCCCTGTAAAAGAAATTAAGCAACCCCTGTCCCTTGGCCTCTGTACCCCATGCATGCTTCACCCTCGTGATGCTGAACGCCAATCACCAGCTTGTGCCCCGGAGATTCGAAAGAATCGTGTAGCTTCAGTTTCCTCAGACATGTTCTGTCCAGTCACTTGTAGCCCATTTCCTTCTGTTGCCATCCCTTTATGCACCTGCAATGATGGACCATGCCCATCGTTCGAACCTAGAGAGATAGAAACTCAAGATGAATCTCCCCGACGTGCTCAAGGAACATCAATAGAACAGGATAAAATGGAAGGGCCAAGACTTGAGAGAACAAGCTGTTCAAGCATGTTTTGGGGCAGGAGAAGCTGCACTAGAGAGCATCAGTGCAATTCAGAGATAAATGCTTGATTAGTAATGGCTTGTAAAATTGGTGGTCCAAACAGAATTTTTGATAACGCCAGCCCCAAGTCACAAAAGAGTTTTGAAATCCATGTTTGCTTCTGCTTTTTGTTCAGCTGCTACATGGTAATGGATCTGGGTTTGAATCATGGCATTTTGATTAGCATCTAGATTGGTTTTGATTATAAATATATATATATTTAGAAGGGGTTGTAAAGTTTGTATGTGGGAAAAGGAAAAGAAATTGATTGTAATTTGTAATTGGTCATTTAAGAACGTCTACTTTGTCTCATTAACCATTCTGGTGTGATTGTTTATGATAGTCAAAAGTCTCTGTTCATTGCTTCTAACAAATGGTATAGTACTTTGTTATTTTGTATATTATTATTATTATTATAATGTTACAAAAAGGTTGTAGAGGTAGACGTTATAGGAGAAAAGAAAAGATGCAAAAAGATAATATTAATTCATTTTGGGTCCCTGCAAGAGAAGTAATTCATTTTGTTATAGGAGTAGATAATATTAATTTTTTCAAGGTGTTGGAAGTTGTGTTCAGAAGATGAAAAGAATTCTGGACCCTAAAGAGCTGGATGATGTTGGCGATAAACTTGTCCATTTTATATGACCCTCACTGCCTTCCTCAATCGAGAGATCAACACCTAAACCTTAAATAATTTGAGGTCCGCTCACTATCAGTCTGTTATAAAGGTAGACATAGGAATTCTATGTGTTGAGGATCTTATCAAACTTTACGTTAAGATTTGTAAAATAGAAAAACCTATTGTTGAAAATGATATTGAATGAGTTTTTAAACCTTGTTCAGCTTCAAACACCATCCATGATACAGTATTTACTATTTAGATGTAAATCAACAACATTGTTATGAGTTTATGACAAAAATTCTATAACAATATTTCACATATAAAAGAAAAAACATTGTTCTTCTCTAGCAAAATCTTCTTAATTCAACATAGTAATTTGTTGATGCGTGATTCTAACACCAACTAATCGACACGTGCGTAACATTGATTGATCAAGAGACACACGTGATTATGGAAAGGAAAAATGTGAAATAAATGCTATGGGAGCTTTTTAAAGTGGTTCGGATGCTAAGGTAGCAAGTCCTACGTTCACTGATTTGTATTAGTATTGTGGGTCAAGTCGCAACAGCGGATTGACTTACAAATGATTAGGAAAAGTAAATACAAAGTTTGCAAGAGAGAGAGAGTTCAAGTGTAAAAAATGGCCGAATCCCCTTAATGAAGGGGTCTTCTCCCTTTTATAACCAAATGAGGGCGTGTAATCATCATTAAATCCATAGGTTGGTGTGAGTGTCAGGACATAATCCGGCTTTACGTCCTATTACCCACTTCCCAAGCTGATTTCACGCGATTTATTGCAGGGAAATGGACACATGAGAGCTCCAAAGCGTTTGTTAGGCCTGACATGTACTTACCGTTCTGACAGGAGCAGGTCACACTGCATCACGTGACTTTCCACGTCAGCCCTTGTTTTCCCAGGTATAACATAATTAAAAGAAAAATAGTTTGGCAATAGTAATTGAATTAGTTATGAAACTACAAATTTTGAAACTAAGAACAAAAACCACCACCAGGTGACCCAGGGGTCAACTAAGACTCTTTGGTGTATTACTCGAGAGGTTATAAGTTTGATCCACATGAGTTACTAAGGTGGCCTAGCGGTCAACTAAGATTCTTGGGTGTATTACTTAAGAGGTCATGAGCTCGATCCACTTGGGTCGCTAATAAGGGTGACTCAACGGTCAACTAGGACTCTTGGGTGTATTATTCAAGAGGTCATAAGTTCAATCTACCTGGGTTGCTATTAAGGGTAGCCATTGATTAAGGGGATTTACCCGGTTGTCAACTTCAGGGCCTTAAAGGATTAGTTGAGAGTCAACTAAGACTCTTGAGTGTATTATCTAATAGGTTATGAGTTCGATCCACTTGGGTTGCTAATAAGGATGACCACTGACTGAGGAAATTTATCTGACTGTTAACTTTAGGGTCCTAGAAGATTAGTTGAGATACATGTAAATTGAGATCTCCAGCCAACCCAAAAAAAAAAAAAACAAAAAAAAACCAAAACTAAGAACAGAAAAAGAAATGTTAATAATCAAACACCAAGTTTTAATGTTATTTTGTATTAGAAATAGGAAGGGCAGATACTCAACGAGAACATAGTACAGAACATGATCTTTGCATAGCGTGCCACGTGCCTGGTGAAAGGCATGTAGCTTATCTATGATGCAATGACGTACGTCCTATCATGATTCTATTTACAGTAGATCGATCTGATCCGATCGTACGGTACATATAATCAAAATAAACCCTATAAAGTATATGGTCCCACACCAAACCAAACCAAAACCTAGTTTTTCAGTAAACAAAACATAATCTGTAATAAACTAATCGAAAACATTAAGCAAAATACAACTTCAAGTTGAATCCAAAACCCTAAAACATGAACCAGAGGATAATGCTGCCAACTTCAAGTTGAAGATGAGCAGTTTTCTTTTATTTCGAGTGAAATAGTATTAAACTGATCTTTCTTCTATATCTTCATCTTCATCTTCATCTTCTTCTTGCAGCGGTTTCTCTCTGGGCATTGAAGTAGACTGCAGCCACTGGCAGGCCGAGGCCGTTCTCTTGTGCGAACCGCCTTGTGTTGAAATGGTCCCTTGAAGTTGGTGCCTTCACAGTTTGTCTTCCTCTTTGCTTGAACAATATGAATACATATCTATGGATGCCCACCACCGGCTTTGGAATCTCATAGCTAACCACTTCTTTTCCTGTTTTACGTTAATCATTTAAATCAAAACCCATTTAAGTTCATGACATCACTTTAATTAAATCATATTGTATCAAATATCAATTGAAGTTTCAAAAACTCACCAAAGGAAACATCAGTGGTTCCAGGAATGTCCGTAACCATCCTGAAATTGAAAGGTTTTGTGAGAAAATTTACAACGACATTAATGTACAATGAAATGTTAATTAAACAACATATAATAAGGGTTAGTCTGATAATACAAACCAGTGGAGATGCTCTCTCAGGTGTGGATCACTAGGGCTTGGAGCATCAGGATCAGTCATGATCTATTCAATGAAAGAGAAGGCACGAAGAAGAAGCAACAAGTTGTTAGTACTAGAATTAGCATTATAATTATGTACTCAAAGTAGTAAAATATAAAAACTAAGATTTACCAATGTGTAGGCGGCTCTCATGTCCTCGCCACCAATCTCAACCCGAGGTTTAGCAGCAATGACAGCAGGCATAAGCTCATAACCATTAGCAACTTGCTTATTGGAGTTATAAGTTACAGTCATCTTCACAGTTGGGGTGAAAATGTCCACAACATCACCCACCACTCTCCCCACAGCCAGTGGTTCCGACGTTCTTGACATTATATATAAAACAGAACTCTTAAGGAGAAAGCTAGAGAGATTTCTGATACAGAACTGAGATGATTAAGTGTTTGCGACAATGAAGAGCTTTTATAGACACAATGAAAGAAACACAAATTATAGAGAAAGAGCTTGGGTTAGAAGCTCAAAGATTCGAAAATTCTTCACATACCTATTTATGGAAAGGACACGTGTGATAAGTTTTGAAAACGGAGTTGTCTTTTTCCAAATATAAACGTTGAAAGAAGGCACTAGGGGAGATGGGTGTTGCTGAGTTTGTGTCTAAGAGATCCCTCTAAAATGCTCAAAGCATTATAAAAATAAACATATCGCTGTGTGTAATCCAACACGTCTTCACGTTATTGGCAGAATGAGAATGAAGAATACAACTTTTTTCTGCTTTTATATAATATCCCTGGACAAATGGAATTCAGCTTTTGAGGTGCTTCTCTCCATACACATGCTTTCTTACATTTTGAAAACGAAAATTAAAGAAAAGAAAAAAAATCTTATCACTAAGCTTGGAAACCAGTAGTTTATTACTAAGAGGCAAAAAGGAATCGCTATTTGTTATCTTATTGGTCTATGGGCTGTAAATGGAATCGTCTGGCATATTGTTTATGACTTAGATTCGTTTTATTAATGTCAAATTGTTCAATCTTTCCTTTTATGTAATTAGATCATGTGGGCATGACTGAAACTTTCTGGAAATAAAACTAACGAATTTATCTAAGATTTTGAAGCAAACCTATTCTATTACCATTCATTCATTGCTATATTGTTCATGAACAGCGATACATCGTAAAGTTAGAATGGAAGAGTCAAATATGTGGATCGAATTATATTGTTGAAATTGCCAGAAATTAATTAGTTAATTTATTCTTCATTAAGGGTAATAGAATCTCCAGTTAATTAGATCAATCAGAGAGAAAAAAGCAAATTCAAATCTAGAAAAATATTGTTCCTAAGTCGGCAAATAAAGACAGGTTGCCTAATTTAACTGTTGCCTTTGCTGATTCATAAACGTTCTGTATTTCTTTTGACAAGTATGCACGGCACCAAATATAGTAGCTAGACACTTAAAAGCCTAAGCCCTTGCGTGCATATAGAACCAAAAAAAAATAACAAAAAAAAAAAAAAAAGCTAATTGGGACTGGATGTAGTCACCTATATTCATTCGTGCAGTGTGATTTATGATTGATTTCTTGGTTCACCGAGGAACGCAATCACTATTGGATGGTTTGATAGTAAAGAGTAAAACGAAAAAGTTTTATGAACTTTTAAGTTCAAGTCTTCTCAAATAGTAATAAGAGTGATCGTTAAGATTCTTATATAACTGACAGTTTTAAGACCCAAAAATTAAGATACACACAAATTTATCCAAACACCTGTCGTGATAAAAAAATAATAATAATTGCACCTTTTTTGTTTCTTTCCATCAACCTTTTCAACCGGAAAAGTTTACATAGGAACATTTCCTTGATGTAACATAGGTTTATTGTTCATAGAAAGTTATCATCAGAAACGGTGCCACGCACGTGTATCTATATAAGAGAAGTTCCGTGAGGTAATTAACATTCAATATTTTTAATTATTCTTCCTGATCGATCATTCGAGATTATACATGCTTCAATTTAATTGATCAAGACGTCCAATATTGTTCTATGATAGAAACTTTACTGATGTTAAAATCAGAAATATTGTTCTAAGATAGAAACTTTACTGATGGAAAAATCAGAAATATAACATAAATGCACAGACACCTAATTCGATGCTTCACTTTAAAGCTTGGGTGAATAAGCTCATTTACAGTCATTTCTCCTGCCACCTTATCGAGTATTCATGCCAAAAAAAAAAAAAAAAAGGAGAAAGAAAAAGCCTTGCTAGCTGTTGCGTCCCAATTTATCATCGGAAAAATAATAATAATAATAATAATAAATAAACGAAAAAGAAAAGTATTACATTACTGTACCTTCAGCAAAGTTATAATACCGACTTTGACTATTAGAAACCTTTGTGAAAAAAATTATGTAAAAACATGGGAATAAATGTTCATGCATGGCTGGATGACTAAGATTCTACATGAACAAACTTGGTATGAGAGGTGTTCATGAGTATTGTATACTCCAAAGAAAAAATGTTATTCTTTTTGTATATATTTTCTGTTTTTGCTAAGGATGGAGTAAGAAATTAAAGCAATGAAACGCTAATGATTAAAATATAAAATTGATATGATACGCCTTAATATATATATATATATATATATACGCCTTTATAAAATTGATATGATACGCGTTTATATATATATATATATATATATCTAAAAATATAAAATGCTTTTTTCATTAAAAAACAAAAAATTCTCCAACGAACCTTAAAATATACTAAGAGACGTCGACCCACTTCAGGGAATCGATGGCCGCCACATAAATTATGAAAATCTTCAGCATCTTCAATAGCCAATTAATATGAATATTGAGAAATAAATCTCTCCAGAAAAGATACTTTGGAAGGATGGCATCAGTTCAGTTGTATACAAATACAGTAGACATGGGTGGCAGATTTTAAAAACACTTTATTCATTCATCAGGTAAAGAGAAGGACCCGAGGAATTTGAAGAAATATGGCCAATTGTTTAATGGTGTATCGTGGAATAAACCACTTTGAATTTGACACCTACTTGATAGTGAAAGAATAACTTGTCTTGATGAAATAAAATTAGTCAATTACAAGGAAAACTTTTTCGATATTCTTTGACTGATATAGCTCATTTTCTTTCGCTTCTTCTTTATTCCATCATCAGCATAAAATTAAGCCAAAATCTGGTTTCCATTCATTTCTGCAGTCGACACGTTTCATGATCCTTGGAAGAAGCTCTAATTTTAGTCAAAATTCTCCAAGTGTCCTTTGTGTAGCGCCTGTGACCTTGCTCCCACGATTAGGAAGAAATTCTAAGTAAAGAAGCTATACCATGATTCTCTTATTATACAAATATAGAACTTTAAAGTCAATTTGCTCTCTTTAAACAGTAGACCCATTTCACTGCTTATTTGTCAATTGCTTAACGATCGTGGATTACGTATATAGTGATACGAACCTTAATTGTGCTGGTAAGTAAGGTTAATGCATTCATGCAAAAATTAATTTGGTATAAATTCCTGAATGGACTAAACCAATAATTAGGTACTCTTACAATCTATTTCAATGAAGTTTTAGTCTACTTTCGCATATGAATATTTAAAGAAACTTCCCTTTCTCCTTTTCCTCAAGAGACAATGCAAAATTATTAAAGGTAGTTTTTGCAACATAATGTTAGGCAACAACAAAGTGCTGAGATACGAGATATGCCCAGAAAGATAAGGTCAACGCGTGAGAAGAAGCCTCCAGCTTGGATCAAGGATTATAATTAGCATCCGCATATGTTTAGGCTTATGATTAGCTTTATTTATGTTATGAGTATTAACTGTATTTCCAATAAGTTTTCGACATGGTGTAAATGACAGACTATAAATATTGAGCTCGAAATAGTTTGAAAGGTAGGAAAATAATCAATCAAATTCTCTTCTCAATTCTCTAATTCCCTAAGGAGGTGTTGTTCCCTCATATAGAGCAGTTATGTTAAATCCAATTTGATTCCTATCATTTGGTGCTTTCGTTCATTTCCATGGAGGAGTGTACCCGATTTAAGATTCTTGATGACCAAATGGCCAAATAGGGAGCCCAAATTGAGGCTCAGGCAGCAGAGTTGACTGAATTTAGTGAACTCCTTTGTTAGGGCCAAAAATCGTCATTGGCCCAAATAAGAAAATAGGACCACCAGTGAGGAAGAGGCCAGGCCCAAGCCCAAAGATGCCCAAGCCAGATTAGTCCTATTTGATACGAGATACGGCCTGCCCAAACCATCTGAGCATGGGCCTCCCAGTTCCAGTTCACTTCCTAGGCCCATAGGCGAGTTCAGAGCCCACAGCCCCCATTAATAACTTTCCCGTTCCTGATCAATCTCCTATTCGAAGTCACTTTCCTGTTCCTGATCACTTTCCTACTCAAAGTGGTTTTCCTGTTCAAATCACCTTCCTATTCGGACGCAGGTAAGACAGCTCACCACCGCCCTAACTCTTCTTGGGTTTGTATCAGAGTTATACTAGGACTCCTGCTCCCACCAAGATTGGGAGACTAGACAGTCGCTATATAAACAGAGGCCAACCCTCTCACAAGGGACAAATTACACCTTCACACCCGAAGCTCCTACTTGAGAGCTTCACATCACCGCCGTAGTCATAGTCTCCGACTAGACTTCCGGTAACCTCTCTACTCCCTAGCTCTCACTATACTAGCCTCTTTCAGCCTTGTTGACTTGAGCGTCGGAGTGCCTATGGCAAACACCACCCCGGTGTTTCCCGTTTGCTTCACGCGTTTGTTTCTCTACGTGTGCAGGTGCAGCGGATCGCTAGTGGCCTCAACCTCACGGGATCAGCCCCCCTTCCGTACAAGTAGATTTTTATGTCTACAGTTTGGCGCTCACCGTGGGGCCTCTAGCAATCATGCGGCTCAACGAACCTTACTACGTAGAGGAACTTTCCATGGCTAACAACTCTGACAACACAAACCCCAGCCTCCAGACCAAACTGAAGGCTCTGACCGCTCTCATGCAACAAAACTCGGATAAGGTAGCTGCACTGGAAGCCGAGCATAATGCAATCCGGACCGAAAACGCATCCATCAGGGCAGAAAACCAGTCTCTTAAGGAGAAGGTGAGTCAATTCTATGATCTGGAGTTTCTGCCTGGCCAGGCACCCCCCAATCGGTTCCGCGCCCCTGTTCCATCCATGCAACCTCTCTACACACCAGAGCACCGACCCTCAGTCTCCGGAAAAAGGCCACGTAAGTTAAACTCATCGGTGGTCGACGATTCTGTCCTGACACATGGAGATAAAGATACACCAACAGAACACCATTCAGCCAACCCATCCCAGCCTCAAGATCAAGACAGTCCAGTGACAGAAAGCCCAAACCTGCAAGACCAACTCATCCTTACCGTCCCACCATATGTCCAGTTAACCTTCCCAACACAAACCCAATTCGGCTTGGCTCGGCTCACCCCCATGGGTTGAATGGCCAAACCCAACAAACCACACACTCGAGACCATCCATCCTGACGGACCGAGTGACTACCAGACGACTCCATTGACCATTCATGTAGGGCGAAACACCAGAACTGTTACCATGGGAGTCATCCAACTAGAAGAAATGAACGAAGATCTAGGCTACCAGGGTGTGCACGAAGTAATGAATCACCAAATCACACCACGTGAGATAGTCCAACGGAATGTGTCGAACACAATTGCAAAGGTCGACCCGGTCAACCGGGATGACCTAGTGGCGTCCCCTTCTCCTATGGAACAGGTATTAGCCAAGAGATTGATCGATGTGGAAGTAATGATGAGACGCATCCCAGGAATGTCGGTCCCAACCAAGAAGAGCAGACCCCACTGTTACACGGATTCACCCTTCATGGATGAGATTGCCCTAGCCAACATGCCTCAAAAGTTTACCATCCCTAACATGAAAATGTACGACGACACAACCGACTAGGACGATCACATAACCTCGTACAAGCAGCGGATGTTCACCGTTTCAATACCCCGATCACTGAGGGAAGCCTGCATGTGTAAAAGTTTCAGTTCGAGCTTATTCGGCTCGACACTCCAATGGTACACGAATCTCCCGAACGGATCCATCGACTCATTCGCCCAACTCACTGACACCTTTGTGGAATAGTTTGCCAGCAGCAAAAAACTCGAGAAGTTGTTGGTCGACCTATACAGAGTATACAAGCGAAGGGGCGAGCCACTGAGAGAGTATGTCAGTAGGTTCAATAAAGAGAAGATCTCCATCCCTGCATGTAACCCTAAGACACCCGTAGATGCCTTCAGGAAAGGTCTCCTCCCGAACGGAGAACTATACAAAGAACTTACAAAGCTGGGTTGCACCACAATGGAAAACGCTTTGGCCCGGGCAGTGATCCAGATAAGATAAGAGGAGGATGAGATAAACTGAATGATTCACTCCAAATACGATTCAAGGCGGAATGACAGGAAGCCAGAGCACAGGCCAGCGGAGCACCACTACCAACCCCCAGCATGCAGTTCGAGCAGAGTCAAAAAATCGTATGATCGCCAGCCAATGAGAACCGAGAGCAAACAGTTCGGATTGAACCGGTAGAAAATACTGGAGTACAGCCTCAATGTCGAACCAACCCAAGTCGTCGCGATTATGAAATGAATGGGATCCACCGTTAAGTGGTCAGGCAAGCTCAACCCCGAGGCAAGGAGAGACAAGACTAAATGGTGCGAGTTCCATGGCGATCATGGGCACAACACCGCAGACTGCATTGCCTTGTGCCTAGAGGTCGTTGCACTTCTAAAGAGGGGACATCTCCGAGATTTGCTAACTGATAAGGGGAAGAACACCATTAGCCACAAAAGTTCAAAAGAACCATCACCACCTTCAGGAGAACCCACACCAAAAGGATTATGTTTGCTCATCTCTGGAGGATCAGAGATTAGTGGGGTAAGTTATTCATCAGCCAAGCGATATGCCAGAACCAACCACCACCATGAAGTCCAATCCATCCATCCGGTCTCACGGTCACACACCCATCAGGTAATTCAATTTGAAGATGACGAGCTAGTCACCTTGGCCGCTCCTCATCACGATGCTCTAGTCATCTCCCTGCAGATCGCCAACATCCTAGTGAAAAGAGTATTCATAGATGGAGGTTTTTCAGCAAACATCCTATTCCTCGAAGCAGTGAAGGCTATGGGACTGGAAGAGGCAAACATCAATAGGCGGCCGACACTACTAGTTGGTTTCAGCTCTGAGCAGAAGTATACTATCGGGGAGATCATCCTCCCTATCTACGACGACGGAGTGAACAAACATACTGTTTTTCTAGTAATCGACTGCCCCTCACCCTACAACATCATCTTGGGCCAACCTTGGATCCACGACATGTGGGCAGTCTCATCTACCTTCCACCAGACGATCAGGTTTCCAACCAAGTGGGGGGTACGAGAGATCAAGGGCGACCCCAAAACTTCCAGAGATTGCTACAAGAATGCCTTCAAAGGCAAGGGTAACTCTTCATAGCAATTACAGTCTCATCCAACCCCTCCGACCGAGCCGGCTCAACCATCTATGGAAGAGTTGGATGAAGTATAGATACATCCGGACGACCTCGAGAGAAAGACACATATAGGGTCCCGCTTCAAGCCCGAGACAAGAGAGAAACTGATAGAATTCCTCAAACAGAACCAAGACTGTTTCGCCTGGTCTCACGCTGACATGACCGGAGTCAGTCTACAAAACCTTACCCTTCATAACCCCTCATCACTTGCCGATCACCAGCCACGATAGCCGCTACATGCGACTGGTTTTTGTCGATCTCAACCGGAGAACAACGACTAAATAGTTGCTGCGGACATAGGGGTTTTGTAGAGTTGGAAACACTGGTTGCAGTGGTGATGTCCAATTGGATTTTTGTCATCGGAATCCAGCAAATAACAGCGAAACCCTAAGCCTAATGGCGCCAGCGATCATTGGGGCTAATGAGTCGAGAACCAAAAGGTTTTAGACGACGGACAATGGGGAAGGTGATGGAGGTGACCAGGGGGTTCAACGCCGTTGAAAACAGTCCAAATCCAGCGAAAACCGAGAGGTTGCACAGTCACTGAGAGTGTTATTGAAGTAATTTGAAAATAAGATGGTTAATTTTATAATTTTAGTAATTTAGGGGTTAAAACATAATTTATTAATTTATTTGTTAAGGGCATTATGGTAATAGAACCCTCTATAACTTAAAAATTACTAACAGTGTTATTTTAAGGGTGAGAATCTACAATAAATGAAACTAGGGATACCAACTTAGGATTTTGTCAAACCTTGGGTGGGAATATGTCGGTTACTCAAGTAATAAAGATGAAAGACACCAAAATTACACTCCTCTCTTAACCCAAAGCACTTTTATAAATTGCACATAATAAAACAAATTGCAGGGTTGTGAAAACATCACATGATAATATGTACATCGTTAATCAATTATATGCATCATCACATCAAGATGCCCCCACTTATTCCAACATTAATGAAAATCTTTTAATTTTCTGAATAGGAATTCCCCACAAATAAAATATTTTCGTCTTCTCAGATTAAAAGAAGAATAGATTTCTGTATATAAGAAGAAGAAATAAACTAATTTGAGAATTCTCAAACTGATTATATCATTAAGACAAGGAAACTCTTGGAGGCTCATCCAGCTTAGATACGATGATAGAAAGGTTTGACCAGTAGCTTCATTTTCTTCCTTGAATAACATAACTGCATCACCCCCAATAGAGCACTTGTTGGTTGGTTGAATCAGAGTCGCGGAGAATAGAAGCAAAAATGAGTCGTGGAGCAGCAGCAGGAGCCAAGGGAAACAAGAAGGGAGCGACGTTCGTGATAGACTGCGCGCGCTAAGCCTGTGGAGGATAAAATCATGGACACCGCCTCTCTCGAAAAGTTCCTCCAGGAGCGGATCAAGGTCGATGGCAAGGCTGGTGCTCTTGGTGACTCCGTGACCTTTACACATGAGAAGACAAAGATCACTGTCATATCTGACACCAGCTTCTCTAAAAGTTATTTGAAGTACTTGACTAAGAAGTACTTGAAGAAACACAACGTGCGAGATTGGCTTCGGGTGATTGAATCAAGCAAGGACCGAAGTGTGTATGAGTTGCGGTACTTCAATATTGCCGAGAATTAGGGAGAGGATAAAGACTAAAGATTTGCATAGCCATGGCGGTGGACGGCCAAGCTGAAGAACTGATATGTGTTAAACAATCTGCCATCACTCATCTTGAGCCAGGATCGAACTCTCCTTTGCTTTTTTGAGCCCTTTGGTGTTCCCTCTTATTGTTAATTTTTGTTGTATTTATGTGAAACGTTTTTCTTTTTCTGAAATGATATTATTGAACCCCCTCAACGTTTCGGAAATAACAAAAACAAACCCCTGATATTAGCAATACTTACTTTCATAATTAAATCCACCTTATTATTATTAATTTAGAAAATAAAACACACACACAACTCCAATTTTGTAGTCTTTAATTAACGATTAACACTCCATAATTAAAATAAAATAAAAATGGTGGATTTTCCGATAGAGAGAAAGCTTTTTGATTCCATCAGTTTGAAGAATCTTTTAATAGCTTAATTAGCTAGCTGTCAACAAAGAAATTAAAATTAATTAGTTAATTAATTAATCAATCAATTATTATTTAATTTAAATCATAATTATACAAACCTCAAAGTAAGTATCAAGCCTAGCCTTCATAATCTAAATCTCAATATTCTCACTCAATTGATTCATACCCTCTTTTGCCCTGTTAATTAATATTCTTAATTAACAATAAATAATAATAAAAATTAAGAATTAACTAAGCATCTTAATTATCTTGATTAATGAGACCTTAACAGTTCCTCTCTCTTGCAATATTCCGCTGTTTCCATGACTTAAGCTTGCAATATTTTGGCCCCAACACTGCAAAATTATTAATTATTTTCTTAATAATTCAATTAAAATCTCAATTAATTAATTATAATTAGAAATATATTTATCAAAAAATAATATTTATTTTCCTTTTAATATATACCTGACACCGCTGCCTGTAAGCCTGTAAAACAAAAGCTTCAACTTATCGTGATCAATCCTGATTTTTCCCTGGACATTGTTAATTAATTAGTTAGTTAAATTCAACTAATCATCAGTAATTAGATATAATTAAGCTTAATCTATAAATTTATAATTAATTATACTTACAACTCTTCGTGAACGGTAGCCAGTGATCTGTTTGATTCTTGGTAAAATTCATTCACAATATTCTCGAGAAAATTTGATTGATCATTGTCAAAAAGCTTTTCAAGTTTAGCAAATTATTCTCTGAGAAAATTTGATTGATCACCGTCAATAAGCTTTTCAAGTTCAAAAAATTGTTCATCAACAATCCACTAAATTATAATTAAAAATGTAATTAAGTTTATAATCAAACTGTTAATTAATTAATTAATACATAATTAAAAATAAAACCTCATCAAACAAGTTTTGCCCGGTGGTGATAATCTGTTGGAGCAAGTGATTGTTGGCCATTGAAATTTCAATTTCTTCACTAAATCGATTAATTAACTTAATAAATAAATATTGAAAAAAAATGTGTTATGCCTGGGAAACCGAGGGCTGACGTGGAGTCGCGTGGCGAAACGTGGCCTGCTCCCGTCAGAACAGTAAGCACACGTCAAGCCTGCCAAGCGCCCTGGAGCTCCCACGTGTCCGCTCCCCTGCTCCAAATCACGTGAAATCAGCTTGGGAAATGGGCAATGGGACGTAAAATCAGATTAGGTCCTGACATTCACACCAACCCAAGGATTTAATGATGATTACACGCATTCAACTGGGTATAAGAGGAGGAAGACCCCTTCATTAGGGGGATTCGATCATTTTTATATTCGAATTCTCCCTCCCTAAAAGCTTGGTAATTACTGTTCAATCATTTGTAAGTCAGTCCGCTTTAGCGACCTGACCCACCATATCAATATACATCAGTGGACGTAGGACTTGCTACCTTAGCATCCGAACCACTTTAAAAGCTTTCATTGCATTTATTCCATATTCACGTGTGTTCCTTGTCCAAACAACGCTGCACACATGTCGATTAGTTGGTGCCTAAATCTTGCATCAACAGTTTGGCGCTAGAAGGAGGGCCTGATTTAATGTCTACCCTTCATCAGGAGAATCTTTGACCTACTGGTCCTACAGCAGCAAATGGCCCGCCAATCTGAGCTAGAGCAAACTAATCAACGCGCTGAAGGAGTTCCCTTGACCCAAGGGGATACCCCCTCGAGGGTACCTCCAGTTTCGCAAAATGCGGCAGGGGATATCCCGGCAGCTTCACAACTCGACCCCGCCATCAGAGGTTGCCTGGAAAGGTTCGACAATACTCTCCAGACGGTCAACCAAAGGTTGGACCGTTTGGACCAAGGCATGTCATCTACAACAGCTAGGGCGGTGCAACCACCAAAGACGCCTGCAGGTGGCGCGAAAGCGCGGCAAAGGGCAATAGCCCGTGCCGCGAGCACTGTATCGCGTAGACGTAAGGGCAAGCAAGTGGCAAAAGGTCAGCCTACGGGCTCCCAGGGACCAGCGAGCACAAATCGTGCCTCGAGCAGGGTGCCGGTAAAGCTGAGACTCGGCGAAAAAGTGAATCCCGAGCAGTCCCATGCCACGTCGCAGGCGAACCCAAGCAAAAATGCCGCGCGCGATGATTCTTATCGCCGCCAGCAGAACAATCCCAATCATTATCATGCGGGTGGTCCCCACACCTCGCGGGGCGGTTCGTACCACCGCGAGGGTCGTGAAAATGCCCCACACAATCCGTCGCCTTCACACACCTCTAGCCAGCATGTGTCGAGTGCGGCCGAAAATGCTGGCCGAGGCGAAGAGGAATCCGACCTCCGGACTCTCCTGAACCGTAATCGCAAAGGATGGACTCGCATGGGTGAAAGCAACCCCCAATTGGCTCCATTACCACAAATTGAGGAGCTACAGCGAGCTCTGGACAGGTTAAGGGAGTAGCAAAATGAACAGGCGCAGGTCACCTCTGCATCCCCTTTCTCTCCCGAAGTGCTAGCTGCTCCACTCCCACCGGGGTTCAGAATGCCTGATATGCAGCCGTTTGATGGGAACCATGATCCGCAGGATCATTTGTATGAGTTCAACGACCTGATGGAGCTCCACCAGGTTTCGGATCTTGTAAAATGTCGTTGTTTGGCCGTGACGCTGACTTCTCACGCCAAGCGGTGGTTGAGGTCACTCCCAGCGGGATTGATCAGTTCGTGGCCTCAGATGAGCACGACGTTCCTACGGCACTTCCAAGCTAATCGGAATTTTTCGATGCCTTTGAGCTACCTCAGCAACATAAGGCAAGAAAGAGACGAATCCCTGCAATCTTACATCGACCGTTTCCACAGGGAACTCAACAAGTTCGCTCACGCTCCAGAAGAGTCCATCCGAACACTCATAATAGCTGGAGTTTGGCCACAAACCGACCTGTGGAAAGAACTGCAGGCTGAGGACGATGTTTCCCTCACCGGATTTTACAACCTTACAGAAAAGTATCTCTGAATAGAGAATTCGTTGGCGGCACTTCGCCGTCGCGATCACGGCACTTCCAGCAGTGTGTCTAGTCAGGGAGAAAATAGGAGAACTGATCGCAAAGGAGACATTGATAATCAGCGAAAAGGGAAGAAACCCCGCTACGAGCACAAAAAGTCCTATGCTCCCGTTCTTCATCGCGACCGCGACAGAGCTCAATACACTCCGTTGAATGTGTCCATATCTGTCATTCTTGACAAATCCGAGGAGGCCAGCCTGCTTGTGAGCCGGAACCCATGAAAACTCCTGCTACGGCCAGAAACAGCAAAAAATACTGCCGTTACCATCGGGATAACGGGCATCACGCTGATGAATGCCGAGCTCTAAAGCAGGCTATCGAAGAGCTCATCAAGAAAGGGCATTTCAAGGAGTACATTGATAACTCTCCAAAACAGAACCAAGGGGAGAAAAAGAAAAAGCGTCGTGATCGCAGCGGATACAGCAGTGTTAACATAATCTTCGGAGGACCGCACCTCGCTGGAAACACGCGAGAAGCGCAGGAAAGGTACGCTCGTGAAGCATATCACGACCCGATCAGGGTAATGAACACTTCGCAGCGACCTCAAAAAGCTAGAAAGGAGGAACCGATCACCTTCTGCGAGAAGGAAGCATCTCGCTTGCACCATCCTCATGAGGATGCTCTGGTGATTACGCCCCTAATAGGGTGCTATAATGTCTGCAGAATGCTTGTAGACAACGGAAGCGCGTGAACATCCTGTTCAAGACCGCTTTCGATAGAATGAACCTAGACGAGGCCGACCTGAAGCCAGCCTCGATGCCTCTTTATGGTTTTACGGGGGATCATCTGATCCCCAAAGGAACGATCCAGCTACCAGTCACGCTCGGCGACTACGATGAGGTGACTAGGGTTACCGAATTTTTGGTCGTGGACTGCCCATCGGCCTTTAATGGAATCTTGGGGTGACCTCTATTGAGAACCTTCAAGGCAATCACTTCCATTTATCACCTCAAGATGAAGTTCCCCACTCCAACGGGGATAGGGGAAGTAAGCGGATCGCATAGCGCATCTCGCGAATGCTATGTAAAAGCGGTGCAGATGGCAGACAAGGGAAAGGGCATTTCGCGATGTGTTCCCTGCCAGGCTAGGACGATCAGTCGGATCGAGCCACAGCCTGGTCCAGCGGAGGATAACATAGTTCCGCGAATCCAAGAAATCCCCCCTAGCAGCCCGGTTGAGGATCTGTCTGAAATTTCGGTTGATCCAAAAGAGTCGAGCTGAGTGTTAAGGATTGGAAGCTGTCTCAACCCTCAGCTCGCTTCCGAACTGGTAAGCTTCTTAAAGGAAAACATTGACGTGTTTGCCTGGTCGCACGCAGATATGGTCGGGATCAGCCCGGACATTATTTGCCATGCATTAAACGTCAGCAGTGAAGCCAAACTTGTTTGCCAGAAAAGAAGAGCGATGGATCCGGAGCGGTACGTCGCACTAAAATCAGAAGTGGAGAACCTTCTCCGAAATGGATCCATTTGTGAGGCTCTCTACCCGACCTGGGTTACCAACCCGGTCCTGGTAAAGAAGTCAAATGGTAAGTGGCGGACCTGCGTTGACTTCAGCGACCTCAATAAGGCTTGCCCGAAAGACAGCTTCCCTTTGCTGAGAATCGATCAGCTCGTTGATGCCACCTCGGGGCACGAGCTGTTAAGCTTTATGGATGCATACTCGGGATACAATCAAATCCCGATGTATAGGCCAGACAAGGAGCATACGTCCTTCATTACGGACCAGAGGCTATACTGTTACAAAGTCATGCCTTTCGGCCTCAAGAATGCGGGCGCGACCTATCAGGCTAGTCAACCGAATGTTCTCCAACCAGATCGGGAAGACAATGGAGGTCTATGTGGACGATATGCTGGTCAAATCCCAGGTCGCCTCAGAACACGTTGCACATCTCGCTGAGATGTTTGACATCCTCTGACTGTACAGAATGAAGTTAAACCCTCTCAAGTGTTCTTTCGGGGTGTCATCAGGAAAGTTTCTGGGGTATATGGTTAATCAGCGGGGCATTGAAATAAACCCCGAGAAGATTCAAGCTCTGCTCGATATGGAGAGCCCGACCAGCAAAAAGCAGGTCATGAGTCCAAATGGGCGGACAGCGGCACTTAGTCGCTTCATATCGAGATTAACCGATTGCTGCTTGCCATTTTTCAATGTCCTGAAGGCCAATAAAAAATTCGAATGGACTCCCGAATGCGAACAGACATTCCAGAGTATAAAAGAACACCTTGGGAAGCCACCTCTCCTCTCTAAGCCTCTTCCACAGGAAATCCTGCTCATCTACCTGTCCGTATCTCCGTTCATGGTCAGTGCAGCTTTGGTACGGGAAGAGGAAAAGGTGCAATGGCCAGTGTACTATGCGAGCAAGCGCCTGTCGGATGCCGAGATGCGGTACCCGAAAATGGAGCGATTAGCCCTTGCTTTGTTGATCGCGTCCAGAAAGCTGCGACCTTACTTCCATGCCCATACAATCAACATAATGACTAATTACCCCCTCAGGCAGGTTCTCCAGAAACCAGAAGCCTCGGGCAAACTGCTCAAATGGGCCATGGAATTAAGCCAGTTCGACCTGAAGTACAAGCCTAGGTCGACTATTAAAGGGCAGGCTGTTGCAGACTTCATCTCGAAATTTTCCTATTTCCCAAGCGAGCAACAGTCTAGCGAGGTCGTGCAAGAAAGTATTCAGAACCTGTCGACCTGGAACCTCTACGTCGATGGGTCATCAAACAGGAAAAGAGCCGGTGCAGGTCTCCTCCTTGTAAGCCCCGAGGGGCCTCAAATTCATGGTATTTTGCGGTTCGGGTTTGAGGCGACCAACAATGAGGCAGAGTATGAAGCCCTACTCGCCGGGTTGCGGCTTGCCAAAGAAATGGGTGCAACCGCGATCAGCATTTACAGCGACTCTATGCTGGTCGTCAACCAAATTCTAGGGGAATACCAAGCCAAGGAAGAGAACATGGTCCGCTACCTGAAAGAGGCTAAGACCGCTTTGGGGTCGTTTAAGCACTTTGAAATCACTCAGATCCCCAGAGATAGCAACTTTATAGCAGACGCCTTGGCAAAGATAGCCTCGTCGTTGGACTCAGAGGCTCCAGACAACATTCCTGTTCGTTTCGTCGATGCTCCAACTATCAGCTTGACCGAACAGGCCGTAAACGTGACTCAACCAGATTCCTGGATGACTCCCATTATCCAGTACCTCAAGGATGGGACCTTGCCAAGCGACAAGGTCGAGGCAAGGGTCCTGCGAGCAAGATCTGATCGTTACACACTCATCGGGGACCAGCTATACAAGAGAGGATTCAGTGCTCCTCTCCTCCGATGCGTAACCAGTGAAGAAGCAGACTACATCATGAGGGAAATTCATGAAGGGATCTGCGGTAACCATACAGCTGTTCGATCTCTTGTGAACAAGGTTGTTCGTCAAGGATATTATTGGCCCTGGATCCAAGAAGATACGCACAGTTTTGTAAAGAAATGCGACAAGTGCAAGCGGTTCGCGAACATTCTGCGAGCCCCCTCGCACGAGCTGATAACAAGGTCTAGCCCCTGGCCATTTTCTATATGGGGGATCGACCTTATCGGTCCCATGCCAGTTGGAAAGGAAGGAGTCAAGTATGTCGTGGTCGCGGTGGATTATTTCACGAAATGGGTGGAAGCTGAACCGCTAGCCGTGATCACGACCAGAAAGCTGAAAGACTTCGTTTTCAAGAACATAGTGTGCCGCTATGGAATTCCTCACACCCTTATCTCGGATAACGGGAAGCAATTCGATAACGAGGAGTTCAAGCAGTTCTGTGACGAGCTGGGCATCCATAAAAAATTCTCCTCAGTCGCCAGACCGCAAGCGAATGGCCAAGTTGAAGCAGTCAACAAGACCATCAAGCACACTCTAAAGGCCAAACTTGGGGCAGCCAAAGGAAATTGGGCTGACGATCTCCCCGAAGTCTTATGGGCGTACAAGACAACCCCAAGAACCTCCACCTCGGAAACCCCTTTTTCGCTAGCCTATGGCTGCGAAGCAATGATCCCTCTAGAGGTGGGAACTGGTTCTCTTCGGAGAGACTTGTACAATGAGGTCGAAAACGAAGCACTTATAAGGGCAAGTTTGGATCTCGTTGAGGAGCACCGCAACAAGGCTTCGCTAAGGATAGCAGCCTATCAGCAGCGTGCAAAGAGGTTTTTCGACTCAAAGGTCAAGCGAAGAGACTTCCAGGTCGGGGACCTTGTGCTAAAGGAAGTCCTCCTTGGGACCAGAGAGCCAAGTGCGGGGGTACTAGGACCTAACTGGGAAGGTCCGTACCGGGTTGACAAGGTGATCAGACCGGGGACTTACCATCTCAAAAGACTGAACGGTTCCAAAGTACCCCGAGCATGGAATGCCGAGCACCTTCGGCCATACTATCAGTAATCCCGAACTCAGCTCAGTTTTTGTTAGTTTTCTTTAATGTAAAAGTATTACTTTGTCCGCTTGAAACTGTTCGCATGTTTACTGTTCGCGTGTAAGAATTTGCATGTAATTGCCTATGTAAATCTGAATTGTAAATTGTACTCGTGTATAAAAAAGCGAACATCAATTGAAAGAAAAATGTATTTTTATTTATATACAAACAAAAATTAAGACCCAATCTCATATGGAGTCAAAGACTCATTACACTATGGCTGGTCGGGGGGATCCTTTGAAGCAGGACCAGAACTCCCTGCCTGGTCAGATTGTCGGGTGGCCGCTGCCGCTTGGTCATCTTCCTCCGCCAGAACCCGCAAGGTTTCTTGCCACCCCTCTGGGAGGTCGGAAATATCCAGATTTGGGTTCTTTGATCAAAGGGAATAGATGGACCCGATTGCCCAGTCGACGGCCTTGTCCTCGGTCTCCTCTGCCTGGATTCGCATTTCTTCAGACAGTGAAGCGATCCTTTCCAGACTCTCCTGGAGCTCGACCTCGAGAGCTAGCCTTTCCTTCTCGGAAGCCTCCCTTTCTTGTTCAGCTCACCGAGCCCATGAGGAGGTCGTTTGGAGCTGCTGGTCCTTCTTTCCGACCTCCTTGGAGAGCCTAGCAGTTGTCCTCTGAAGCTCCCTCACTTCCTCCACGCGTCGCTCAAGCTCCGTCTTTTGGAAGTCCACTGTTCGCAAAACAGCATCCTTCTGGTTCAGATACTTGTTCGCCGCTTCGAATGCTTGTGTTCTTTCCGCTTCGACGGACTCCAGGCTCTGCTTCAGCTTCGCGACCTCCTCCTTTAGGTCGCTTTCCCCCTTTGCGGCCCCCAGCCGAGTCTTCTCCATAGACATCCTCATCGCAAGCAAAGCCTGCGAGCAAGAAGTGAAGTTAGAATAAAGTAAAATAGACAGCAAACTTTAAGAGCAGCTCGTTTACCTTGCTTAGATGCTGGAACAACGTGGTCATCAAGTCGTCGCCCGTATCGATGAACTCGTCATACGACTCCGATAGCCCACATTCGAGAAAACCATAGACTATCGACTGTAGATATTCGGGCAGACTCCCCAATGAGTCCAACACTGGTGCGTCCTTTGCCTTGTCGGCAGCGATCGCCTCGCTCGCGGGTTCCTTTCCCGACCTCCTTGATTCTTGCCGCGACCTCAAAGGTTCTTCCTCAGATTCGGTCTCTGACTCGTCGACCTGAATCTGCTTCCTCTTCTTTGACCTTTGGGCTGGAGCCTTCCGCCATGGGCGAGCAGATGGTGCCTGAGCGATCTATTTTGTCCTGGTCGCTTCTGGCACAGGACGGGACTGGGAAGGCGCGGCTGTTCGCACCGGCTGTGCCGGAATGGGACGAGTAGCTTCGGCCGCTCTCTCCCTCCTCAATCGAGGGAAGACGAACGGTGCTCGGCAAGGCTGCTCGGACTCCTTCGGAGGCATAGTTGTTGCATGCAAGTACGTTAGTAAACAAAATTATTCTGCGACCAGAAGGAAATTAATATGACTTACCTTCCAAGGGTTCTAAAGACGCGTTGTTGCTGATAAAACCGTACTTCCGCAAGTTCGCGGTTGTCACGAGCTTCCTTGCGTCCCGGCTTTCCTCGTCTAGCACTCCAAAAGACACGAGCCTATCCGGGTCATCGAGCAGGTCTTGGCTGGTTGTTCTATTAACTGCAAAAGAAAGCAGGCCGTTATTATCAAGCGTGCAAACAGACAATAAACCTAGCGAAGAAGAACCTACTTGGTTTCTGAAAGCGGCAGTGGCCGTCGTAGCAGAAAAAGAAGAATTTTGTTTCGTAGGCCCCCGCATTGCTGGGATAGCTATATATCCCCTCGGCGATGGTAGGTCGCCGGGACAAGTAATATGAATCCTTGTCCCTACTCTTTTTAAGATAATAGGCGATACCGAGCTCCACCGCCGTTGGCTCGCCCAGGCTATTCTCGCAGCACGTGATGTACATCGCGACGGCAATGACATACGCGTTTGGCGTCAATTGCATCGATGTGATCCCGAAGTGATCCAGGACCGACCTGATGAAAGGATGGAAGGGAATCATCCCTCCACCTTTGAAGATCTCTTCGGAGATCGCAGCGAGGCCATCGGAAGGACGCCGTGACGGCCTGGTGTGGTCGAGGAACACCTCTACGCGGACGTCAAACTGCTTTTTTATCCTATCAAACTCCTCACGGGTGAGAACCGAGAAGACATCAAGGGATGCGTCCTCGGAAACATCCCGCGAGGACGAGCTGGCCGCTTCCTTGGGTCTAGACGTTGACGGTTCCATTCCAGAGTCTGCAACACTGACAGACACGGTCATTTTAGCCTTCGCATTTTGTCCCGTGTGGCGGCATGGGACAAATCCCTTAAACCCTAACAGTAACTCGAGCCGCCACCCACGGCTCGAGTCCGGCGACGACGGCGCGCCTCTAGTGAAACACTAGGAGACCCAACGCCGTTGCCCACCAGTCAAACAAACAAAAAAAAAAAAAAAGAGAAAGAGGAAGGAGAAAAAGGATTCTACCTTCTGGGACGCGTGACCAAGGCCGAATCTTGTCTCAGATGTCTAAGAAGCGCCAATCGGAAAAGAAGAACTTCCGGTTTGCAAAGGCTTGTCACTCGAAGCAAAAGGGATTTTGGTAGCCTCATCTGAAAAATGTGAGCTTTTATATGGACTGCGAATCGACAGTTACTACCTCTCGGAACCGAAACGACAGCCTTCTCTCTCTCCCCGCATTTAATGCGCCCCACGTCGCATTAAATGCCGTAATGAGGGTCGTCGTTTCATATGCGTCGCGCAGTTAAGGCTGTCAAAACGACATCTAGTCAGCACACCACGCATTTAATGCACCTGACACACTGCAGCACGTGCAGAGTGTCTGACAGCGTGTATGCAGGTTCATTGAATCTCTCCAAGGCACGGAAAAGAGCGTCCGACTAATCCAGGTCGCTAAAATGATGATTGCCAGGTTGTTTGGGTAAGACTTGTGCGAGGTCGTGTTCGCAAAAGGTCCTGTCCCGAGCTCCTTCCATTCAGATCGAAACTACTAGGACCTCAAATCGCGGCATGACTTAGTTTCCAAGGTTCGATCCTCAAACCTTAAAAACTAGGAGACTTCTGTTATGCCTGGGAAACCGAGGGCTGACGTGGGGTCGCGTGGCGAAATGTGGCCTGCTCCCGTCAGAACAGTAAGCGCACGTCAAGCCTGCCAAGCACCCTGGAGCTCCCACGTGTCCGCTCCTCTGCTCCAAATCGCGTGAAATCAACTTGGGAAATGGGCAATGGGACGTAAAATCAGATTAGGTCCTGACATTCACACCAACCCAAGGATTTAATGATGATTACACGCATTCAACTGGGTATAAGAGGAGGAAGACCCCTTCATTAGGGGAATTCGATCATTTTTATATTCGAATTCTCCCTCTCTAAAAGCTTGGTAATTACTGTTCAATCATTTGTAAGTCAGTCCGCTTTAGCGACCTGACCCACCATATCAATATACATCAGTGGACGTANGTCAAGACAACATTGACTTAATTTAAGTTTTGGTTGAATTTAGCTTAGGCTAGGCCTGATCAAAGTCATGAAAATTTATATTATAATATTTTAAAGAAAAAAAAAAAGAGGATAAATACAAAATTTGCGTAGAATTTTTTGGTGGATTGTGATTGTTATAAACTCTTTTAATTATATTGGATTTAAGTTGATCGCTAGATTACTGTGGTCTTTTGCTCTCTTTAATTGAAAAGGTTTTTCCACGTAAAAAATTTCTTGTGTTTCCTCATGAATTGAATGTTATTTTCAATATAATTTGCTCAAGGTTTTGTCTCTCATAGATTTATTCAAGTAGTAAAGTATTGTATTGTTGTATTATTTTCTTTCAAATTATTGATATTATATTATTTCTTTTGCTCAAGGTTTGGTGATTTTTTTAAATTCTTCACTAGTTGTTTGATAAACAATAGCGGAGCCACGGAGGCCTCCCCTGGGCAAAAATCCTGGGTTGCCACTGGTCATCAGTCCAGGACCAGGAAGTTCTGTTGCTTATTTTTTATATTATTCTGGAAATTATGATAGTTTCTCAATCCCTTTCTGATGATCTATATTTTTATTTTATATGTTATTAATGGTAAGAGTAGTGGAATCACTCTGTTAAAGCTCGCCACGCATCCCTGTTTTGCCCTGTGATCCCACTCCAATAATTGAACTACGACCATGGCTATTACCATGATTGCCCTTTTATGTTTTTTTCAATTTGAGTTAACTATCTAAAAGAGAAAATATTCCAAATTCTTATCCTAATTTATTTGACTTTTAAAAGATAGTAAGGTAGGTCATAAAAAAGGACTGACTAGTATTTTTATTTGACCAATAAGAAGAGTTGAGAATTCAGTTTCAAGTGTGTTGTGTTCTTAGTTCTTACTGATTGCTGATGGCGGGCTGGACTTGAATACAATCAAAATAAAACAAGCTTTGCCCATTTTTCTACTCCATTATCGAATGTTCAACAGTTTGGATGGCAACGACTATCACTCAGAGACAGACGCCACATAAGGAAAAGAAAGTGCCATTATTTTAGTAGCGTTAGCAAAGCAAATAAAAAATCTCTCTTTTAAAAATATCATCCTGCGTCCAGATTCCAGCCGCAAATCTTGACCTTTAACACGTTTTAACCAAGCAAACGCAACTTGGAACCTGCAATACATCATGTCTATCCTCACTTTATAGCTAAGCTTTTAACTTACATGCATTATTATATGTTGTTTTGTAAGAGGAAAGAAAGACTTTTAGCATGAGAAATCCATGAAAAACGATGAAACAAGACCGCCAGGTACTGCTAAACATGATAATGGTCAAAGAATAGACTAATCCCCTATTGCCATCCATTTAGAAAATTCTAAAGGGCGGAAAGTTCCACACTCTTCCTTTTCCAAAAACCCAAAATCAGCACTCTCTATACAATCATTGAGTTTGCACAGTTTATACCCAATTTCACACATTTTAAATGACATAATTTATCCACTTGAACATTAACATATGAAACTATGAAAGGAAAGGCCTAAGTTGGTACATGAACTTTGACAAACCTTCATACATTTCACCCAACTACTTTTTTCCCTTTTCTTCCAGAATTGAATTCCATCAAAATATCAACTCCTAACTTTCCTCTAATGTCACGTCATATTTGGATAAATAATTTAATTATATTTTGAAAAAGAAAAATAAAAATACACAAATGAAAGACGATTTTAATATCCTTCATTAGAACACGTGAATCAACTTAAGATTTCCATATTCTTTTTTTTTTCCCCCGCTAAAGTTCCTTGCCTAAATAAAAACCAAATATTAAAAAAAAAGAAAAAAAAAAAATGGTAGCTATTCCACAAATCACGTGACACAGCACCCACGAGTCTGTTCCTCTACAGATTACAGGCATAAGTTAACGCCGTTATCTGAATCCAATGATTCACTGATCAACGGATCAGCGTCTAGTGAAACCTAAAGATTATCAGTTACAGACCCTCTGATTAGGTCGGTGACTCTGCCTAAGCCACGGCGTGTCTTGATGATTACGGTGATCATCACCACTTCTCTGACAATCCAAGGGCTCAGATTTCACCACCTGACCCCCTGGCAGCTGCAACTTCAACAGCGTCTCATCCTCCTCCGTTCCCGCAACTTCACCTTCCCTTTCCCTCGAGCGTTTTACACCGATCGGCACACCGAACAACCTCGGACTCACCTCCTCGCCGGAAAACCGCTTCGTCGGTAACAAATCCATCGCCTGAAAACCGCTATCCGATTGAGCACTGGCGTAACTCGACATCATAGTAAATATATTATTGCAGAGACTCTTCATCTCTGTCAGCTGTTTATTTAACTGTACATTTTCCTTCTTCAATTTCTCATTTTCTTCGATTATTTCAGCATAGGCTTGTCCACACGTCTGAACGGTTCGCGCTTGTGATGAGTTGGACGAAGTGGCTTGTTCTTCCGCCGAATTCGACGGCGATACCATCGTTTTCACCACCTGAACCGCCGCTGCTTTAACTGGTGACTGTGTTGTCGTTGCTGTCGAAATCTTTCGTCGCTGAATTTCACGTAAAAGCTGTTTCTCGCCTCTGCGAAAGCATTCGTTCGTGAACTCCCACCGATCAGGTACAACTTTTTTGAATCCCTATCAATCGGACAGATAAACAAATCAGAATAACCGAAGCTTTGTCGAATTAAAAGAAAACAAAAATTGAACGAAACTTACGTAGGTGTTAAGTTGACGAACGAAACTAGAAAAATTGTTATGTTTAAAGCACTTAGGAAGCAAATCTCTAGCAAAAACGGTAGGGTTCCAAACGACGAAGGAAGATCCGTCGTCGTTCCAAGAAATAACATCATCAAGGGAATGATCATCAACTAAATGATAGGTTTTGGTCAAAAAGGGTGTCGGAATAGATCTTTGAGAGTCTCCTACGGTAGGCGTGTCACCATTTTGCTCGGTGGGTAGGGGAGCCCGAGCCCGAGCCATAGCATTAACTGTTAACCAACAAAAAATGGGAGATATTTGTTTTGATGGGTTTGGGTTCTGGTTATAATAATTCTGGAAAGTTCGTAACGAGGGAATTATTTATGGAGGAGACAAGATAAGAGAGAAGGAAAGGACGACGAAAACGAAGCAGTTTTAGAAAAAGGGANACAGACTAGTATTTTTATTTGACCAATAAGAAGAGTTGAGAATTCAGTTTCAAGTGTGTTGTGTTCTTAGTTCTTACTGATTGCTGATGGCGGGCTGGACTTGAATACAATCAAATTAAAACAAGCTTCTACCCATTTTTCTACTCCATTATCGAATGTTCAACAGTTTGGATAGAAACGACTCTCACACAGAGACAGACGCCACATGAGGAAAAAAAAGTGCCATTATTTTAGTAGCGCAAATAAAAAATCTCTCTTTTAAAAATATCATCCTGTCCAGATTCCAGCCGCAAATCTTGACCTTTAACACGTTTTAACCAAGCAAACGCAACTTGAAACCTGCAATACATCATGTCTATCCTTACTTTATAGCTAAACTTTAACTTACATGCATTATTATATGCTCTTTTGTAAGAGGAAAGAAAAGACTTTAGCATGAGAAATCCATGAAAAACGATGAAACAAGACCGCCAGGTAATGCTAAACATGATAATGGCCAAAGAATAGACTAATCCCCCATTGCTTTGTATTTAGAAAATTCTAAAACGGCGGAAAGTTCGACACTCTTCCTTTTACAAAAACCCAAAATCAACACTCTATACAATCATTGAGTTTGCAAAGTTTATACCTAATTTCACACATTTAAAATGACATAATTTATCCACTTGAACATTAACATATGAAAGGAAAGGTCCAAGTTGGTTCATGAACTTTGACAAACCTTCATGCATTTCACCCAACTACTTTTTTCCCTTTTCTTCGAGAATTGAATTCCATCAAAATATCAACTCCCAACTTTCCTTTAATGTCACGTCATATTTGGATAAATAATTTAATTATATTTTGAAAAAGAAAAATAAAAATACACAAATGAAAGACGATTTTAATATCCTTCATTAGAACACGTGAATCAACTTAAGATTTCCATATTCTTTTTTTTTTCCCCCGCTAAAGTTCCTTGCCTAAATAAAAACCAAATATTAAAAAAAAAGAAAAAAAAAAAATGGTAGCTATTCCACAAATCACGTGACACAGCACCCACGAGTCTGTTCCTCTACAGATTACAGGCATAAGTTAACGCCGTTATCTGAATCCAATGATTCACTGATCAACGGATCAGCGTCTAGTGAAACCTAAAGATTATCAGTTACAGACCCTCTGATTAGGTCGGTGACTCTGCCTAAGCCACGGCGTGTCTTGATGATTACGGTGATCATCACCACTTCTCTGACAATCCAAGGGCTCAGATTTCACCACCTGACCCCCTGGCAGCTGCAACTTCAACAGCGTCTCATCCTCCTCCGTTCCCGCAACTTCACCTTCCCTTTCCCTCGAGCGTTTTACACCGATCGGCACACCGAACAACCTCGGACTCACCTCCTCGCCGGAAAACCGCTTCGTCGGTAACAAATCCATCGCCTGAAAACCGCTATCCGATTGAGCACTGGCGTAACTCGACATCATAGTAAATATATTATTGCAGAGACTCTTCATCTCTGTCAGCTGTTTATTTAACTGTACATTTTCCTTCTTCAATTTCTCATTTTCTTCGATTATTTCAGCATAGGCTTGTCCACACGTCTGAACGGTTCGCGCTTGTGATGAGTTGGACGAAGTGGCTTGTTCTTCCGCCGAATTCGACGGCGATACCATCGTTTTCACCACCTGAACCGCCGCTGCTTTAACTGGTGACTGTGTTGTCGTTGCTGTCGAAATCTTTCGTCGCTGAATTTCACGTAAAAGCTGTTTCTCGCCTCTGCGAAAGCATTCGTTCGTGAACTCCCACCGATCAGGTACAACTTTTTTGAATCCCTATCAATCGGACAGATAAACAAATCAGAATAACCGAAGCTTTGTCGAATTAAAAGAAAACAAAAATTGAACGAAACTTACGTAGGTGTTAAGTTGACGAACGAAACTAGAAAAATTGTTATGTTTAAAGCACTTAGGAAGCAAATCTCTAGCAAAAACGGTAGGGTTCCAAACGACGAAGGAAGATCCGTCGTCGTTCCAAGAAATAACATCATCAATGGAATGATCATCAACTAAATGATAGGTTTTGGTCAAAAATGGTGTCGGAATAGATCTTTGAGAGTCTCCTACGGTAGGCGTGTCACCATTTTGCTCGGTGGGTAGGGGAGCCCGAGCCCGAGCCATAGCATTAACTGTTAACCAACAAAAAATGGGAGATATTTGTTAATTCTGGAAAGTTCGTATTGAGGGAGTTATTTATGGAGGAGAGAAGATAAGAGTGAGAAGGAAAGGACGACGAAAACGAAGCAGTTTTAGAAAAAGGGAATTGATTATTGTTAGTATGAGAGAGAAGAGAGAATGGAATGGAAGTAGCGAGAAACTAAGGTACGTCTTTTCGAGAAACTTCCTCGTTTACTTGTTTCTTCTTTCTATTTCTAATTTACGTGGCAACCGATGACTCACCTCCCTCTCTTCATCTTTAATAAGTGAATATCTTATCTGTACCCATTCAAATGTTTTTTTATTTATTTATTTATATTACTAAGACTTTAATTAATTTTTTGAAATTCTGAAATTATCAAGAAATAAGATTTTCTTCATAAAAATAATTTTATTTTTATGAAATTAAGAAAAAAGAAAATGGAATTGTTATTCACAAAAAAAGGCTGAACAATGGGGCAGGCTGCAGCCTGAGTAGTGGGACTTTTTTGGTTTCTTTTAATAATTTAATTTGAAACAGAGCATGATGAATTGATGATGTTAAATGATTACATTTGGAAGACATTTTTCTTGGTATATTTCCTCATGTATTTCGATTTCCTTTTTTTGACTTGTAAAATAAAGATTATAATTACTTGTAGCTTGTAGAATATTCAACATAGAATGATGTGAATAATGACATATCATATTGAAACGTCTAGGAAAATCCTAAACATTATATTAATAATTTAATATATAAAAATTTTAGTGTTAGATTAGATCAGCCAACTAACAGTTGTATATGACTTGTTTGTATATTTCCCTAATTAAACTCAACGGTCCTAGCAAGGAATTGGTCATTTTCAAGCCATCTCCACCTTGACTTTCCCACTAATCTAAACGTTTATCCATGACAGAACAAGATTGATGTTTGATTCTATTTGCATTAAACGATAATTTTATTTTGTTGAGTAATTGTTCTTCACATTGGGTCCAATTTTGCCTTATAATAGCCAGAGATGTTGAAATATTTTATCTAGTTTTATTTTACATAAACAACAACAACAACAAAGAAAACGACCCTTTTATCTTGTTATGAGAAGAAGTCTTCTAAATGCTATAAATATAAGTTGTCGTTCATGAACAAACTGCCAATTCTCTTTGACCCCATCGGTTTATTTTGTCCGGTATTGATTCTATCATTCAAAAATATTTTTAAAACTCATAAATGTATTGTGAAAGAGTTAATAATCTGAATGATATGAACTACCACATCCTAAATGAAAGTTTTATAAGCTCCTGAATTTGAGTCTTCCAAGGCACTAATGGGATAGTCATTGGAATTTTTACCTAATTTGACAGTTCTAAGGCCCCAAAGGATTAACTGTAATTAATTAAAGTATACGCAAACTGGCCTAAACATCCAAAAGAATTTCTATTACTTCAAAGCTTAAAGGGGATTTTTGTTATTTTATCATTTTTGAGGGACTAAAGTTGTTAACTCATTTTAAAATAAAAAGACTAATTTGCGTTCAATCTTACATAAAACTAACCTTTACAACGGTAAAGGTTTACAATTTACATCAAATTTTACAAATCTAAGTAAACATGCTTTGAATTTGCTTCCTCTTCTCAGTAGCAGAGCTTTAATGTATTAGTCTTCGAAAATCATTTGTTAAAACCATGGATCAGTTTAGAAAATATATATTTCTCTTTTTGACAGAATACAATTTACTGAATTTATCATAACTAAAAAAGATTTGGATTCAACGCAATAAATTTTTAGTAAAAACTAGTTGATTCCTATTAACTGTTACAAACCAATTTATTACTCAATTAGGGCCGACTATACCAGAGTAACTGTCCTCATTAACAGATTCTCCTGGGAATGTAGGTGGAAAATCTTTCAAGATCCAATCACGCAAAAGCTATATCATTAATCGTTCACAACCAAACATAATCACTCTACAGCAACCACACATGGACTTTAAGCCATAAAAATTTATGATGCCGTTTGCAGAACTCCATTATGCCTTAAATCTTATGCAACCTCAACTGCATGAATAAATGTTAATGGTTGTGTACCTTTCCTCTATAGTAAAACTTGTTGAAGATGCATTCATGATTCTGAAGACGATAATGTAAAATGTCATGTCATTTGGAATCGCAAATTTATTGGTTCGAATGAAAAATGGTTCTTGTATCCACTAGAATGAAACTATGTACTTATCCAAGAAAATTCGATAGAAAGAAAGAATCTGATGGCAGATTGGAAACTGAAATATGATCTTAAGGAGAAATGGAATGAGAAACAAAGAAAGATAGTAAGTTATGGAACCCACCTCAAACTTAGAATGCAGTAGAGGTAAGGAGATTTAATTCTGTTCTTTCAGTTATCTACAGTTACAGGGACTCGAGTTATCTCTGAAGTGGAGATCGGTTACTAATTCTTCTTAGAAATTAAAGAGCAGAAATTAGAAATGTTTCTAGCAAAAAGTCCAAACTTCAAAGCATATAGAAAAAGTTTACTAATAGGCTAAGGGAGCAGGAGTAGGGTTCAGATGGCCTGCGGACACTAGAGAACTAATAATCAGATTCTTAATGTTCAATAACTTATCCTTATTTTCTACTGTGATGAAAAATGACATTCACTTGGCAATCAAGCAGCAAGAGGATGATAATAAAAAAGAAGGAATCAGCAACAATATAATAGATGATAAATTAGAATCCTGTCTCTGAAAAGTGGCAAATGACCACATTCAAACAAGATCGACTAGCAAAACTCTAGCAAGCTCTTAACTGTAGTACCTGGAGAGCAACAATTCTTTATTGTGTAATTGTGAACTTGTCCAAAGCCTCTGCATGACTATACTAAATTTAATAGGGTATATATCCTGCAAATCAAGTGAACTCTTCCAGGTAGAAAAACAAGGACTTACTTCATGAGATAATTCAAGTTGTGCTTTGGCAGAAGGGAAAGTCTTCCACTGATTTTTCAAGATGGACGGAAACTAACTTTTCTGAAACTTCATATCATGATAAAATGCTAAAAGCTCATATCTTGAGAAAAGTTCAATGATCTTTTCATCTCCAAACCACATAAAAAATACTCAACTCAAATGACAGAAGAAATATAATTCAGTAATGCTAAGCATGAAACTTCAATATAGGAACTAACCAAGTTAATGTTGTAACTCCAAAATATTTAAAATGCAAATGAACTTCATTGTTGATTCAGATCTAAGTATAAAGTATAACAAACTAAATGTAGGAGGGCCATCATATCCAAAAGTAAATTGTGTTGCCCTACTGCTCTGCTTGCAGCGCATCAATTAAAAATATAGGAATCCACAAGAATTTAGAAGCACAAACACGGTTTCTCAAAATTTGACAAAAATACAATGGCCAAATATTTAGGCAAATACAAAAAGTCAAATTCGTTAAGAAACATATGAAATGCCATGACGATACAACAAAAGGCTTATTGAAGTGTAAATAGCCCAAACAAAGACAACCCACCAAGCCATAAATAAACCTACTTCTTTAACAAATGCGGAGCAAGAAATTAAATCACAAACCCATCTGAAATTTTTTAATGAGCTACCATCAATTACAGACATGCCAAGAAAGAGAAGTACCATGATTGCTGGTGCGAAAAACTGCAGAACCACAAGACACAAGTAGTGATTGTGCAGGAAAACCTTAGCCCTACTGAAATCCAAATCTGGGACCTTGCTAGCATGCAATCTTTGGTACCAAGACAAAACGGCTTCATTCAAATACATCTGCAAGTTTGGACGTAAAGCTACAATTTGAATGATACCCGAAAACAACAACAACCAATTCCTAAGCTTGTTAAAATCTTCCTGAGAAAAACCAACATTCCCAACCAAATTCTCCGCATCTCTGATATTACTAGTTGCATTTGCTCCTTTACTATCATTAATCCTCTTCTTGACAAGAATTTCAGCCAATGGATTAATCCAAAGCAAAGCCGTAGAAACAATCAACAAATAGTTAGCATATAGAATCATTCTAGCAAACCACCCACAATAAATTATAGGCAAATTGCACCGAAGCTGATCAGTTCCGAGCCAAAATGACCTAGCACTCTTTCCTGCAGGCATATAAAGAACACCCGCAATGCAACCCATTAAAACGGCAACAAAGATCTTCCCAAACCCATCAATGGAACCAAAATCAAAATCCAAAACTTTAGGAACAATCCCAGAACAAATCATGAGACCTAAAACAAACCCCAGAAACCCAACAATCAAACTCAGTTGCCTCTCTGACCTCTTCGATGCAGATTTCTCAAACGACAATTTTAATAACGATGTAAACACTTTGGAGAAACTAACAAACCCCAGAAAAATAACGACTAAAACTCCATTACCCAAAACCCCAGAATCTTGATTCCCATCCAAATATAAGTAAAGCAACAAACAAGACAATCCAACAAATGAGTAAATAAACGAACTATTATACTCCTTAAAATAAATCCGAGTTTGAAGATGACCTTCATCGAGTTTCAATCTAAAGATCTGAGCATTATTTTCATCGAATTCAAACTTTTCTTTGGCTTTACTCCTCTTCTTGAGCTCAGCATTTGTTTTAGACGATAACGTCTGGAACCCATCAAGGCCAGAACCTGAATCGGAGCTTGAGGGTCTTCGAATGGCAGCTCTAACACCCTGTTGAGTATTGTTATTACCAACATGATCAGGGTGAACATATGTGAAAAGACCTTGCAAGAAAAGAACCGGGATTTTGAGGTAAGTGAGAAGTAAAGTAAGGGAAAGAGAAAGTACAGCTTGTAGAATTAAATTGTTGTAAGTTTGAAAGATTGTGAACATGTTTTTCTGTGTGCCTGTAACGTGTTTGTGTAAATGTTGCTTAGAGTTATAGACAGTAGCGTTATCTGTTGCGTTGAGAATCTCGATCTCAACGTTTTGCGGGTTTTGGTACAGAGACTACAAACGTAAGTACAAAGTAAGAAATGCTTTAGCTAGAGGTTGATGGGTCCTCTTACTATTATTGGATCACATCATCACTGGGCCCCTTCCTTGGAGTGTTCAACACTCTTAATTGATCAGGCTTCGGGGAGTTTGTGCATATAATATAATCCTACACGAAAAATAAAAATGTTCTATGTTTTACATTTTATAATTTGATTAATATTTTAATTTAGGTTAACTAAATTTCTTTACACTGAGGGACTGTTTGGATCGGTTTGATATTATATAACGAGGATAATATATTTTAAATTGGATAGATAACCATGTTTGGTTGTTTTGGAAAAAAACATTTTCAGAAAAAAAAATGTCAAACAGTGTCAAATTAGGGATAAATTACCGGGAATAATATTACCTAGGGGAGGGTGATATTAAAATATTACTTCGGTAATCCAAATTTATGTCCAATGTTATCCCAAAACAGTGGATAATATGGACGAAAATATCCTATGCTTTGTTAATAATTACAAAACACCCAATTTACATAAGAAGACGAATTTGTCTTCGATTTTTTTATTTTTCAGACAAAATTGCCTTACTTATTATCAATATTTTCATAAATGCCACGAATTAATAGTCATCAAGCAAATCAATGGTTTTTGAAATGGCAAAATAGTAAATAAGTGAACAATTGCCTTCAATTTCCAAATAATAATTAGTGTACTAAATTAATTTTAAAATTTAAATTATTACAGACTAACCCTTTTTAAGTAAAGATATATATTATCAATAACGAACACTAGTTTCATAAATGATAAACAAGGGATACTTACTTATAAACAATTACATAATGACATAAATAGCTTCAAAAATATTTAAAAAAAATATAAAATGTAAATATATTAGGAAAATAAAAACCAAAAAAAATTAAAATTAAAAAAAATGGCCTAAGGTTTTTCATTTTTTTTTTTTTTTTAGTTTAAAATTTTCCTTTTGAGTAAATTACATTAATAACACCTCAGTTTGACCATGTATTATAGCGCATTGTCTCTTATTTGTTGTTTTTGAAACTTGCATCCTTTAAGGTGAAATTTAAGAAACTTGTTTCATCTAAATGAGAATAACCTTCTAGTAAAGAGGGAGGGAGGTCTAACCTGGAGGGCTAGGATTGTTTAGTTGGGTTGGGGTATATGGGTAGAAGGAGGTTGGCCCATTATGATTGGTATATTTGTGTTACTTTTTGGGCTTTAGATATGTTTTCTCTCTTTCAATTATAAGTACAAGTCACATCCACCAGTCAGTCTTCGAAAGCTCCACCGAAATTGAAAGACAAAGATATGTCTACTCTAGGTACGGACCTAGTTAATAAATACGGTGCGATAAGAAAGGGTATGAAAATTTGATAGATATGATATAATAAATGGTAAAAAATATATTTATAAAGATTATGTCATAAAATTCATATATGAATAAAATATGGTATGAGTATATATGGTATATTGTTAATAATACGTTTTAAAGGATACGATAATATCAATCTTAGTTTTAGCACTTTTTATGGGTCATTTGGTTAAAATCTATATAGCATTTCAAATATACAGGTACGACAAAAAAAAGTATAGAAATTTTATGGGTATAATATGATAAACGGTGAAAAATATATTTGTAAAAATTTGATAAAAATTCAGATACGAGAATAATACGATTGGGCTGATAAAATACGGTAGTTCGCGAATAATATGCGAATTATACAGTTGGACGTATAATTCATGAATAATGCGCGGAATTTACTAAGTAGGGGTAGAGACCAATTTATCTATTTTTTTTTTTTTTTTTTAAGATAAAGTGTTCAAAAAGCGCCTCATTGGTTTTTTGAAACTATTGACATAGTAAAAACTCCAATAACCATTTTAATTAGTAGTAGTAGAAATTCAAATTCAAAAAACCATATCAATTATATAAGTCATAAACAAATTGTATTTAATAAGTTGATGCCCATTTCATCTAATTTCATCTCACTCCAAGTTTTATACGTGCATAAATGACACGTATCAATTATATAAGTCATAAACAGATTGTATTTTGAACCGTACAATTATGCATACTATTGAATGCGTTTGGTTTATTATTTTGGATAAGATTTTGAGAATAATATTGGATAGTTGGATAAGGGAGTATTAGGAGGTAAAATTTAAAAATTTATGAAAAAACCCCTAGGTTTGCTAATTTAATTAAATACCCTAATATATAAAATGACAAAAACACTTCCACCAGTTGCAGTGCCAAATTCCGGCCACCACCGCTAGAATCTGACCGAAAAATCGTGTTACGATACAGACCGGTCGAATCTGTGTCATAACTAGAGGTGTTCAAAAGCGATTAACCGAACCGATTAACCGCTTTTCTAAACCGAACCGGATTTTCGGTTCGGGGAAATTCTCGAACCGAAACCGAACCGGTTTTAGGGAAAACCGGTTTTTTGGTTAACCGAAAAACCGGTTAACCGTTTAAAAAAAAGCGGTTAACCAGTTTTGGACCGGTTTTCCCTTTTTTTTTTTATAAAACTTTTTTTTGTCCTAAATTAAATTGTAAATATAGACAATACATTGGAAACTAAGAAAAACAATTTGGGTCGGGATTTTAGATTGAGTGAATTAGGGATTTATTTTAGTTTAGGTTATTATTTATATATATATATATTTGAAAAACTGGTTTAGAAAACCGGTTTTAGGGAAAACCGGTTTTTTGGTTAACCGAAAAACCGGTTAACCGTTTAAAAAAAAGCGGTTAACCAGTTTTGGACAGGTTTTCCCTTTTTTTTTTGATAAAACTTTTTTTTTTGTCCTAAATTAAATTGTAAATATAGACAATACATTGGAAACTAAGAAAAAAAATTTGGGTCGGGATTTTAGATTGAGTGAATTAGGGATTTATTTTAGTTTAGGTTATTATTTATATATATATATATATTTGAAAAACTGGTTTAGAAAACCGGTTTTAGGGAAAACCGGTTTTTTGATTAACCGAAAAACCGGTTAACCGTTTAAAAAAAAGCGGTTAACCAGTTTTGGACCGGTTTTCCCTTTTTTTTTTGATAAAACTTTTTTTTTTTGTCCTAAATTAAATTGTAAATATAGACAATACATTGGAAACTAAGACAAAAAATTTGGGTTGGGATTTTAGATTGAGTGAATTAGGGATTTATTTTAGTTTAGGTTATTATTTATTTATTTAATATATATATAGTTGAAAAACTGGTTTAAAAAACCGGTTTTCGGTTAACCGTTTCTAATTTTTCCCAAACCGGTAACCAAACCGAAAATTCGATTTTTTGAATTTTTTGAACCGTAACCGAACCGTTTTTTTGGTTAACCGGTTTTTCGGTTCGGTTCGGTTTTTGCATTTTTTTGAACACCCCTAGTCATGATGCGTCGTTATGGTCTTTTCCGACCAGATCCACCACGGATCTGGCCGGAAAAGGTTAGATCTACGGCCTATTGTGGCCGCGACGACCAGAAAAGGCCAAAACGACAGCCATCTTTGGCCGTCAGCTATGGCTACAAATATTGCTGTTGTTGACTTCAACGACGGCCATTTCTTTGACCGTTGTTCACGATCAGTGAGCTTCTGACTATTTCTGGTCGGCAAGTAAGCCGTTGTACAGACGATGGTTGCCGGAATCTGACAAGTATGGGTCACGAGAGTATTTTTGATAATTTTTAAACTTTTTTTCAGGATGTATTTGATGAAATTAATAATCTTATGAGGTCTAAAAATAATTAAAAAAATAAGATAATATTTCTAAAATAATATGCTAAATATTATTTGGAGAATAAGATTGGAAATATGGATAAAAATAATAAGCCAAACATGGCCATTACTATTTTACATCTACCCACCCATTAAAGCCCATGGTAGAGAAAATAATATTTAATACATGATTTGATGGATCTAAGTTGTGTACATTATTAGAATGATCAAGAAAATCAACTCTTTTAGGTCATATAGTTTAAATTAATCCACGTGGTTTTTCCTAAATATCCAATATAAAAAGTTATCCTAACATGTTACATGTCCACTGAACTCCGAAACATTTCATGCATGAAATGAAATTACCAACTGTTTATGAACACAGAACTACAGAACTCTTCCTCACGCTGGTTGTACTAAATATGGTATGTATGCATGCATGCATGACTGATGACCCCCATGCATGAAAAGATAAATTAATTAAGCCTTATTAAAAGATAAGGTTTGCTGAGCTGGCAAAGAGAGGAAGACTGAAATGAAATCAACCTTTCTTTGTCCCTGTCTCCGTTCCACCCCAACCATTTCCTCTTTATATCTCAATCCATCATTCATCCTATTCCTATCATCTTTCGTTTTTATTATGAATGGCAATCAACATTGCAAGTACTGTAACAAACCACATAAAATATCTCAATCAAGCAATAAAAACTAACGAAACAAGTTTTAAGTACATCTCTTAATCTTCACTTGATTTACTACAACTGCTACTACTGTACTTACACCATAACCACACTCAAAAGCAAAGACAAAGCAAAAGAATAAAGAAATGAATCCATCCTCCACCACCACCACCACCACCACCACCACCATCATCATCATCATCAGAACCCTAGATAATCTTTCTCAGTTTGAAGGCGCCACGTGTACATTAGAGGCCCCACTCTCGTCTTCGTCATCTCTTCTGTTCCCAAGCTGTGGGACCACCTGAGGGGATGTACACATCTTTAGTTTCTTCATCAAACATCGATCCAGGTAGCTACTTACTTTCTATTTACTTGGACGGTCAATAAAGAAAACAATAATGTTACAAACTATATGATAGAAAATAAACAAAAGAGTAAATATTATGAGTTTGACTTTTTATATCTACTTTTTTATTCATTTTCTAGAACATCAGTTTATACATATAAGAGTTGTTTATATACGTAACAGTACTGTATAAAAGACATTCTACTTTCATTCATTCAATACAACTACTCGAGATATTAATTGAGTTCTGATGTAAAAAATGGGTCTTGAAGTTAGCTGCAGTCATTTCTTTATCCCAAGGATAAAAATCGTCATGAAATAATATATATATATATACGCGGGAAGTTTGGGCCAACTTACGCGTATCTCGACTAGTGTTTCGACCTCGAACAAGGCTTCCGAAACAAGGTAAATCCTGCAGTCTAGGACCGACAATATTAGCAGTCATTCTTGTGATTCGAACTTGATCTTGTGATTCGAACTTGAGATCAGAGAGAGAGCAAACCCACCACTCAGTCAACCCATTGTTGGTTATGAAATAATATTTTGAAACTGAGAAAATAGAATATAAGTCTCCTATATATGTTTGTTTGAAAATAATATTTTAAAATGATTATAATAATATTTTATTTTATTTTGTAGTTTTTTTATTTGATGATTAATTAAATAAAATTAGAGAAAGTCAATTATGTAAGTTAATTAATTTTAAAATTAAATATGGAGAAGTCATTTATGGAAGCTGTTTGGCATATTTTATTTTGGGATTAAAGCCATTTTCCTCTCATGAAATATCTAATATTCCATTTGGTCCAAAACTATCCCATATTACACAAACACCTCCCCTACAGTCAATTTCCACCATNATCTTCGGATTTTTTTTAAATAGAAAATACTTCAATTAATTGAGATTTTTAAATATAAATTTTAAAATATGACACACAAAAACCCATTTAATAAATGTACTCTTGTCTTAGTCAACACCGTTTTATTCCCATTATTAAAGGGGAAAAAAAAAAGAATATAAGCTTCAAGAGTTGAATATAGAAAAGAAAACATTAAAAAAAAAATTGTATGAGCAATAAATCTAAAAAAGAACCAAAAAATAAGAAAAATAAAAAGTAAAATTGAAGGCAAATAATCCGTAACTGTTAATAAGGGTGGTCATTAAAATTTTTATTAGATCGATAATCATAAAATTTTTAAATATTAATTAAGATGTATATAAATTTAATCAATCACTCTAATCAGAAAAAAATTATATATATTTGCACCCGCATCATATTCTTCACAGCGAGTACATAAATTCTCCCATACTCGTGCGGGTATAGATTCTAGATAAAGCGGGTGAAAATATCTGGGTTCTTATAGACTAAATTTTGAAGGTTGGTTAGATATTTTTTGGGACCTCTCTTTAAAATGACGATTAAATTAAATACCAATTAAATTAAAAAAAAAAAAAAAGAACAAAAAATCTGTCCGAGATTTATGAGATGCTGACTGTTTTGTTATCCTATATTCCTGTTACCGGTTTGATCTTTTTTTGTTGGTGATCTGTAATTACTTTTCTATCCATGTCATTTTCAGATTGTGCTTTCTTGGATAAGTTGGATGAGCTTGCCCACAAGAATTCTGAGACAGGAGGGGTCAAATACAGTTTTATCCTTGAGGTTTGATAAAAATATTTAGTGGACCCAAAAGTATTAAAGAGTTTCTTGAACATTTCCATCCTTAAATTGGCGTCATTATTTTTTTCTTAAAATAACCTCTATATCTCAAATTTCTCTCAAATAACCCTCATAGGATCCTGGCCAAGCCAAGAATCCAGCCTGATTCTGACACCATTGAATCTCCACAACACTAGCATCAACATCCCCTCATCCCCTTCACCAAAACCCCTAACTTTTCCACCCGATTGCACGTCGGCGAGGTGCCAAATTTTGGCTGGAAACGGGTGAAAAAATGCAAAAACCTAAGGGAGAGGCAATGACGATCGGGGGGCAATTGCAATCGACAATGTTACAGGTTTTGGTGGGGGGAAGCCAACGATGCTATTGGTGGTCTTGGAGGTGGTTTTCGGTGTCGGGACTTGCCAGAATTTTGATGAAATGTCGATTGACACTAAAAATGACGGCTGAAGATTAGGGGGTTCAATCAGGCGGGAAGGTTAGGGTTTTTGATGTGGGGGTTGAGGGGATTATAATGGTGGTGTTAGGAGGGGTCGATTGTGTCGAAAACATGCCGAATGACCTGAAATCGTCGGTAAGGTGAATTAGATAAGCGAAAGGTTATTTTAAAATTTTCCAGTGAGATGAATTTGAGAAGTGAAGGATTATTTTGAAATTTTCATCTTTAAAATGATCATTTTACCCTTTTAACTGTTAGATTAAAAAATTATTTATTAATTTAAGGGTGGGAATCTGTAATTTATGAAACTAGGGGTGGACACTTGTAGATTCGTCAAACTTGGGTGGGAAAAGTTGTTTACTCTAAATATTTTATGAAACATGTGATATATATTACGACTTTTAGTCACATCAAGAAACACTGATTTTAATTGACATTTAATGCTATGGGATATTATTTGATTCCATTGAGGATATGGTCAATAATTTCTGTAATTTTTAATTTACATTGTCTTGAAAGTGCCTAAAAAAATTAATTTAATTTTGGTGTGAGAATGCTATGGATACTCCACAATTTAGCTTCACCTGGTTTGGGCGATTTGGGGGCAATTGCAGTTGGCAATGTTGGAGGTTTTGGTGACGGGAAGCTGGCGATGCTATTGATGGCCTTGGGGTGGTTTTTAGTGTCGAGACTTGCAAAATTTGGATGAAATACCAATTGACACTAAAAGCGACGGCCAGTGATTAGAGGGTTCAATCAGGCAGGGAGGTTAGGGTTTTATATGTGAGGGTTGAGGGGATTGTAATGGTGGTGTCAGGAGGGGTCGACTATGCCAAAAACAAGCCAGAATGGTCTGAAATTGTCGGTGAGGTGAATTAGAGAAGCGAAGGTGATGCAAAAAATATATTGTTAAAATTCTTTAGGAAATAAATTTTATTATTTCCTTATATTTAGGTTTTTCTATTTTATAATAGTCCTAATTAAATTAAATTTCTTGTTTTAGGTATTTTCCATATTAGTATAAGGTTTGTTTCCAATTAGGTTTATTCATTTCTTAGTGAGTTAAGGATAATTATAGTATAAATAAGAGTCTTTGTAACCTTGAAAAGGGAGTTGATTATATTATTTGAATGAATGATTGAGAACCTTTTGTGGTTGTATAATCCAATCCAGTATCCGAATCTTGATACAATTCGGTAGTGGTTTATCGAATTCTTGTTTTTTCTACGTTTAGTTATCTCTCTCTTGGTTTTTTTAGCATCAGAAGGGTTATTTTAAAATTTTTCAGTGGGGTTGAGTTGGAGAAGTGAAGGGTTATTTTGAAATGATAATTTTACCCTATTAACTGTTAGATTAAATAGTTATCTATTAATTTAAGGGTGGGAATATGCAATTTATGAAACCAAGGGTGGAAACTTGGAGATTCGCCAAACCTTGGGTGGGAAAAAGATTTACTCTAAATATTTTATGAAGCATGTGATATATATATTACGACTTTTAGTCACATTAAGAAACACTTATTTTAATTGACATTTAATGCTATGGGATATTATTTGATTCCATTGAGAATACGGTCAATAATTTCTGTAATTTTTAATTTACATTGTTTTGAAAGTGCCTAAAAAAATTAATTTAATTTTGGTGTGAGAATGCTATGGATACTCCACAATTTAGCTTCACCTGGGTCTGGGCTTATCACTCATGGTTGTGTTTTGATGGACCCACGGTCCAGCCGTCGAGTTAGCCATTGGGACTGCTACTCCTACTGACATTGTTTATTGTTTGCCAAAAAGACTATCCTGAATATTACTACTTCCAAGAGCCAATGAGGAGATATAAAGCATGCATTACAATGAAAGGAAATTACAGTAGAAAACTTGGTGAAAAAGCCAAGCACAAACTGGACAACTATCAAACTATCAGTACAGCGACGGTGATTAACTATGGATAACACGCTCATTCCAGATTGGTATGGCGAGATCGGACGGTCTCTGGGCTTTGTCCCAACACTTCACCCAACTTATAAACCACCATCTCAAACAACACAAACATGGCTCCTTCATACACACTCCCCATCGGCATCAAAGGCCGAGATTTCTCTCTTTCTTCTTCACCACCATCATCTGCCATTGTTTGCGCAGCCACATAACCCACAACACTAGCATGCTTCACACAAGATCCACTCTCAGGCTGAGCTGTCAGCAGCAAAACTCTGGCACCATGGGTTCGTGCCACGGAGCATATGGCATCAACGGTGGAGAATCCTCCGGGCCCAGCAGAGGCGATAAGGAGGTCGGAAGCGGAGATAGGGGGAGTAGTCATGTCGAAAACGAAGTGGGCAGAGAGACCCAGGTGAGCTAAGCGCATGCATAGTGCCTTAAGCATGAGGCCTTCCCGACCTACTCCGTAGAGGAAGACACGGCCGTTTTGGGTGGCTATGTTGGTCAGTTCGGCCACCATGAGATCTAGTGGTGGAGGGTGTAGGCCGGTGGGCTTGGAGAAGATTAACGCTATTTGGTTGCATATTTGGGAGGCCAGAGCCGACATTGATGTGTTTTGTGTGGCCATTTGGAGACTTTCCTCTCTTCTGTTCGTGTTTGCAGTTTCTGGCTTTTAGTTTAATATATATCGACGGCTTTATCCTGAGTGATGAAATTGGAGGTTTTTGGTTCACAATTTATGTTTGACCCACAACCATACGGAACAAGGAAAAAAAAAATCAATCAAACAAACAAACAAAAATCTCATCTGGATGATTTACAAAGGATCCCTTTGTTTTAGCTATGGGAACTTTAGACGCAATAAGAATACCAAGTTATCGTACACCATTCTATTGTTACCCGTGAACAAACAAAGTTCAATCTTCCAGTGAAAAGATTCTTAAAGCAGCGAAGGAAACCCATCAGAGAAATCACCATGCAAGAATTTAAGATTAAATCTGCTTATTTGGTAGCTATAAGCAATCAATGTCCCGTGGTGGAGGATTTTACCACGACCCTGCCATAATATGAAAACACTATTTCCAAGCAAAATACAGGGAAACACGAAGATGAAAAGGAGTCACGTACTTCATTGTTAGTAAACATACACGGAGATATGTTGTAAGCAAAGATGCCAAAATAGTCACTTTACATCTCACATTGGCCAGATGGCGGCTACTAAGCTCCATTAGTTGGTGGTGCTGAAGATTGTTGGGGCAGATTTGCAGTCTCCCCCTCGATGTCTATACACTTAACACCAGCACTTACTGATGAAGTTGAAGCAGATCTTCCATCATTTTGCTTCTCACCCTCATCCTCGTCTACATCATCAAGCACAGAACCATTACGCCGGAGTTCTTTTACTGTCAGATATTCGTCATAGTGTGCTTTTCTGTGCTCCTTAAAACTCAAACTCCTACCCATTTCAGAATCTAACACAGCAAGCAATAAGACATGTCAGGCATACCTTACAAACAGAGTCACAAAGTGCAAAACAGTTGAAATAACAAAGCAAATGAGAGAAAAGGAAAAGGTGGTCTCCCTTTGAAAGCCAATACAAATTGTCATTTAAAAATTTCAAACAAACAAATATTTTTGAAGAAAACTTTAGGAAAAATAGCTTTATTATTCACTGTTGAAAACATTCATAAGTGTTCAACACTAAATGTCTACCAGACAAATAATAAATAAACAATATAGGAACCAAATTAAGTTTTCCAGCCATATATAACTTCACCCCTAATGCAACTGATATTAGCTGACAGCCAATTTTTACATTCATTGAACATGGAATTTACTTCTGTAATCAAACTAAAACACAATACAGCAGCTAAATGTAATGATATCTCATTTGGATGTGGTTATCTTCACTTAATTTATTTCAGAGATTAATCTTATAAATGAAACCATGAAAAAAAACAAAGAAGTCAGTTGCAGCAATTACCTAATGCAATCAAAATCAATGTTCAATATGCTAAAGAACAAGGCTAACTTAAAATGCAACAGTAAATGTGGAAAAACCTTCTTCATCTTGTTCCATAGGATCTGCCTCATCCTCTGATGATGACCAGCCGGATGGGCCACTGGTTTGTTTACTAGAAGAAGCAACATCATTCAAAGCAGTCCGTAATTCTTCAGCATCCATTGCATCAGTAACAGAGTCAATACATTCATTAAAGCTGCCCCGAATAGGCGACAGAGAACCTATAGTAATCAACAAAATTCAGATAATTGATGAGAAATACTACTCAGTTTTCATAACAACATTCAATAAATTGGGCCTAACAATGGAATAACCAGCTATCTATATCAAACCACCAAGACAAAAAATTAAGTGAAAGGTATTACCCAGTAACAAGTACGATAACAATTGATTTTTGTACCAAATTTTGGAAGTAATAAATGAAACAAAACCCGACAACTCCCTTCTCAACCAATACACATTTTAGCAAGTAATAAGTAGACAAACAAATTTCTCTTTTAATAGTTACAAACACATACAATTAGATTGGCTTCTGCAAAATAAAAATTAAAAAATAATATAAAATAGAAACAGAATTATCATACCATCATCATTAATCCTGGGGTGATATGGTGTCTTGGGTTCAGTAATTTTCTGCCTTACGGGTTTATTTGCTTCAATTTCCCCCAGATTATCCTCATCCCATCTCACACGACCACCCCTGTTACCCCAATAAACTTCAGATATTAAATCACATGAAGTCGTGCAACAGTTTGCAAGATTAGTTCACTTAAGAAGCATTAAAAAAGAAAAGCGTGAGACATACAAAGAGATAACAAAGGAACCTTCAGTAAGATCCTACAGTATCTAAAAATTATAACTGTTATTTGTAAACTTCTGAATTTTTCCTCGTAAGATAAAATTTTACAATCAGACCTTACAGTCTAATGCCGGTGCTTTATAAGTTACAAGATAAATGTACCTGTCAAAACGGAAAAGAGAAGAGGGTCCCACAAACATTTGGATTGGTTCATGCAAAATATTTTTCTAGAACAGAGAGACTGAAATTGCGTGATCTTATTTAAAAAAGATACAAAAGTACCTTCAAAATGTTATATAACTTTTTTTCTCATGTGAAACATTGAAATTATGTTAAACAAAAAAAGAGATACTGCAAGTTAATCAGAGGTCTATGAGAACATAAACAAATGTCTCAGTGAAGGGAGACAAAGACTATACAGGTCATTCAACCATAAATCTGCACCACACTCCAGCCCAAATAACTTAAAAAATCACAACCCTGAAAAAACTAGCCAAGACTCACCCAATTCAAGTTGATGAAGAAGAAATTAGTAAATCATTAAACCATTTGATTTTTCAGCAACATTGAACAATTTCTTAAGAAAGCAAGGTTCTCTTCATCAATCTACTTAAAATGTCTAAAATCAACTAGCTGTGCTAATTCTTAGTCCACCCAGTTTCTTCCAGAACACAATTCTAACATCTATTCTTCACAATCTTAGATANTTGTGTGAATTTTTTTTTTTTTAAAATCGAGGATGCTCGGGCCAGTTTACACGCACCTCAACTACTTTCCTAAGAACCTGAAACTATCAATTGTATAAAAGTTCTGGTAATTGCCCTTATTGGCAACCGAAGAGGACATTTTGAGTGATACACCTAAGAGTTCCTATCAAACCACTCCCACCCAAAGTAGTTGTTTTGTTTTTATTCTTTCCTAAAGTTTGAGACACATAAATTTGGATGTAGGGCAATTAATATAATGATTAGTAAGTGTATGGGCCAAAAAACGTCACTAAAATATCTACCACTTGGCCCAATACCATAGCCAATTCCAATTGGGCCTACTCTAAAGATACAAGCCATGGGCTAACCATTGTTTTAAAAACCGGACTGGTGGGCAACCCGCTCTGATGGCCGGATAACGGTTGGACCGTCGGTTGGACCGATGATGTCATCACACATCATGTAAAAATGTAAAGGGATTATAAGCTATTCTTCACATTCTTAGATAGGACCAGATGTTCAACTAAGCTACTGATAGCCATAAAGTAACATACATGTAAAAATTTGTAGCTACAGTTGATAACTGGTAGTTCTTGAAAGTAACATATTGCATTACTATATTAACTCTAACTAGTAAGATACAAAAATAAGTAATTAATGAAAACTACAGATGAAGAACAGAGAACAAGATAAATAAATTAAAAAAAACATTGATAGAATTTTCTGCAGATTACTTCAGTTTGCAAAACTGGTTATCTCCTTGAAGACCAACAGCATACCAGGAGCAGGAAGTCACTCAATTAACCTGATATCAAGGAAACATCAAAAGAAACCACTTTTTAATTTTTTTATCCCAAAAAGGAGAGGAACCCGATGCCATGTGATAATACATATGATAAATAGCAGGGTAAAAAATTCAACATGAGCTATAATCAAGACAATCGTCACTGTGATAATGCATATGATAAATAGCAGGGTAAAAAATTCAACATGAGCTTAAAACATCCCTACACATATAACGCAAAATGCCACTTGAATGTGTTAAAATAAATATTCCAGATACCAGTTGACAAATAATGCTACACTCATTTGATACCACATTATGTATTAATCATCAGAGGCATATATGATGCATAAAAATCAAAAGGATGAAGTACACGGTCCATAGACTGCTCGTTTGTTCACAGATCCTATATAGGACCTCCTGAATATTTGTAGGATGACATTGCTACAAAAATGAAATTGAAATTATTGATTATTGAAGCTGGATCGAAGAATGGCGTGTTTATTACTTGGATTGAAGAATGGAGTTGTCGTCAACGAATGGAGCTGTCGCCGTCAATTTCCAGCGAAGAACGGAGTTGTCATCGTCGATTTCCAGGGAGGGAGGAAGACGTCGTCGATTTCCGACGAGGGAGGAAGACGTCGTTAATTTCCGGCAAGAGAGGAAGATTTCGTCGTCGATTTCAGATAGTTCAGATGCGATTTGGGTGGGATTTCAGAGAGAAATCTTCACAGAGAACAGACAACAGAGACGAAGCTAATAAATTTTTGTAGAGAAGAGAGAAGAAGCTAAGAAATTTTTGTAAGAAACTGAGAAACACTGAAAGAGATGAACTGAACGCGATGAGAAGGCTACGTGTATTAGGTTTAGGGATTTTTAATTGGACCGGTTTATCAGTTGGTCCGGTTGGACTGGCGGTTCGCTAAAAGTATCCAGTTTTTAAACGGTTTTACGCGGTCCATTGCATTATAACGGTTTTAGGGGCCAACCCATCATATCGACCAAGCTTCTCATGGGTTGGATCACCAAGATTGGGCCTCATCATTAGCCCACTTAGGCTTAGGCCCATTGTCCTATGACAAATTTAAAGGGTCCTACTTAAATCCTAAATCATCTACTTCATGTTTCATCACTATCCTAAATTCTCCCTAGAATTCTACCTTCATACTAATTCATCCAAGATCTCAAGTCTCATATGAATTAAGACTCTTACTCCAGGACTTTCCTATTTACTGGAACTCTGCCACTATGAACTTAGAGTTTTACTAGGATTCAAAGATCCTATATTCACTATATAAACAGAGTCCTGACCTCTCATTAGGAGAGATTATTCAATACCACCTACTAGTTCCTAAAAGTTCTTATTCCTAAGAATTAGCACCTTCGCTATAGCTCTAATCTCCTATTAGACTCTAGTGACCCTTCCTCCCCTTAGCCCTCACTAAATAGCATCTTTCAGCCTTACTAACTTGAACGCCGGAGTGCCTACGCAGACACTACACCGTTGTAGCTTTGGGCTTGTTTCTTTATGCATGCAGATTCAGTAGATCGTCAGTGAAATCAACCTTATAGGATCATTCCGTTCCATAACTGTAAATATTTACCGTCTACAGTAAGGTTGAAGGTAAAAGAATTGTCTCCCTTAAGCTTGAAGATAAAATTCCAACCTTCTCCACAGCTTGACTTAAAAAATTATGGAACTCAATTCTACAACTTGCTGACTCTCTCCAATTTGCCTTTGAAAAACAAATGAAGATGTGGTTTGTACTAAATTTGATCAACGAATCAATAGTAAATTTGTTTGAGTGATGTTAAACTGCATACCAACTTATACATGTTTGTTAAATCATACGGTATACAACATGTTGGGTGGCTTGATGATATGGTAAAAGAACAAAGGGGTCTAACATGGATNTGGTTTTTCATTTTTTTTTTAGTTTTAAAATTTTCCTTTTGAGTAAATTACATTAATAACACCTTAGTTTGACCATGTATTATAGCGCATTGTCTCTTATTTGTTGTTTTTGAAACTTGCATCCTTTAAGGGTAAATTTAAGAAACTTGTTTCATCTAAATGACAATAACCATTTTGTAAAGAGGGAGGGAGGTCTAACCCGGAGGGCCAAGATTGTTTAGTTGGGTTGGGGTATATGGGTCGACGGAGGTTAGCCCATTAAGATTGGTGTATTTGTGTTACTTTTTGGGCTTTAGATATGTTTTCTTTCTTTCAATTATAAGTCACATCCACTAAGTCAGTCTTCGAAAGCTTCACCGAAGTTGAAAGACAAAGATATGTCCACTGTAGGTACGGTCCACTTAGTAAATACTTGTACGACAAAAAATGGTATGAAAATGAAAATTTTATGGACATGATAATAAAAAATATGTTTGTAAAAATTACATCATAAAATTCAGATACGGAAAAAATATGATATGGATATATAAGAGTTTAATATGGTATATTTTAATAATACGTTTTGAAAAATACAGTAATATTAATCTTAGTTTTAGTACTTTTCATTGGCCATTTGGTTAAAATCTATATAGTATTTCAAATATATGGGTACGGTAAAAAAAAAAGTACAGAAATTTTATTGGTATGATACGGTAACAGTGAAAAATATATTTGTAAAAATTTGAATACGGGAATAATTCTCGAATAATATGATTGGGCTGATAAAATACAATAATACGCGAATTTATAACTAGTGTATGGACCAATTTATCTTTTTTTTTTTTTTTTTTTTAAGACAAGGTGTTCAGACAACGCCTTATTGGCTTTATGAAACTATTGGCGTAGTAAAAACTCCAATGACCATTTTTATTAGTAGTTGTAGAAATTCAAACTCAGAAAGACTATATCAATTATATAAGTCATAAACAAATTGTATTTAATAAGTTGATGCCCATTTCATCTAATTTGATTTTGGTTAATTCATTTTTAATTTTCATTCATCTCACTCCAAGTTTTATACATGTATAAATGATACATATCAATTAAGGCTCCCTTTGGTTCACATATGGGGAAAATTATTCTAGTTTTCCAAAAAAGGTTAACTTTATTTCACCTATTTTGAAAATAGTTTTCTAAATTATTTAATTTCTTTTAATCCCCCTATATTTGTTAATTTAATTAAACAACCCCTAAATTTTTTTTAAAAAATTGACAAAAACACCCCAATTTACCAGATTCCGGCCACCACTATCGAAGGCTGGCCGGAATCTGGTGTAATAGCCGGTAGTGCGCCGATCTAATCTTTTCCGGCCAGATCTACAGCTAAAGATCTGGACATAGACAGTCAATGATGACCGTATCTTTGATCGTCGTTGACGACCAAATGCAACCAGATTTTGCCGTCAATGACCAGATCTAACCGCAGATCTAGCTTTTTTTGGCCAGATCCACCTATCGGCGCACGACCAGCGAGATCAAGCTAGTCATGCGCTGATAAGGCAACTCCAACCACCCTCCGACAGTGGTGACCGATTATCCGTATTTATGAGTAAATTGGAGGTGTTTTTGCTAACTTTGAATATTTTATTATAGGAGTGTTTAATAAATAAATAAATATATGGCTATTTATGTTACTTTTAAAAATTCTATATTGTAATACCCACCAATTTAACTTTTTTTTTAAAAATTATTCTAAAAACTTCCCAATAATAAACCAAACGGAGCCATAAGTCATAAACAGGTTGTATTTTGAACGGTACAATTATGCATACTATTACTATTTTACGTCTACAAACCCATTAAAGTCCATGGTAGAGAAAACTTTTTGTTATAGAAAATAATATTTAATACATGATTTGATGGATCTAAGATGTAATGTACATTATTAGAATCATCAAGAAAATCAACTCTTTTAGGTCATATAGTTTAAATTAATCCACGTGTTTTTTCTAAATATCCAATATAAAAAATTATCCTAACATGTTACATGTCCACTTAACTCCGAAACATTTCATGCATGAAATGACATTACCAACTGTTTATGAACACAGAACTACAGAACTCTTCCTCACGCTGGTTGTACTAAATATGGTATGTATGCATGCATGCATGACTGATGACCCCCATGCATGAAAAGATAAATTAATTAAGCCTTATTAAAAGATAAGGTTTGCTGAGCTGGCAAAGAGAGGAAGACTGAAATGAAATCAACCTTTCTTTGTCCCTGTCTCCGTTCCACCCCAACCATTTCCTCTTTATATCTCAATCCATCATTCATCCTATTCCTATCATCTTTCGTTTTTATTATGAATGGCAATCAACATTGCAAGTACTGTAACAAACCACATAAAATATCTCAATCAAGCAATAAAAACTAACGAAACAAGTTTTAAGTACATCTCTTAATCTTCACTTGATTTACTACAACTGCTACTACTGTACTTACACCATAACCACACTCAAAAGCAAAGACAAAGCAAAAGAATAAAGAAATGAATCCATCCTCCACCACCACCACCACCACCACCACCACCATCATCATCATCATCAGAACCCTAGATAATCTTTCTCAGTTTGAAGGCGCCACGTGTACATTAGAGGCCCCACTCTCGTCTTCGTCATCTCTTCTGTTCCCAAGCTGTGGGACCACCTGAGGGGATGTACACATCTTTAGTTTCTTCATCAAACATCGATCCAGGTAGCTACTTACTTTCTATTTACTTGGACGGTCAATAAAGAAAACAATAATGTTACAAACTACTACTTGAGATATTAATTGAGTCTGATGTTAAAAATGGGTCTTCGAAGTTAGCTGCAGTCATTTCTTTATCCCAAGGTTAAAAATCGTCATGTAATACTGTATATATATTATATATATTATATTATAGATATAGCTATATATATATGATATAGCAAGTTCAATATTTAGTATCCCAACCTGATCTTCAGAAGAAGTGTGAGATTGATATGAATGTCTCCTTGTTCTCTTGTAAATTCTGCTGTGCTGCGATCCTGCTACTGCTCTTGGACCAATAATATTATCCACTGATATGAACCAATATATATCAGAAAACCCCAAAGTGTAATAATAGAATGAAATGACTAAATAATAAAGCTGAAGTTAGGATGAAAGTGAAAAGAACAATAAAGTGAAGAACCTCTTCCACTTCTACAAAATATCTCAAGCCAGATTCGGCATTTTACATATTTTTTTAACTCTAGTTTTGGACGCCAGCTCTTAAACATGTGCTATACGTTTCTTCTTTTAACATTTAACATTACAGATAACTGGTAAAAAAAAAATTTAATACCCTCCTTTGAAAATGCTGCTTAAGTTTCACAAATTCATTTTCAGTTCTTTAAACAAAAAATTTTGATGTCTTATCAAAAGAAGTGAACAAATTAAGAGATAATTTTTCATGAGTTCAATTAATCTCTCTAGCTAAGAGTGATTAGGGTTAACTAAACAAAATTTTAGATCCCTAAAACTTGTTAACAACTTCAAATTAGAAACTTAAAATCCAACAGTGAAGAGCTGCATAAGAAAAATTAATGACGATCGATCAAAATCTATATTGATCATTAATCATATGGGGAGTTGTGTAAAGCTAAAGAACAACCCATTTTGGAAGAAGAAAAAGAGATCAAACTAGAAGCATTAATACCTGTTGTGACCTGCTTTTTTCTGGGATGCTTTTTCAAATCTAGGGTTGAGTCTGAGGTATCTGGCAAGTAGCGATCGAGACGGAGAAAATGAGTGTTATTTTCAAACATTGTGCGAACGAAAGAAGCTTCCATTGAGTTCAAGAAGTTGACGTGTTTCTCATTCGTCCACGGCCCAGAACGGATATCACTTGGCACGTCTGTTTTATCCATGCCTCTCGAATACGCCTGCTCTGGGTCGTCGGAAAGCAGCCCGGGGCGGGATTATCAGTGCTCTCGTTGTGATTCTCGTTTGGTGTTTTATGACATTCCAGGGTTTTTCTTTATAGAATTGTAATAACGTGGTTTCTCTTTCATAAGTTTTGCTTGAGGCACTTTTGGGGTAGACTTTAAACGTACTCGCTCACTTCTCTTCGCCACGTGGTATGGTCCATATCTTCGGATTTTTTTTAAATAGAAAATACTTCAATTAATTGAGATTTTTAAATATAAATTTTAAAATATGACACACAAAAACCCATTTAATAAATGTACTCTTGTCTTAGTCAACACCGTTTTATTCCCATTATTAAAGGAAGAAAAAAAAGAATATAAGCTTCAAGAGTTGAATATAGAAAAGAAAACATTAAAAAAAAAATTGTATGAGCAATAAATCTAAAAAAGAACCAAAAAATAAGAAAAATAAAAAGTAAAATTGAAGGCAAATAATCCGTAACTGTTAATAAGGGTGGTCATTAAAATTTTTATTAGATCGATAATCATAAAATTTTTAAATATTAATTAAGATGTATATAAATTTAATCAATCACTCTAATCAGAAAAAAATTATATATATTTGCACCCGCATCATATTCTTCACAGCGAGTACATAAATTCTCCCATACTCGTGCGGGTATAGATTCTAGATAAAGCGGGTGAAAATATCTGGGTTCTTATAGACTAAATTTTGAAGGTTGGTTAGATATTTTTTGGGACCTCTCTTTAAAATGACGATTAAATTAAATACCAATTAAATTAAAAAAAAAAAAGAACAAAAAATCTGTCCGAGATTTATGAGATGCTGACTGTTTTGTTATCCTGTATTCCTGTTACCGGTTTGATCTTTTTTTGTTGGTGATCTGTAATTACTTTTCTATCCATGTCATTTTCAGATTGTGCTTTCTTGGATAAGTTGGATGAGCTCACCCACAAGAATTCTGAGACAGGAGGGGTCAAATACAGTTTTATCCTTGAGGTTTGATAAAAGTCTTTAGTGGACCCAAAAGTATTAAAGAGTTTCTTGAAGATTCCCACTCTTAAATTAGCGCAATTATTTTTTTCTCAAAATAACCCCTATATCTCAAATTTCTCTCAAATAACCCCCAAAGAATCCTAGCCAAGCCAAGAATCTAGCCTGATTCTAGCACCATTGAACCTCCCCGACACCACCATCAATATCCCTTTATCCTCCTCACCAAAACCCCTAACTTTTTCACCCGATTGCACATCGGCGAGGTGCCAGAATTTGGTTGGAAAAGGGTTAAAAAATGCAAAAACCTAAGGGAGAGGCCAGCGATCGGGGGGCAATTGCAGTCCACAATGTTGGAGGTTTTGGTGGGGGGAAGCCGACGATGCTATTGGTGGTCTTGGGGGTGTTTTTTGGTGTCGGGACTTGCCGGAATTTGGATGAAATTCCAATTGACGCTAAAAGCAATGGTCGACGATTAGGGGGTTCAATTAGGTGGGGAGGTTAGGGTTTTTGATGTGGGGGTTGAAGGGATTGTAATGGTGGTGTCAGGAGGGGTTGATTGTGCTGGAATCAAGCTAGAATTGCCTAAAATCGTCGGTAGGATGAATTAGAGAAGCGAAAGGTTATTTTAAAAATTTTCCAGTGGGGTGAATTTGAGAAGTGATGAGTTATTTTGAAATTTTTATCTTTGAAATGACCATTTTACCCTTTTACCTGTTAGATTAAACAATTATATATTAATTTAACGGTGGGAATATGCAATTTATGAAACCAAGGGTGGGAACTTGTAGATTCACCAAACCTTGGGTGGGAAAAGTCGTCTACTCTAAATATTTTATGAAACATGTGATATATATTACGACTTTTAGTCACATTAAGAAACACTGATTTTAATTGACATTTAATGCTATGGGATATTATTTGATTCCATTGAGGATATGGTCAATAATTTCTGTAATTTTTAATCTACATTGTTTTGAAAGTGCCTAAAAAAATTAATTTAATTTTGGTGTGAGAATGCTATGGATGCTCCACAATTTAGCTTCACCTAGGCCTGGGCGATCGGGGCGCAATTGTAGTCGGCAATGTTGGAGGTTTTGGTGCGGGGAAGCCGGCGATGCTATTGGTGGTCTTGGTGATGGTTTTAATTGCCGAAATTTGGATGAAATGCCGATTGACACTAAAAGCGACGGCTGGTGATTAAGGAGTTCAATCAGGCGGGGAGGTTAGGGTTTTATATGTGGGGGTTGAAGGTATTATAATGGTGGTATCAAGAGGTGTCGATTGTGCCGGAAACAGGCCAGAATGGTTTGAAATCGCCGGTGGGGTGAATTAGAGAAGCGAAGGTGATGCAGAAAATATATTGTTAAAATTCTTTAGGAAAGAAATTTTATTATTTCCTTATATTTAGGTTTTCCTATTTTATAATAGTCCTAATTAAATTCAACTTCTTGTTTTAGGTATTTTCCATATTAGAATAAGGTTTGTTTCCAATTTAGGTTCCTTTCTTAGTGAGTTAAGGATAATTATAGTATAAATAAGAGTCTTTGTAACCTTGAAAAGGGAGTTGATTATATTATTTGAATGAATGATTGAGAACTTTTTGTGGTTATCTTAAATAATCAAAGTTTTGTGGTTGTATTATCCAATCCAGTATCCGAATCTTGATACAATTCGGTGGTAGTTTATCAAATCCTTGTTTTTTCTATGTTTAGTTATCTCTCTCTTGGTTTTTTTGGCATTAGAAGGGTTATTTTGAAATTTTATAGTGGGGTGAATTTGAGAAGTGATGAGTTATTTTGAAATTTTCATCTTTGAAATGACTATTTTATCCTTTTAACTGTTAGATTAAACAATTATATATTAATTTAAGGGTGGGAATCTGCAATTTATGAATCTAGGGGTGGAAACTTGTAGATTTACCAAACCTTGGGTGGGAAAAGGTATTTACTCTAAATATTTTATGAAACATGTGATATATATTACGACTTTTAGTCACATTAAGAAACACCGATTTTAATTGACATTTAATGCTATGGGATATTATTTGATTCCATTGAGGATATGGTCAATAATTTCTGTAATTTTTAATTTACATTGTTTTGAAAGTGCCTAAAAAAATTAATTTAACTTTGGTGTGAGAATGCTATGGATACTCCACAATTTAGCTTCACCTAGGCCTGGACGATGGATGGGCAATTGCAGTCGGTAATGTTGGAGGTTTTGGTGGGGGGAAGCTGGCGATGCTATTGGTGGTCTTGGGGGTGGTTTTTAGTGTTGGGACTTGTCAGAATTTGGATGAAATGTCGATTGACAGTAAAATCGATGGCCGACAATAAGAGGGTTCAATTAGGTGAGGAGGTTAGGGTTTTTTATGTGGGGGTTGAGGGGATTGTAATGGTGGTGTCAGGAGGGGTCAATTGTGCCGAAGTGGCTTGAAATCGCCGGTGGGGTGAATTAGAGAAGCGAAGGGTTATTTTAAAATTTTTCAGTGGGGTGAATCTGAGAAGTGAAGTGTTATTTTGAAATTTTTATCTTTGAAATGACCATTTTATCCTTTTAACTGTTAGATTAAACAATTATCTACTAATTGAAGGGTGGGAATCTGTAATTTATGAAACCAGGTGAGAACTTGCAGATTTGCCAAACCTTGGTGGGAAAAGTCGTTTACTTTAAATATTTTATGAAACATATCTCAAGTTTGGGAATACTACTTTTAGTATTCCCAATAAAGTTAAACAGTAAAATTGCAAAAACTCACAATATTATTCAACTTTTTTTAAACCCCCTAAATTTGTTAATTTAATTAAATACCCTTAAATATTTTTTTAAAAAATTGCAAAAACACCCCAGCAATCTACATTTACCAGATTTCGGCCACCACTGTCAGAAGATGGCCAGAATCTGGTATAATGACGCACTACCTGCTGAATCTGGCCGGTAGTGCACCGATCTAGCCTTTTCCGGCCAGATCCACCGGAAAAGGCCAGATCTAAGGCCAAAGTCTTTGGCCGTAACCAGTTGTCAACGACGGCCAACATATGGTCGTCGTTGACCATCAACAATGGCCGTATCTTTGGCCGTCGTTGACGAAGATCTACGGCCAGATTTGGCCATCAATGGCCAGATTTAGTTGTAGATCTGGTCGAAAAAGGCCATATCGGCGCATGACCGGCAAGATCCAGCCGGTTATGCACCGATACGGCAACTTTGGCCACCCTCCGGCGGTGGTGGTCGGCTGTGATTATTCAATGGGTGGGTTGGGGGTATTTTTGTTAACTTTTAAAGTTTTATTATAGGGGTGTTTAGTAAAAAAATAAACATAAGGGGTATTTTATTAATTTTTAAATCCTATATCGTAATACCCGTTCAATTCAATTTTTTTTTAACTTTTCTCAAAAACGTAAAAATATGAACCAAACGGAACCGTGATATATATTACGACTTTTAGTCACATTAAGAAACACCGAGTTTAATTGCTATTTAATGCTATGGGATATTATTTGATTCCATTGAGGATATGGTCAATAATTTCTGTAATTTTTAATTTTTGAAAGTGCCTAAAAAAATTAATTTAATTTTGGTGTGAGAATGCTATGGATACTCCACAATTTAGCTTCAACTGGGTCTGGGCTTATCACTTATGGTTGTGTTTTGACGGGCCCACGGTCCAGCCGTCGAGTTAGCCATTGGGACTGCTACTCCTACTCCCACTGACATTGTTTGTTGTTTGCCAAAAAGACTATCCTGAACATTACTATTTACTACTTCCAGGAGCCAAGGAGGAGATATAAAGCATGCATTACAATGAAAGGAAATTACAGTAGAAAACTTGGTGAAAAAGCCAAGCACAAACTGGACAACTATCAAACTATCAGTACAGCGACGGTGATTAACTATGGATAACACGTTCATTCCAGATTGGTATGGCGAGATCGGACGGTCTCTGGGCTTTGTCCCAACACTTCACCCAACTTATAAACCACCATCTCAAACAACACAAACATGGCTCCTTCATACACACTCCCCATCGGCATCAAAGGCCGAGATTTCTCTCCTTCTTCTTCACCACCATCATCTGCCATTGTTTGCGCAGCCACATAACCCACAACACTAGCATGCTTCACACAAGATCCACTCTCAGGCTGAGCTGTCAGCAGCAAAACTCTGGCACCATGGGATCGTGCCACGGAGCATATGGCATCAACGGTGGAGAATCCTCCGGGCCCAGCAGAGGCGATAAGGAGGTCGGAAGCGGAGATAGGGGGAGTAGTCATGTCGAAAACGAAGTGGGCAGAGAGACCCAGGTGAGCTAAGCGCATGCATAGTGCCTTAAGCATGAGGCCTTCCCGACCTACTCCGTAGAGGAAGACACGGCCGTTTTGGGTGGCTATGTTGGTCAGTTCGGCCACCATGAGATCTAGTGGTGGAGGGTGTAGGCCGGTGGGCTTGGAGAAGATTAACGCTATTTGGTTGCATATTTGGGAGGCCAGAGCCGACATTGATGTGTTTTGTGTGGCCATTTGGAGACTTTCCTCTCTTCTGTTCGTGTTTGCAGTTTCTGGCTTTTAGTTTAATATATATCGACGGCTTTATCCTGAGTGATGAAATTGGAGGTTTTTGGTTCACAATTTATGTTTGACCCACAACCATACGGAACAAGGAAAAAAAAAATCAATCAAACAAACAAACAAAAATCTCATCTGGATGATTTACAAAGGATCCCTTTGTTTTAGCTATGGGAACTTTAGACGCAATAAGAATACCAAGTTATCGTACACCATTCTATTGTTACCCGTGAACAAACAAAGTTCAATCTTCCAGTGAAAAGATTCTTAAAGCAGCGAAGGAAACCCATCAGAGAAATCACCATGCAAGAATTTAAGATTAAATCTGCTTATTTGGTAGCTATAAGCAATCAATGTCCCGTGGTGGAGGATTTTACCACGACCCTGCCATAATATGAAAACACTATTTCCAAGCAAAATACAGGGAAACACGAAGATGAAAAGGAGTCACGTACTTCATTGTTAGTAAACATACACGGAGATATGTTGTAAGCAAAGATGCCAAAATAGTCACTTTACATCTCACATTGGCCAGATGGCGGCTACTAAGCTCCATTAGTTGGTGGTGCTGAAGATTGTTGGGGCAGATTTGCAGTCTCCCCCTCGATGTCTATACACTTAACACCAGCACTTACTGATGAAGTTGAAGCAGATCTTCCATCATTTTGCTTCTCACCCTCATCCTCGTCTACATCATCAAGCACAGAACCATTACGCCGGAGTTCTTTTACTGTCAGATATTCGTCATAGTGTGCTTTTCTGTGCTCCTTAAAACTCAAACTCCTACCCATTTCAGAATCTAACACAGCAAGCAATAAGACATGTCAGGCATACCTTACAAACAGAGTCACAAAGTGCAAAACAGTTGAAATAACAAAGCAAATGAGAGAAAAGGAAAAGGTGGTCTCCCTTTGAAAGCCAATACAAATTGTCATTTAAAAATTTCAAACAAACAAATATTTTTGAAGAAAACTTTAGGAAAAATAGCTTTATTATTCACTGTTGAAAACATTCATAAGTGTTCAACACTAAATGTCTACCAGACAAATAATAAATAAACAATATAGGAACCAAATTAAGTTTTCCAGCCATATATAACTTCACCCCTAATGCAACTGATATTAGCTGACAGCCAATTTTTACATTCATTGAACATGGAATTTACTTCTGTAATCAAACTAAAACACAATACAGCAGCTAAATGTAATGATATCTCATTTGGATGTGGTTATCTTCACTTAATTTATTTCAGAGATTAATCTTATAAATGAAACCATGAAAAAAAACAAAGAAGTCAGTTGCAGCAATTACCTAATGCAATCAAAATCAATGTTCAATATGCTAAAGAACAAGGCTAACTTAAAATGCAACAGTAAATGTGGAAAAACCTTCTTCATCTTGTTCCATAGGATCTGCCTCATCCTCTGATGATGACCAGCCGGATGGGCCACTGGTTTGTTTACTAGAAGAAGCAACATCATTCAAAGCAGTCCGTAATTCTTCAGCATCCATTGCATCAGTAACAGAGTCAATACATTCATTAAAGCTGCCCCGAATAGGCGACAGAGAACCTATAGTAATCAACAAAATTCAGATAATTGATGAGAAATACTACTCAGTTTTCATAACAACATTCAATAAATTGGGCCTAACAATGGAATAACCAGCTATCTATATCAAACCACCAAGACAAAAAATTAAGTGAAAGGTATTACCCAGTAACAAGTACGATAACAATTGATTTTTGTACCAAATTTTGGAAGTAATAAATGAAACAAAACCCGACAACTCCCTTCTCAACCAATACACATTTTAGCAAGTAATAAGTAGACAAACAAATTTCTCTTTTAATAGTTACAAACACATACAATTAGATTGGCTTCTGCAAAATAAAAATTAAAAAATAATATAAAATAGAAACAGAATTATCATACCATCATCATTAATCCTGGGGTGATATGGTGTCTTGGGTTCAGTAATTTTCTGCCTTACGGGTTTATTTGCTTCAATTTCCCCCAGATTATCCTCATCCCATCTCACACGACCACCCCTGTTACCCCAATAAACTTCAGATATTAAATCACATGAAGTCGTGCAACAGTTTGCAAGATTAGTTCACTTAAGAAGCATTAAAAAAGAAAAGCGTGAGACATACAAAGAGATAACAAAGGAACCTTCAGTAAGATCCTACAGTATCTAAAAATTATAACTGTTATTTGTAAACTTCTGAATTTTTCCTCGTAAGATAAAATTTTACAATCAGACCTTACAGTCTAATGCCGGTGCTTTATAAGTTACAAGATAAATGTACCTGTCAAAACGGAAAAGAGAAGAGGGTCCCACAAACATTTGGATTGGTTCATGCAAAATATTTTTCTAGAACAGAGAGACTGAAATTGCGTGATCTTATTTAAAAAAGATACAAAAGTACCTTCAAAATGTTATATAACTTTTTTTCTCATGTGAAACATTGAAATTATGTTAAACAAAAAAAGAGATACTGCAAGTTAATCAGAGGTCTATGAGAACATAAACAAATGTCTCAGTGAAGGGAGACAAAGACTATACAGGTCATTCAACCATAAATCTGCACCACACTCCAGCCCAAATAACTTAAAAAATTACAACCCTGAAAAAACTAGCCAAGACTCACCCAATTCAAGTTGATGAAGAAGAAATTAGTAAATCATTAAACCATTTGATTTTTCAGCAACACTGAACAATTTCTAAAGACAGCAAGGTTCGCTTCATCAATCTACTTAAAATGTCTAAAATCAACTAGCTGTGCTAATTCTTAGTCCACCCAGTTTCTTCCAGAACATAATTCTAACATCTATTCTTCACAATCTTAGATAGGACCAGATGTTCAACTAAGCTACTGATAGCCATAAAATAACATACATGTAAAAATTTGTAGCTACGGTTGATAACTGATTAACTGGTAGTTCTTGAAAGTAACATATTGCATTACTATATTAACTCTAGATAGTAAGATACTAAAATAAGTAATTAATGAAAACTAGAAATGAAGAACAGAGAACAAAATAAATAAATAAATAAAAATAAAAAATTGATAGAATTTTCTGCAGATTACTTCATTCCGCAAAACTGGTTATCTCCTTGAAGACCAACAGCACACCAGGAAGTCACTCAATTAACCTGGTATCAAGGAAACATCAAAAGAAACCACTTCTTAATTTTTTTATGCCAAAAAAGAGAGGAACCTGATGCCATGTGATAATACATATGATAAATAGCAGGATAACAAATTCAACATGAGCTATAATCAGGGCAGTCTTCACTGTGTATTCGGAGATGAGAGAGGTAAAAGGGAAATCAAAGTGTGTTTTAAGAATTGGAATATAGTGAATGCCAAATTAGACAACAATGAAGCATCATAGAGGAGTCATCTACAGTTTTATAATAAAAAAAAGGAAACAACCATAAAGGAGTAAATAAATATAAGTCATCCTGTAATAAAGATAAGGGTGAAAATCGCTCTTTCGAAAAAAATAAGGTGGACAAGAGTACCGTAATTTTCAAGGCAGTAGTTACCAGCAGGTCTGACTACCATTGTTAAGTCATTAAGCTCTCACCACTCAATCACCAAGCCTTAGACATACATAACTTAATGACCACCAATATTTGAGAATTAGGGCTCCTTTGTATGCTCTAAACAAAGATATTCAATGGGACAACTACATAATGCATGCATTTCCCCAAACATCAGTTAAAGGTAATTACAGAGATGCGACAAGAAGATAAAATTTAGATATTAATTGTCAAAGTAGAGTTACAGCTACTTAAATAATCCCTACACATATAACGCAAAGTTGTATCTGGATACCTGAATACATATATAAATTTCAATTTCTAAACGTTTAAAAAAAAAAAAAACCCAAACTCAAATATATGTATTATATGTTTATAACAAAAAAGAACAAATACTACTCAACAAACAAACTAACTCAAAAATAAACACAAGCATCGCGAATTAAATCCCTCGAGCCACAGCCAAGCCTACACAGAATACTACGATTACAGTCAAAAGTTTTTTGAAGAACAAATGACTAAAGCCATGGCGCAATATCCAGCCCTAAAATTTTTCAAGAAAATATAACGAAAATTCAATCAAATGCCACCCATATAAGACCAATAGCAACATAAATCTGAGACCAAAGAACAAAAATCACAAAAACCGTTATTCTATAACTGAACGACGAATTTCAACAAAAATAAGATAAAACTATCAAATGACAAACAGACCAATAGTTGCTGAGAACATGCAAAAAAGTAAGGGGAAAAAAACTAGAAAAAGTTGGATCGAAGGATTAAAAAGTTAATTAAAAGGAAATTAAAAAAAAATTGACCTCTCAATCGCTCGTCTTGCCTGCGAATTCTTCCAAATGTTTTGTTCGCTTGTCTCCTTGTTTTTGCTTCCCGACTATTTTTTATATTTCCAAACCATGCCCCTATCAGATACAGATGGGATAACCGCTCATTTATTTGACTTTTCTTTTCAGGTTTCAGCTTTTTTACCAGCTATTGTAATAATTTAATAACTGTAATATTTGAGACATATAAACTTTAGATTTTAATTTTATAAGCATAATATTATTTATATGTACAAGATATAATTGTAATATTCTTGTTACCAATACGTATCATTTCTCAAGCTAGAGTGCATTGTTTATTTGAAATTTAAATTGTTACTTTTTCTTTTATATACTATATTAAATTCAAATATGGGCTTCTTCTAAGTAGCATAAATTAAAATACATAAATATATTATGTTATTTATATTCTATGCTAATAACTGTATGCATTATTGCATTACCCTTAATTTTCAATTATTATATAATTAATAATTTCAAAATATTATTTATATCGAACAGATAATGATTAAAATTATACGCTTGATGTACAGTAGAGACATGGGTTCCACGAAGTGGTAATATGGTTGGCAAGTACGGGAATATGAGATACAAGGACATAAACATTGAATCCAGGGACAAAATGGGCATTCAGAACTCAAGTCTACAGAAACTCGGGTAGAAGAAGAGAACACCAATGACCTAACAAAAATAAATTATAAACTAATTAAAAATTAGAAGAAGAAAAAAAAAAAAAAAAAAAAAACCGACGCTTCGATTAGTTATTAGGAGCTCTCCTTTAAAAATTACAAGAAACAAGAAGAGGGCTGGCGAGAGGCGAGAGCTCTCTTCATTCTGTCAACAGTACGTATCTCTTTTCATATTGCTGTCAATTCAAGCTATCGTTAATACCATTAAAATTTTTTACACTTGGATCCAAAATTTGGCCTCAGTTCGTAACAACTATTCATGATCTGGATTTTTTATTTTAGTTTTCATTGCTGAAAGTGTTACTGGTTTGGTTTTAAAATTTCAATTTTTGAATATTCTGTGAAGTGTTTTCAGATGCGATCTCATTTAATTGAATGGAATTTTTATTGTTAATTGTTAGATCTAATTTATTTATTCTTTTGATCTTGCTTTGGTTATCGTTGTGAAGAAACTTTCAATTATCTAATTGTGGTTTGTATGTATATGTGTATGTGTATGATAATTTTTTAATTGGATTTGGATGTTTCATGCTGGGTAATTCGATTTGGATGGTTTTTAATTGGATTTTTTTGCATTACTTCTACTGATTTAATTTGAAAAACTGAATTTTTTATGTTCGGTAGCTTTTAAGTTAGAGTGAACATCCAGATCAATTGGACCTTATTCAATCTTGTAGAGATGTTATAATCATATTTTAATATAAAGACATTCAGTGAAATAGAAACACTAGATTGAGCTTACATGAAATTTTATTTCCTTTACCCTGGATTTTTGCCATTTGTATGTTTTGTTAGAGTTGTAATTTTGTTCATTTCTTGTATTTTTTTTTTTTTTTCAGGACGTTCAGTGATGTGCATGAGCGAGTTAAGTGTTATGAAGTCCTGTTCTTCTTATCTTGAAGATTAGAGAGAATAAATCATAGATTTAGGTTAAACAAGTCAGAGATGTTCTCACTTTTCTATGGATTTTGGAAGTATATGTTCAGTAAGACAGAGTTTCATGTACTCATTCTTGGAATCGACAAGGCTGGGAAAACGGTAAGGGTTTAGGTTACTTCTTTTTTTTAATTATTAAATTCTTATGTGGTTTTTGCACCTCTCGTCGCCTGAACTCCATAGACAGTTAATGACTATTCTCTTCTTTATCTGTGGCCAATGCTGGATGTAGGTGCCAAATTTTTTCTTATAATCTAGTTTCTATGTATTTGTAGACTTTGTTGGAGAAGTTGAAGTCTCAATACTCAAACGTGGAAGGGCTTCCACCCGATCGAATTGTTCCAACCGTGGGACTCAATATTGGACGTATTGAAGTGTCAAATTCAAAGCTCGTGTTCTGGGATCTGGGTGGTCAGGTATGTGAAATATACGTGTAACAATTCATCAACTTATTAATTTACTTTTGCCATAATACACTAAAAGAAGTTTCTTGTGCAGTTCTCTCACGCCTTAGTGGTTAGGCTATCTAGCATATTAGTCTGATCATAACTAAAACTAGTTGTATTATTCTGTAATATTTTAACTTTTGTAAAAATTCTGGCTGAAACATAGCTTTTATGTTTATTGTTCACTACAAGTAATTTAAGTGTTTCTACAAGTAATTTAAGTTTTTGTGATAATGTTATGAAAATTATTTAAGTGGCTAAAAAACAGCTAAAAGAATGGTCATTTATTATTAACTACTAGTCTAAACAAAAACTACCACTAATAATAATGGTTATTAGTTATTCCCAAGTGATTGGTGTTATATTATCTGTACTATTACAGTATTTGTTGCTAGAACCATGGGTTTTCAGGATGTTCACAACTGTTCTTGGAAATGGTACTTTTAGGTTTTTTTTTTAAGGCTTTTAAGCTAGGATCCTCTGAAATCAGCAGCTGTCTTCTGGCCAGTTGTGCGTCAATTTTTGTTTTATGAAAATATAACATTGGAATTTAGAAACCTGAAATATTGGTTTGGATTAGGTAGAATGTTTTCTTCCTCTGTAGAGGCTAATTGCTTATGTTTTTCAATGTTTGTCTTGTGTGATGGGCTAGATCAGGTATCAGCAACATCTAAGTAGTTATGTTCTTAATGTGTATTTTTTGTGAATGTGATCCATGACACTGTAATATCCCCTGCAAAATTTAAGTTTGGTTGTTGATGTAAGAATTTTTTCTTTTTTCAGCCTGGTCTTCGCTCAATTTGGGAGAAATATTATGAAGAGGCACATGCTGTGGTATATGTAATCGATGCTGCTTGCACTTCACGATTTGAAGACTCAAAATCTGCACTAGGTAAGTGGATAAATAACTGTTTAATTGTATGGAATTGCAATGTTGTAATTCTAGCTAGGAAATTTGGAATTTGCAAGATCATGATGCACTGGTATCTAAAATTTGTTTATCAGAAAAAGTTCTTCGGCATGAAGACTTACAAGGAGCGCCTCTTTTGATATTAGCAAACAAGCAGGTAAGATTAATTATTGATTCTTTCTTTCTTCTTGTTCCAATTCATTTTCTTTTTTCCTTTTATGCTCTTGATTCTACTGTGTTGTCACTTCATTGTTTTCTTTTAATTGGCAGGATCTTCCTGATGCTGTATCAGCTGAGGAACTTGCTCGATATCTAGATCTTAAGAAGTTAGATGAAAGGGTTTACATGTTTGAAGCTGTGTCAGGTTATGATGGGTAAGTTAGATGATTCATGAACATTCCACTTTTATGCCCCACTAGTTTCCATATATGCCGAGGTATTACCAAAGAAATTATATATAGATTCTGATAATCCAAATTGTAATAAGGTGGTAGTTTCAATAGTTGAATCATCTATGTTCTAGTTTAACTATCTTTTCAGCAGGACATCACCTGATTTTGAAATTTTGATTGCAGCATGGGGATCAAAGAAAGTTTAGAGTGGCTGATAGAGGTAATGGAAAGGAGCAAGAGAACTGAAATGTTGAGAGCTCGCGCAGGTGCAGCCCCTGCTTCTGCTTAGAAGAAACTATTCTTAATCATGCCTATTTTCCTCTGATTTTTGTAGGTCTGTAAATAAATCAGGGTTGACATTAATTTCTTTATGTTTAAAAGTTGATTCCATCCACTGGTGGTTTTTGATTGTTTCAGCTGGTTTGAAATTCAAATAGTGTTTGTACTATTGTTAACACTCCTCGAAGAAGGAAATAGAAGGGAACTGCTTCCACCGTCCTGCTCAAGCTACTAAGAAATATTTGTTAGTTTGCGGTTGCTACTCATTAAATTAGGCTTCCAAATCTAATATTACATGCACTGAAATATAGCCTCTGAGGAATTCCTCAAACTATGATAAACATAGGAGTGCTATAAAATAACATTCAAATAAGCTAAACAATAAAAATTTGAAATCACTAGTTTTAAATCCTTGCATTTGCAGATGCAAATTGATCTCTCACTAGGTTTGTACAGAAGAACTTGCGGCGGCGGCACTAGCTCTATCCTTCACTACTGGCTGTGGTTCTGGATCAAAACAACAAAATTAAGACGGGATTAGGGGTTGAAATATCAAAACTTTAGTGTTAATCTAATTTCACTTAACAAGGTCTGCCTAAATGTGGATTTAAATAAATGGATCATAAATCAAATGAATTTCAAGCATACAGAAGTCTATACAGAAAGTAGAGAAAAAAAAAAAAGTCAGAAAGAGTTATATGAGCAGCATTATAAAATGAATTGATTTCTCCTTGAGCAGGGCGAAAAGCACGACAGATTCATCAATAGACTTAATCCAACCCAACCCATACATATACCATCTCTGCCAGATGCTAAACAGTAATAAAATTAATTGAGTAACGTTAGGTTTACAACCCAATCTCATAATCTCCGACGTGACAACTTGCAACTGGTTAGCTTGCAAATGAATCATGTCTACCCATTTGTGAGCTGTCACGTTAGAGGTTGTGAGATTGGATTCTGAATTTAACATTACTTAAATTAATTAAATTACCTCTCCACATATGGTAACAAGATCAGCCATTCAAATAACAGAACGCTAAAACTTGGAACAAAACCTATTATATACACACTCGAATTGAATGAGATGGAAACTGTTTTTCATGATAATATCAAAACATTACCCCGCGCGCACACACAGAAAGTCATAAGAAAGGGGGAAGAGAATACTGTAAACAAACAAGAGATTTGGAGAAGATTCTACTTCCTCAAAGTAAACACAATGCAGCCTACAAGAATGTGTATTAGAGCCCCAGCAATCCAGAAAAGATGAATATGATTATAAGGGTGCCTCTATAAGCTCTGTTTATCCCTGAAACAGATGTTCTCATAATCACATACATAAAGGAAACCTGCAATGGTTGATTATGGATGCAATCTTTTCACCTCCCCCAATTTTCATCTTCAATAATTCACAACCTCACATGGCATGAACATTCAACTGTAATCATTTCACATAAAGACTTTACCTTATCATGAACCTTATTTTTCGATGAACCCAGAAAATTAATAAACAAGCACTAGCCCATTCTTTTATGCTACCAATATAAACTGGACATTGTATACTCTACATGTCCTATTCTAAAGCAAAATCCATAAACGTCTCGACATTTATTATGGCAATCTTGTCACGTTTTAAGGCCAATGTTAGCGGAACTGAATTTAGATAGATATAATTCAAGTTAAAGAAGGTACAGCTTACTGGATATTAGGGCCTTCGGTCTGGTTTTGAACAAAATTCGATGCCGAATGATTCCAACAACCTCTAATTCAGTTCCAGGAGATTGATTGTCACTGCTTTGGTCAATGTCCATACACTTCACTTTTTTTAACACCAACATTGGCTTCTTCAAGGCCACTTTTGACCCTGTTAGTTCGTGGTATCCAATTGTAAAAGTATAATTCTCCTAAACAAACAAAAGAAGAAGAAAACCCAGAAACAAATGTCTTAGAATCGTTGTTCATACCTTGCATTTATGACCAAAAAAATCAATCCATTACAATCTCAAACCTGAGAAGAAGGTCGACAGAGTTGACCAATTTCGAGGTTTTGAAGACGATCCTGAAAGGAGGGTTGGACTTCAACCACGCCTTGTACTTCAATAATCGCCCATTCTGGACAGCTTCCTTCTCCACAGCTACACTTGATTTGAATCTGCATTTTCTTGTTTTCTCGGCAAATGGATCAACTTTCTCCTTTTATTCTTGAGAAAAACTCAACAGCGAAAACAAAATCGAAAACTAGAGAAGGGTAAACTAAAACAAATCGATTGAGATTGTTTTTAAGATTAAAGGAATTTTGAGACAAAGTTACCTGACTAAGAGGAGATGTTGATTTGTGAAATTTGGCGGCAAAGTTTATGGCTTTGGCGCCTTTGCTGTTGTTGGTCTTTCTAATGGAGTTAGATTATTTATTTACATACTTATTTTTAATTTTCTGTATTAGGATAATTATCACCCACCAATATTAACATACTAAATCACCCTGGATAGTAGAGGGTCGTTTGGTTCTTTATTTCCTGCCCTATTTCCAAAATAACTGTTTATTTTAATATTTAGGAAATACTATTATATTATATTTAATTATTTGTAGACCCCTTAAGTTTATTAATTTAATTAAACACTTTTAGAAAAAAAGTTTAAAAATTAACAAAAACACCCCCACCCACCCATAGTTGCCAAATTCTGACAACCATCTTTGGTGGTGGCCGGAGTCTGTCACAACGGCATAAAAACGATTGAAACTAGTCGACAATTAGCCGATCTGGCCTTTTGCGGCCATCGACGGCCATATCTGACATTTTCCGACCATATTTGTGGTGGATCTGGGCGAAAAAGGTCAGATCGACGAGCAATCGATCAAATTCGACTGGTCTTTGTAGTAACACCGGATTCCAATGGTGGTGACCGGAATCTGGCACTGTGGGTAGGTGGGAGTGTTTTTGTCATTTTACAAAATTTTTATATATTCGGGTGTTTAGTTAAATTAGCAAACCTAATGGGTTTTTTTGTTAATTTTTAAATTTTACCTCGTAATAATCCCCAACCAACTATCCAATACTATTCAAAATCTCATTCAAAAAAAACAAACCAAATGAACCCGAGTAATTGAATAAAGACTTTGGAGTTACTTAAGAGGTTTGAATTAATTTACCTTAGTTGTCATATAGGTGATCACTGAAGGTTTACTTGATCGTTCATTTCAAAACCTTGAGCATAATTAAAATACACGCAAACTGGTCGAACACTCTGAGCACCAAAAGAAAAAAAAAAAAAAAAAAAAAAAATATATATATATATATATATATATTTTAACATACTAATCATACTTCATATTCTTAATATGACATTTATATTCAATTATTTTTATTTATTTAAATCCTATTCCTATCTATCTCACAGCCATAATGCTATATATAACAAATTTATTGTATTAATGTCATCATCGACGAATCTATGATTTGTGTTTTCTAACAAAAACCAACGACACAGCCAAACCCAATAATTTAGTAAATAGGAGCAGAATAAAATTTCTAAAGCACAAGTTTAGATAGTGAGCACCAGCACTACCAGCCTCAAACTATCTGATTGATTACAAATTGGACTGCCAAGCTACAACTACTGAGCTCACTACGGAAGCTCATTCTGAAAAGTGCCATAGTCCAATATGAAAATTTTTGATACACAACCGTAGTGGGAAACAGCACGAAAGGTTAGAAGCACTGTTCTGTTCTACAGAAGCCTTATACCTATACAATTGAAGTTAGTACCAGAAGATGGCCTATCAGTGGCATTCATTACAACGCTTTTCGCCATGTTGGCGAAGACCTTTTTCACCTGAGCTTTGTATCCTTACGTTTCCATTACGACCTTGTTCTCTTGACACCTGCTTCTCTAGGACGTCGTATTGCTGGCATAAGAACTCGGTTTGGCAGAAGTTATTGCTTGCTTGGGTTTGTGATGTGTTATGTTGCTGCTGGAAGTAGTCCTGAATATCCAGATCACACCCAACTGGGTTTGAACTGGTAAGGGTTTTTATTGCAAATTCAATGCATGGGTCTCTCCAGATATCTGCAAAAGGCAAATCAAGGGGAAGTCCTGGATTCTCATCAGTTTCATAGCTGCTTTTAACCTTTACTGCTTGTTCTTTTGGAATAGCGACGTTGTTCTGCTTCTCGACTCCTTCAGACTCTGTCTTTATCTTTCCAGAATGCTCTTCTGAAGTACTAAAGCCCTCAAATATGCTATTGTTTGATCCCAGTGACACTTCAGTGGTGTTCGAAGTGTCAAAAGTTGCTCCTGTGAGAGTTTTAATTGCAAAAGCAATGCAAGGGTCTGATAATAATTCCCCAAAAGGAAGGTCAAGAAGGGGACCTGGCTTCACATCAGCCTTACTGTCAGTTTCGGCTTTATCTTGGTTCGTCCCAAAAGGAAGGTCAAGAAGGGGGCCTGGCTTCACATCAGCCTTACTGTCAGTTTCAGCTTTATCTTGGTTCGTCTGAGGCAAAACAACATCGCATCCTAGCTTCTTGTCACTGTTATAGTCTGTTTCTGTCTTCTCAGCATGTTCATTTGAATCCTGAGTCAGATGCCAGCTCTTACCTGATTTGAGTGAATCGTCTGAGCTTTTAGTAGTATCAGAGGCATGATTTGATTCAGGCTCGTCCTTGAGTTCATTAGGTTGTTGGGATACCTGAGGAGCCAAACCCTCAACTGTAGACGCTACCATCTCATCTGACTGTTTATCTACAGCTCGACGGCCTCTGGTTATAGGTTTTAGTTCTGGTGTTGGATCAAGTGCAACTCCAGCAAGTCGTTTTGATGCCCGACGCGGCAAGTTAAGCACTTTTTTTTTCCTGGATCCGCACTTTCCAGGTCCAGTGTTCTTACTTTCATCCCCTGTGTCCCCACCTTCAGATGACTTCCTATCTGGGAGTACCCCAACTGCAGGGGTGGAAAGAGATGCACTTTTATCAGAATCCTTCTCCCCATCCATTTTATTGGAATCCTTAGCTTCTGGAACGTTAGAACTGCTCAATACAATTCCCGCCCCATCTGCAGTATCCAGTAAATTCACATCAAACACAAAATCTCATTTTGGTCCAGAATTTGGAAAACCAACGGAATTAAAATTTTGTATCCTAATATTAGTAGTTTCTGTATATTAACCAAAGTTATTCTCTTTTCTTTTATTTATTTATTTGTTATTATTATTTATTACTAATATTCATTATAACCTAACACTCCAAACATCTTTAGCTATCTAGAGTTTTTTTCTTCATTTTTTGGTTTCACTCGACAGTTACTGAAAAGAAAAAACAATATAAGATCACCTAGATAGCGGAAGTGGGAAGGCGAAGAGTTTTTCTCCTTACAAGAAAATCTTGAGATAGGAGACAAAAGCATTGAGAAACAAGAAATTAGCAAACTTGAGTTTGAAACTAGGGCCCATGCTGAATCCTATAATCTTTTGGGAAGCAAGAATCAGGGAGTGTTTGGACATACAGAAAAATTGAATGGCCTTGTTTCCTTTTCAATTTTCTATCCTTTATAAGTTCCATAAATGTTAATTGGTAATTAGTAGTGTCACATGTCATATTCCTATAATAGCAAAATATTTCCAAAGTCCTCACTCCTTTCTCAACAACAAATGGGAAAGTAGAAGAGATAAATGGATTATACAATAAATGACTGTTTAAAGCTGAGATGAAAATTAAGGACTTTACTCTGATTAGAAGCACGTTCAGTGAGGCATATGCGTTCTCCGGTACTGTCTGAATTGAGTGCATCTTCATTCTCAGTCTGTTCTCCTGTACCGGCTGAATTGAGTGCATCTTCATTCTCTGCTATGTCACTCGCCTTTGTGCTCCAATCTACAACCGGTGTTTTTGTTCCAGGGGTTTCTAACTTCTGTTTCTTGGCCACAGCAGGAGACGTTGTGCTCTGATCTACAACCGGTGTTTCTGCTCCAGGGACTTCTAACTTCTGTTTCTTGGCCACGGTAGGTGACTAATATAAGACACGAAGAAAAATTACAAAAAATGAAAAGACAACGATCGATAATTTTTAACCAAACAATTATTTCTCCTAGTATCACATAGAACAAGGGGAATTATCTCAAAGCAGTAAGTAATGTAAGCTGACACAAGTACCAATGTTCTGAATGATCAAGCCATTTACATGTTAGTTCAAACCCTATATATATATTATATGTATTAAGCATAGCCTATCAACTTAGGAGGTAGAAAATGAATAAGCTACACTTTCTTAAGAATTTACTTATTTGAGTGCGGACAAACTTAAGGGCCAAAAGACACAAAGCATCTAATGACGAAGCTCAAAGTCTATCATAATTTAATAGTTCAAACTTGTACGATTTAGCAACCACCAAAAAAAAAAAAAAAAAAAAAAAGAAACCTTCGAACTTGTATGAAATCAATGTCTAACAGTCATTATGGTCACACAGATACTAGGTGCCATAAATGCATCTAAAGTTGGTAGTTTCATCAACATTGTTGAAAATCAGCCATGTATTCTATTAAAACATCATAAAAGGTTCAATTCGCATCTTATTCATGCAGTTGTAAGAATTACATTTAGCTGCATATAGTAAAACAATCTTCTCAAGCCCGAGACATATTGTCAGTTTTACAACTTGCACAACTTAAATGAAGCATTCTGGATTAAATACCCATATAAGCATTCATGATCAAGTAAAATAAAGCCCGAAGTTAAAATCACTTTCAACCTTGTAGAGGGGAGATCCAGGTGCTCTTAGAAATCCTTCAAAATAGTAAACATCGGAGCTGCTAACCAAATAGGCCACTCCTTTAACAAATTATAACTTAGTAGCAATCCAAAATCTCTCTAATAACAAACACAAAACCTCCCAATCCTCAAAAATAAATAAATAAATAAATAAATGTTGGTCCTAAAGGATGCAAATAGAGTCCAATTAGATTTGAGCACTCACAGTTTGGGAATATTAGTAGTGACATTATTAGGCACATTGCAGAAGCTGCATGGTTGTGGTTGAAGATGAGATTGCTTGGGAGCTATGGTAGCTATTAAAATAGACTAGAATATGGCAAATAGAAAATCTTAAAAAAGATCTTGAGAGAATACAAGGCTCCTTTCTTAGTTTGAGCGTTTCAATTCTTAGTATCCCAGTATGTTGCAAATGAAGACACAGTCTTTTAATAGTCGTACAAAGATGGTTTATACAATAAGAATTTTAATCATGTCTAGGTGAGCAACAAGAGCGACTGCATCATTACAGTCAACTCCAAATTGTTGTGCATATCCTTTTGCGATTAGCAGTGCCTTGGACTTTTGCATTGAGCGGTCAGAGTTGAAGTTATTCTTAAAGACATATTTGAATCTATTGAGCTCTTTATATTTTGGATAATCCACCAACTATGAGGTATCATTTTTTCTCAATCATTTTAGTCTCTTCTTGCATAGCCTTTATTCATACCTCTTGCTTTGAAGTTGTTTTATGACTTTTAGGTCCTAAGATTTTGAAGCCTTCTCATATATATCAATTACAGATCACACTTTCCTTCAGTGTCTCAAAAAGGAGACCTCCCGTTGAGATGCATCTTCCTGTCGAGAAGTAAGAGTGTCATATGGAGTCCTTGGATCAAGTTTTGATTCTTCAACTACCTCTTGATCTTGATTTGGAATTGTTGCTTTTGTTGGACACCTATTTAGCAAGTAGATTACAATGTAGAATGCTTCTACCCAAAACGTCTTTGCCATACCCTTTTCTTTTAGCACTGTCCTTGTAATCTCCTTCACTATTTTATTCTTTCTTTCTGATTTACTTTTTCTTCCGAAGCATACCCAACTATTAGCTGCTGTTCAACTCCATCTTCAAAATTTTCAAATTGTGTAGAGTTGTATTTTTTCCATTACCACTACATAAAATTATAACACATGATACAGATCCTAAGTTGCCTAAGTTATCAAATCTACAATTTGCATGGCAAATGTTGCTTCACAACACAATCACGCTTCCAGCTACATTTTAACTAAACAAGTGCAACCAACACTTCAGCCAATAAGGAGCAAATATTGAGTTAGGTGTACACCCTTTTTATAGCTCAAATAGCTATGTAAATGCCAGGTGGTTCAGCCAATGAAACACCTTTGGCCAACTCAGTCAACCAATCAAAATTGAAATGTCACGCAAACTGAATTTTAAAAACATTTTTTTTTAAAGTATATTGTATAAATCGCCTTTGTACAATTATAAATAGGCTTTACACCATACAAAGACATAAGCAATTAAGAAGCTCTGACTACAGTGAAGAAGTAAATTAGCTCCTTGTATTTTTTCAAAACATTAGTAAAATTTTCTGTCTTCTATATTCTAGTCTACTTGAAATTCTATACAACAAAAAATTTAGTTCAAATGAACACGGCGATGTTAATTGGTGCTACATGTGTAAAAGAGAAGGACAGACTGTAGATCATAGGCTCTAGCATTACTCAAAGGCTAGAGAGTCTCAGTATTTAATTCTATCTCATTTTGGGTTATGTTGAGTGATGCCACACAAAGGTTGTATTTGGATGGTGTATAACGAGAACAAGATGGCATTTGACCTTTTGTGAAGGTGGAGATATCCTTAAGGTGCTTTTAATACTGCTCTTGGGGACATTTTTCGCAAGGCTTTTGTTACCATCTACATTTTCAAATTCTTTTTTCTTTAAGGAATTTATTGATGTTCTACATTTACAAGAAGTATTAATTCTCTTTATTATTAGGTGCTTGTCTTCTATGATGCTAGTGTATTAAGGGCTCCACTTTCACCTCTTATGGTGTTCATTAATTTACATTTTTTTTTTCTAATAACCTATTAATAAAAAAGGAAAGACATAAGAGATAAGAGCAGTTAATGAATAGATTTTGATGAATTATGACAAGAAACAACAGAGACTCGGGAATCCAAAATTGATGCTCTGGCACATTTAATTACTTGAAGAAACAAAGATATCAAATTAGAGAATCCAATCATGAGCAGACTTACATCGCATTTATCATTTTCCAATTCCTCATCATGCCCGCCATCATTGCTGCCTTTGTCCTTCGGTTTGTAAGCCAACCTTCCTATCTTACCAGTTTCAAGATAGCGAGATGCATCCCTCATAGAGCGGAAAAAATATCCACTTACAGGATCAATGTAAACCTGCAGCAGTTAATTATCAACCAGCAAATACAAGAGTGGCTGAGCTGTCAGATCAACTCATTAACTCTAGAAACAGCCAAGCAAAACTATAATGTTGAGAGGATTGACAACAAAGACAAAGTATGAACTACAGATAGAAAAAGGACCAAGAGACTGAAACTACTAGAAAGCACAACAAATCAAAAAATGCTAAAAGTGCAAAGTGGCGGTTGATTACCGGATCTTTTCTGACTTTATTTGCTGTCTTCGTTACCCTAATTTCCTTAATCCATCCTGGAGGTAGCCCTTCTGCTTCAACCTTCTCAATATAGACCTAGATTGCTCAAATAATCAAAACTTTCTCCTTGAAAGAGAAAAAGGATAAGAAAGATAAAAATGAAAGCATAATGGGCAGATCATGTAAAGACACTTTTGTTTTCCAATTGCTTGCTAGGTACCTTTATCGATCTCTTCAGATCTAATATTAAGATAACAAAGCATCCATACCTTAGAATTGAATTTTAGTCCATTTGCGGGAGCAAAGTAATGCTGCAATGAGCCCCTCCCTCCACAATCAAAGGATTGAGCATAAAACTTAATAGATTTTAAAACTGTGGTCAAGAAAGCTATCCAAATAATGGCTTACATTAATCTCAAAAAGCTCCAAACTTCAATCTTTTAAGTAAAATGATCTAAATCTTGGTTCCCAAAAAGACTAAATAATATAAAATATTCTCCCCGTTCAAAAATGAATTTCAGTTTGAGATCAAGAGAAAGGGAAAACAAAAAAAACATTTGAAACTCTCCAAACATTTTCTCAGAACCCCCCTCCTCAAAACCCCTCAAGGCAGCATTTGGGAAGAAAACATGTTCTTTTATTAGAACTATTACCGAAAAATAAAAACTTTCCTTCCATGCATCTTATAGATCAACAGTACTGGTTTTGGAAATTACTCTGCTAATCTAGAGGATTACAATCACCACAAACAGCACCCAACTGATTTAATTTATCAGCAACGCTAAGACAGTCTTAATCTCCAATATTTCAACAATCAAAATATCGAAAAACAGCCTTGATAATTACATGCAAACCATATTTTTCTCACACTGTAACCATGCTCTAATTGTACAGAGTAGTTTATTCAAATTAACATACATGAATAAACTGTTTCCAAAAACAAAAACAAAAATAAAATAAAATTCAATTTACTACCAAATCTTGTTACAACTGCAACTACAACACACCGGAAAATCCAAGTTAAAAAGTCAATTCCAACAGTAAAAAAACAAGTAAAATGAAAACGTTCACAAAGATCTCACCTTTCTAAAGCTGTAACCTTACGATAACCCAACAATAACAGAAGTACAAACCATAAAAATAAAAAAATAAAAAAAGCTAAAAACTTACAGTTCCAGCAGTAAAATTAAACACAACCCATCAAAAGAAATTAAGTAAAAATCTCTGTAACATTCATGAAGCTACAGCTAGCTTTTTCATAAAAAAAAAAAATTAACAAAGAACAAAATAACCAATACCTGTAAAAATTACCAAACAAATTAAATTACCTTATCTTTTCTACCATTCTTTCTGACTCTCATCTCCACCCTCCACCCATCAGGTAAAACCTCATTTTCCATGTCTCCCATTCACGTAAATCTCAAGCTCTCCGTTAACAACAAGATTTTCCCAGAAATTTTTTTTAAAAAAAGATTAACAAAGAAAAAACTGTTTCTTTCCCCTGTGAAGAGTCAAGGCCTTGAAGATGGAGTGTTCGGACAAAACAAAAGTGGGGTTCTCTTCAGAAACCACGTGTTGCCAAATTTCCTCAGTTGCTATTGGTGCCATCAAAACGTGCACCGTTGTTATTTGTTATAAATGTACCCACTGCGGTCCTCCTTTTCACAGTTCTTCAATTTTGCTATTAAAACTTGTATCTTCTGGACAAAAAAGTCCATTCCTATCATCTTAATTCCTCATTTACCCTAATGCCCAATGCTTTAATTGAAGTTTGTGGATAACGGGACCACACTAGATTAATTTCGCTTGTTTAAAATATTCAGTTCTCTCTCGAGTTTATGGAGATTCCACTGTTGCTGCAACGAGTCAAGAGATAACTATGAAGTAAAGATATGCTGAAGGAAGGTGCAGGGAAGTAAGTGTACAGTGCCCACTACTAGTGGCTGACGGCTTTGACCATTTTTATCGGTCTAGAACGTCACTCATATTTAAAATTTTAAAATTAAATTTTTGCTGACATGTAAATATGCTTCACTGGGAGTTCGTACTGTAGAAGATTTTTTTCTGGCATGATGCTTGCGGACCGTTCATGCTTAGATTCTGCTCTGAGCATCACGCCATGGATTCGAATGGGCCTCCGGGCCAACTGGGATTAATTGGGACCAACTTAACGAGATGGCCCAATTGGGGTGAATCACTGTGTATTTGGGTCTACTTTTAAAATAAAAAATAAAAAAGGACTCTCCTAACTTTCACAATCCACAGTCATTCTTTGTCACGTGGGTCGTCTGAGTCTCACGTGCCTCTTTAGTAGATTTCCGTTTACTGTTTGTGGGGTTATATTTTTGGGGATTTAAGACCTTTTCAATGTTATGGTATCGTCTTCTTTTAGTTTATATTAAGCGTGCACCAATTTATGAAGGTAGTTGATATGTGCCACTTTACCTACACCAGACCAGTCCACGAAGTGTAGTGGCAAGATAGAAGACTTGGTCTAATTTGTTTATTAGTCATTGTTTGTTGAGTCTATTACGTGGGTGCTATTCTTTAGCATTTGGTTGTTTGTTGAGTCCTTTACGTGGGTGCTATTCTTTAGCATTGTTGTTATTTTCCCTACTAGTTGTATGGCTATATATAGCCTGAATGAGTCAATAAAGATATGCAGTTTATTCTCAAATAGTCTCTTCCTTCTTCTATTCCTTTCTTATTCTAAATTCCTTCGTATCAATGGTATCAGAGCGAGGTTTCGACCATGGACACTCGTGGCAAAACGAATGCAGAATTCCGCAACGAAGTCAACGAAACATTAGCACGACATGAATCAAGGTTCGATCAAGTGAACGCTGCCTTACAAGCGGTGTTAACTGAGCTTCAAGCTCTTCGAACCTCACGTACCTCAAACACTAGCTCTTCCGAAACCAACTCATTAGCACATGAAGAATCTTCACATCCACATACTTCTCGTCCTAATCCCATCAATCACCACCATCACCAACACCTTAAATTGTCCTTTCCTAAGTTTAATGGAGATGACCCCACATGCTGGATTTACAAGGCAGAACAATACTTTGATTTCAAAAATGTGGGACCAAATCAACAAGTTCAGCTGCCCTCCTTCCATTTAGAAGGCATCGCTCTACAATGGCACAGATGGTTGACGAAATTTCGTGGACCACTCACATGGGATGAATTTACCACGACTGTACAACTTCGATTTGGTCTAATCAACTATAAGGACCCGTCGGAAGCTCTGACTCGCCTCAAACAAACCATACCTGTGGCCGCTTATCAAGAAGCTTTTGAAAAACTCTCCTACCGAGTTGACGGCCTACCCGAAAATTTTCTAATTGGTTGTTTATTACAGGACTTCGAGATGAATTCGCATCGACGTAAAAATCAAACAACCCAGAACCTTGGCAGATACGATAGGAGTGGCTTGACTAATTGAGGAACGAAACCATTTGCAAAGGAAACAAGTCCAGCAAATTCCTTCCCAACCAGCCTTAGTGACACCAAGAGCAACACCCAACCCAGCAGCTGGTATACTAGGACCTCCACCAACCCAGCGCATAAACCAAAGTTCCAATACTCAACCAGCAACCTTCCGCCGAATCACCAATCAAGAGGCACGAGAACGTTGAGAGAAAGGGTTATGCTATTATTGTGACAAGAAGTTCGTTCCAGGCCATCGTTGCGAACAACTGCAATTGTTTATGATCGAGGATTCACCCCATATGAGCATCAAGGATGTTAAGGGCGATCAACTAGAACTTGAACCTCATGAAGCTCTACCTGAAATTTCTTTTCATGCAATTGCAGGTACCAAACACCCACAAACCATACGTGTCCTTGGCAAGTTGAAAAACAAGCATGTAATGGTGCTAATTGACAGTGGCAGCACTCACAACTTCATTGATCAGGCTATTGTCTCTAAGTTCGGGTTACCAGTAATCCAGGATAAGAAATTCCAAGTCATGGTTGCTAACCGAGAGAAGATAGAATGTGCTGGACAATGTCGGGCACTCACCCTCACCATTCAAGGACTTCTCTTCACCGCCGACTACTACATTCTTCCTGTCGCAACATGCGAGTTAGTATTGGGAATGCAATGGCTTGCAACTCTCGGACCTATCAAGACTAACTACAAGCAGCTCACCATGAACTTCAATAAGGCAGGAACTTCCCATAAATTCCAGGGATTGGGACGAACTGGCATTAAAGCCTTAACTGACAAAGAATTCAATGGATTACAAGGCACTGGGCTATTTTTGTCAAATAATTCCTTCCAACAGCGGCAACCAACCAACTTCCTACCCACCTGCGATAGGCCACCTCCTAGCAAAATTCTCTCAGGTATTTGAAACACCTACCAACATACCTCCATGGCGGTCACATGATCATCACATTCCATTACATCCGACCGCGGGACCAGTCAGTGTAAGGCCTTATCGATACCCTTATTTCCAAAAAACTAAGATAGAGAAAATGGTAAAAGAGCTTTTGCAATCTGGTTTGATACGGCCAAGCCACAACCCGTTCTCATCCCCAATTCTGTTGGTAAAGAAAGCAGATGGCGCTTGGCGATTTTGTGTGGATTATCGAGCTCTAAACGACATCACAGTTAAAGATAAGTATCCAATTCCTATCATCGATGAACTATTAGATGAGCTCCACGGTGCCAAATTTTACTACAAATTGAATTTACGGACTGGATATCATCAAATTCGCGTGCAAGAAGACGACATTCCTAAAACTGCATTCCAGACGCACGAAGAGCATTTTGAGTTCATTGTGATGCCATTTGGTCTCACTAACGCTCTAGCAACCTTCTAAATTCTTATGAATGATATCTTCCATCCCTATCTCCGGCAATTTATTTTGGTTTTCTTTGATGACATTCTAGTGTATTTGAAATCATGGGAAGATCATCTCACACATTTGCAAATTGCTCTATAGATCTTATCAACTAACGGTTTATTTGCAAAAGAGTCGAAATGTCGATTTGAAGTTTTATAAGTCGACTACTTGGGTCACGTCATTTCAGAGCAGGGGGTATCGGTTGATCCAACCAAAATACAAGCTGTCATTGAGTGGCTGACACTAACAATAGCAAAAGGGGTCTGTGGGTTCCTCGATTTAGCAGGATACTACAGGAAATTTATTCGTCATTTCGGATGTATAGCAGCTCCTCTGACCCATCTCTTGAGCAAGGATGGATTTCAATGGACTGAAGCAGCAGAGATGGCCTTCAAACAATTAAAAGAGGCATTGATGTCACCACCAGTTTTATGCCTTTCTGATTTTACTCAACGATTCGTAATTGAATGCGATGCTAGCGGAATTGGAATCGGACTCGGTGCAATTCTTACCCAACAAAATCAACTAGTGGAGTATTTTAGCAAAGCATTGAAAGGCTCGACCTTGACATTGTCCACCTACGAGAAAGAAATGTTAGCTATCGTCAAAGCAATCAAGAAATGGCGTCCATACTTGCTAGGGAAACCATTTATCGTCCGCACTGACCAAAAAAGTCTCAAGTACCTATTGGAGCAACGAATTACTACACCATCACAAACACGATGGCTACCAAAAATCCTTGGTTATGATTACGAAATTTAGTATAAACGTGGGCCTGAAAATCAAGGTGCAGATTCTTTGTCACGTGTAGTTGAATTCCAATTTTTATCCATTTCTCAACCACGTGCAGATTGGTGGCCAATGCTTCAAAAGGAAGTCCAACGGGACTCATTTTATGCAGACTTATTACAGAAACACCCCTCTCAAGCTGCCCACAAGTTGCTCCAACGTGATGGCATGTGGTTCAAAAGAGACAAAGTCTATTTGAGCCTTACCTCACCCTTGATTCCGAAGATAATGGCTGACTGCCATTCGTCACCCATAGGTGGGCACTTTAGGTTTCATAAAACTCTCTCCCGTATCAAACAGAGTTTCTTTTGGTCTAATATGCGCCGGACGGTGAAGGATTTTTTGCAACAATGTGATATCTGTCAACGGTTCAAAACAGATTGTATGAAGCCGGCGTGGTTGCTTCAGCTGCTACCCATCTCTACTCAAATGTGGATTGATGTCTCTATGAACTTTATTAAGGGGTTACCATCTTCTACTTGATATATTGCCATCATGGTCGTCATTGACCGATTGACAAAATATGCTCACTTCGTAGCCTTGAAACACCCATTTACTGTTGTAATTGTCGCCAAGGCATTTGTTGCCAACGTGGTTCGCCTGCGTGGTATTCTGACATCAATCGTTAGCGACCGGCACAAGGTGTTCATCAGCTCTTTTTGGCGCACATTATTCCAGCTGCAAGGAACCAAGTTGTGTATGAGCTCAAATTACCATCCCCAATCCGACGGCCGAACGAAAGTTGTCAATCAAACTTTGGAGCAATATTTACGTTGTTTTGTAGGGGACCAGCCGTGAAAATGGCTCGAATGGATTCCCTGGGCTGAGTTCAGCTACAACACTTCCACTCACTCCTCTACCAAGATGACAACCTTCGAAGCCATTTACAGCATTCCGCCTCCAAGTCTACTAGCTTATGTATCGGGCACTTCCCGAGTCCAAGCAGTCGATGAGTACTTACGTGACCGAGATGTTATCCTACGTGAGCTGCGACATAACCTTTTGCTGGCTCAAGATTGGATGAAATGTCAAGCGGACCAACACCGGCACGAGGTATCGTTCCTAGTGGGAGATTATGTGTATTTGAAACTCCAGCCCTATAGACAAACTTCTGTGGCTTTTTGGGCCTCCATGAAGCTCACCCCACGTTTCTTTGGTCCATACAAAGTCATTGAGAAGGTTGGTCCGGTGGCTTATAAACTGGCTTTGCCTCCTGGTTCTCAAATTCATGATGTGTTTCATGTCAGTTTGTTAAGGAAGCATTTGGGTCCAGTTACTCCAACCTCTACCCAACTTCCCCCTGTCTCAGATACTTCGACCGTCCTTCCACAACCCGAAGTTGTCTTAGATTGACGTGTGATCCGCAAGGGTAAATACCGCCTAAAATTTGAAATCCTGGGGAAATGGGTCGGTGCACCAGCAGAAGACGCAACCTGGGAGAATGAGTGGCGTTTCACCAAGTCATATCCTAATTTCATCCTTGTAGACAAGGATCCTTAAGCGGCGGGGAATGATATGTGCCACTTTACATGCACCAGACCAGTCCACGAAGTGTAGTAGCAAGATGGAAACAAGACCAGTCCATGAAGTGTAGTGGCAAGATGAAAGACTTGGTCTAATTTGTTTGTTAGTCATTGTTTGTTGAGTCTGTTATGTGGGTGCTATTCTTTAGCATTTAGTTGTTTGTTGAGTCTGTTACGTGGGTGCTATTATTTAGCATTATTGTTATTTTCCCTACTAGTTGTATGGCTATATATAGCTTGATGAGTCAATAAAGATATGCAGTTTATTCTCAAATAGCCCCTTGCTTCTTCTATTCCTTTCTTATTCTAAATTCCTTCGTATTAGTAATGTAAATATATAAATAATCAAAATAACCGATTTAATTAGTAGCTTTAACCAACTGTCACCCTACTTTATCACAATTCAACTTAATCGTGTCATAATCTGTTATGGCCCCAAGTAAGGGTGAAAACCAAGCCGAGTTGTTCACGCTTGTCGAGCTCGAGCTCTAGCACTAACTCGAATTTTAATTCGATTTGAGTTCAATCACAGTATAAATCGACTCAATTAAGCTTGAAAAGTTCGATTAAAACTCGAATTCTAATTTTAGGCACCGATTTCGAGTTTGAACTTGATTCCTCAAGCTTGATCAAGCTCAAATTCAGTACTGTAGTAATCGAGTTGAGTTCGAGTAGCCAGATACTCGACTCGACTTCACCCCTAACCCCAGGTAAAATCAGATACAAAACTGAAAATAAAATAGGGTTATTTCAAGGGAACCCAATACCTCCGTTAAAAGTGACACTGATAATTCCTTTCATTCTTTTATTCCAAACTATTTATAATAACTACAATTGGTAAAAGATAAATATAAAATAAATTAAATTTTATCAACTAAGATAAAACTTATCCATATTATAATCTAATTCATTTAAATTATTGAGATAAATTAACTCAATATTAATTAACAAATAAATCCCTAAGAAAACTCTTAAAAATATTAAAATACAGTTTAATTAACATTTATGCATAGTGACAAATTACCAGATGATTAAACTCAATACAAATGACCTGTTACACATAACCATATCATACACTGTGTTTAAGATTTCATTTCTCAACAAAATAATATCAAACAGGTTTTCATTTTTTCACTTTTTTCAATCATTTTTAATATTTTCAAAAAACAAAGAATAAAAACATATACACAAAATTCCTAAAACAAAACACCTATAACTTGAACAAAGAATATAAAACTTATTGATCTCTTCAAACTGTACAAAGTCAACAGCATAGATTAATCTGAAAAACCAAAGAACTGAATTACAGATAGCAGTTTTCCACAAACAGTCAATTGTGAAGAAGGTTTGGTCCACCGGGGACAAGTCTGTGTGAAACCGTGTGAAAATGTTGGACCTTCTTACTGCCTGATTTCATAGAGCTGAGCATGGCGGAGAAGCTCCTTTGAAACATAGAAGTATAGTTGGTTCTTGAGCTTTCTCCCGTTTCTTGAGTCTTGATCACATGCTTTATATTCCGGCAACTAGTAATCTGAAGTACTGCTAGCAGAATAATCAGAGTAAGATATAGATTGAGAGAGCTTTGAGTTCTCATTCTGAAGAATACGGTTGATAAGATGGAACTGAGAAAATGAGACGCAGGGAAGAAGAAGCTGAGGGGGTTTTAAGTTGTTGCTTGTAAGTTTTGGAAGGTTGTTCTATAAATAAGGGGCCAAGAGCAATCTATGGTGAGCTGTTCGTTGGTAGCACATCCGAGTATATTACGTGCCTTTAAGATGCCAAAGGTTGACTTTTTTCAGGGGTTGACTTTTTGATAGAGTTACTTTCAGGTTAGAGGATCCCCTACATGCATGCCCAAGTGGTTTTTTTTCAGGCTTGAGGCTCCGTACATGTTTGATTAAGTCCAAATATGTCAAATAAGATAGGATTTCTGGAATAATTAATAAAGAAAATGTCCTAAAGCAATGCACTTAGTTGAATATCAAGGTATAGAAAGAGGCATGTGACCTTTTAGCCATTTGCAAGTTAGTTTCAAATATGCAATATTTTAAGAGTAAACGACTTTTTCCTACCCAAGGTTTGCCTTACCGATACTTTCTCACCTGAAAAGTTTCAAAATATCACATTTTCACTCAAAGTCTATATTCCGTTACTATCCAAAGCCGATTCTGGTGGAGAAAATTCTTTCTGTCATCTCCATTGAGCATCTGGTCTCCTCTATACAAAAACCCTCTCACTCCGGTATCTGATTTTTTGTCGGTTGCCAACCACCACAAAGATAAGGTTTCTTATTCTTAATTTATTTACGGCTGATTCCGGCGATGAATATTAAATTGTTCACTACTATTCAATCCACCGATCTTCATTCTAAAAAACCCATCTTACCTTGGCTCCTGGTAACTCGCCGTGCACCGATTGAGAAAGTAAAGTGTATTTTGGGTATTAACGGAATATAAACTTAGGGTGGGAAAGTGGTATTTTGAAACTTTTTGGGTGAGAAAGTGTCATTAAGGTAAACTTTGGGTGGGAAAAGGAAAAAGTCGTTTACTCATATTTTAAACCTTGACTTTCTGCAAAATAGTATGAACTTGCAGGATTTTTAAGATATTCAAAGTTGATCCAATCCTATAACAGAAGCGACTCTTGATTCCTTATTATTGTATGGAAACTGTATGCATTTCTAATGTTAAATTTGTCAAAGGAGTTTATGCAATATTTTGAGGATACATTGCTGGATCAGCCTCTAGTACATTGTACTATGTACACTTTTCTAATAAAAATTAGATTTTAAAAATGGGTTTAATCGGTGAACCCAGTTGGAGGATTGCAATTAATTAATGATTTATCTAAACATTGAAACCAGTTATATAGAATGATTTAGTTCGGCAGAATATAAAATTGTTTTGGCATTTCTGTGGCTGCCTTCCAAAAGACAATCATAGAGAATAAACCAGGTCTGTTCCTAACCATTTGAGTCTATTAGAGTCTCACCGCTGGCTCTTCGATTAAACTAACATGGGAATGACGCACATTTCGTCAATGAACATCATCAATTCATATTTTTATTGCTGTTTCTGAATTTGACCTCTCCCATTATTATATCTTTTGCTTGGCTTTATTTGAGATTGACTTAAATCAGCCTGCAGCTTGATGATGTTATAAATCAGCCTGCTTGATGATGTTATCTTCTAGCATAGATTAACATAAAAGAAAAGAAAATTTAAAGGAAACTCCTCATCTTCTCTACACGTTGACCTTACTACAAGTTTTGAGAATTTGGACTCATTAGGCGCCGGGAAGAGTCCCCAGTCTCCAAAGGGAAGGAAGATAGGGAAATATTTTTATAGAATTGCAGAATAATAAAAGCTGGTAATGATTCAAGTTTTGCAAGAACAATAAAAGCTGGTAAAAATACTCCTGGTCTCATTGCATTTATCTAAATCATCTCTTTGTACAAAGTTTTCAAATGGCTTGCAAGCTTTTCAATAGAAAATCTGAATGTATGGAGCCTGAAGAACAGGTTACAAGGCCTTGAGCAATAAAGTTAGCTTCGTGATTGTCTTTCTTAGAAGAGTTTTTGTTTGCTTAATTAATATGAAGGTCCGGACTTGCAAACATGATATAGTTAGTCTTGAACGACTTGTTTTGTTTAGAAACATTTATAAGTGAACGTGTAGCAGAAATTTCCGGGTTTCATTACATAATTCCAGCAGAACTTTACAGGCAAAACAAATTACTCCAGTTAAATCTACTAAATTCTACCTACTGGTGCTGTAATTGTATCAGTATACATTGAAATTAAACACCAAATTTGACATGGAAAACTGAGTGATCATATATTTCCTATTGTGAATATTTTACATAAATATAGCATGTAGAACATTACAACATGCTTAACTGAACAATCTAAACCACTTGGTTTCCCCAAAAAAAATCTGGAAAATAAGGGACCTATTTCTGCTTTTTCCACTGACAGCAGAGTATTTGTTTCTCAGAAAGACATTCTGAGAGAAGCCAATTCAATTAGTTGTGAAGTGGGTTTGGTCCAGCAGGCACAGCTTTATGTGATAAATCATGAATCGGCTTGACCTTGGTGGCTGCAAGTTCCAAGTAACGAGAAATAGCGAGGAAACGATGTGAAATTGGAAGAGGAGACTTGGTTTTTATTGGTAGTTTCGTTTCTTCATTAACCGCCCAGCTGACATGCCGACAGCAACAGAGATGGACCATTGCCAACATTAAGAAAATCAGAAATGGAAGCCAAGGATTATGAATTCTCATGGTTTAGAATGATAGCAAAAGGAGACAGAAAAAAGTAAAAGAGGAAGACCGAAACAGAGAGAAAAAGCATGGCCTCTCTTTTGGTTAGATTCAAGTCTATTTATAAGGGGAATCAAGTGACTTCTGGTATAGAAGAAAGAGCCAAAACTCAAATCAAATACATTATTAAGAAGTTCATGGACTCCATTTTCTAATCATTACTAGTCCTACCTTATTTTATTGATAACCACCAGGCATTTGTTGGGATATAAAAATATGCTAATTAACATAAACATTATCCTTTAATCTCCATAACTGTGTCATAAAATCCTGAGAAGCTATGGAATTGTTGGTTTAAAATGTGATTCCAATCGCTTTCTGATAAGGCTCCTGACTTCATACGAGTACGATACCAACAACTGGCTTTTGAAACCATGGGAAGGCTAGTCGGCGAATCAGTGAAGTTTTATTACAAAACTCTGCAGAATCGGCTGCCAGTCTCAACAAGCAAATGTACAGCTCTGAGAGCTGTCCCTCTCGTTGGTGGTCCAATTACAACCGCCCTTGCCTTGAAGACTCTATGCAGAAATCTGAGGGAAGACTTATGCAGAACAATTGAAACATGAAAATAGTTGAAAGTAAGTTTTTCCAGATTCAATTGAGGCCTCATTCTTGCCAATTGCAATGCAAACACATGACTCTAGGATACTGTAAAACTGGGGTGGAATAAGTTAATCCCAGTTTGTGATTTCTGTTTGGACATTACACCCAGACATGTCCTAGAATTTAACCGTGTTCATGTCGGCTGCTTGACTTTTATTCTGTTTTATTTTTTATTTATAATCTCTCAACGGACACCTAACGTGCTTACTCATATAAATTAAATTAATTAATCGACTTCACAACTAATTAAAACGGTCAACTGAGTCAACCAGGCTCCAATGTCTAAAGCATTATAATATAAGAGTAAACGACTTTTCCCCACCCAAGGTTTGCCTTAATGACACCGTCTCACTCGAAAAATTTCAAAATATCATTTTTCTACCCAAAATTTATATTTTATTAATACCCAAAATACACTTCACTTTTTCAAGATACATTCGGTGAGTTACCAGGAGTCAAGGGAAGAGAGGTTTTGTAACCGATTGAATATTCACTACTGAAATCAGCCGAAAACCAATTAAAAACAGGGAACCTTGAATTTTCAGTGACCACCAATTGATAAGAAATCAGGTGTTAGAGTGAGAAGAGTTTTGTAGAAAGGAAACTGAAGGTTCAAATGGTGGCGATGGAGATAATTTCGCTTCAGAATCGACCGAAATCTACTTGGGTAGTAACGGAATATCAACTTTGTGTGTGAAAGTGGTATTTTTAAATTTTTTGGGTGGAAAAGTGTCATTAAGGCAAACCTTGGGTGGGAAAAGTTTTTGCTCTGTAAAATAATCAACTGCGTCATAATTAATAGGTGACAGTGCAGTTTTAATGTTAGGTTCCCAGATTTTTTTTTTATTATGATATTAATTTAAAATTAATTATTCTTTAGATGATAGAATAATTTATTTAACAAATGATAAGATGATCATAAATTAATATCTTTAAACCATACAATTTTCAGTTTATTTCATGCCTTTTGACACTAAAAAGTAGAGCCCGCGGTGCCGGCCCACGGCACAATAAGGCACGGCACAAAAATATGCGAGTCGTGCCGTGGGCCTTAAAAAAGACATGTGGGTCAATACGGCATGGCACGATATGGCACGAAAAAAAAAAATTAAAAAAAAATCTAAGAATTTAGAAATTAATGAAAATGAAGATATATAATAATTCTTAATCCTAATTTTTAAGTTTGTATTTGTAATTTATGATTATAACTTATAAGTAAAAAAAAGTGTTGAAATTCGATTACAATAGAACCTCTCTATAGTCATAATGTTGGGACAAATTAAATTTATTATTATAAAAATGTTATAATTTAATAGAGGTATAGTTACAAGAATTATTGTTTTGGCTTTTTATTTTATAATTCATGTTTTAGTAGTATTAAAATTTCAATTTATTATTTTAGTAGTATTAGGATAGTATAGAAATTGATATCAAAGAGTCACTGTATAATTGAGTGATCAAATTCGACAACTTCACTACACTAATTAAATGAATATTAATGACTTCCTCAATCATCCAAATGAGCAATAAGTCGTGTATGTTCTAACTGAAGAATAAATCATTACTGGATTAGACAAAAAGAGGAAGGAGATAATCATGAGGATGATATGAAAATACCAAAAATTTCATGCCAAGAAACTCTAAACATGCTTGAGAGCTAGATATATTTTGGCTTCAACAAGAAGGTGTCCATGTTGGCGGCTCATTATATATCCGCAAGATAATAGATGTGATAACAACTTTAAAGTATAAATCATTGTCCCAAACAACTTTAGATAAATATTTTATTTCACTTTACACCTTTAATATAACATAACATATATTTTTTGTAATATACATATAATTATTATTATGTAGAGGCAAGTTTCTTAAGACAAAACATAGAAAAATTATAACTTATTACAATATGAAATTTATTTTTATTTATAATTGGTCCAAGTTAGGACCATAATTTTCTATGACTACATTAAAGTTATTCCTATATAGATTATCACTATATAGAGGTTCTACTATAATATTTTAATGTTTCATTATTTTATTATATTTCATAATGATTATATATTTTTTTAATTAATATAAATACGAAATGTCACTAAATATAACATATAAAATATTTTTATAATAATTATTACTAATAAATTAAAATTACTATAATTTATAAATATTAAAATTAAATATTTTTATAAAGCACGTGGGCTAGCCCATGGCACGACCCACGACAAGGCCCAAAGCACAACATGATATATAATGGGCCGTGCCACGGGCCTTCAAACTTGGTGAGCCGGCACGGCACGATAGGGTACGAATTTTTGCGGGCCTTGACATGGCACGGCCCATGACACAATGGGCCTTGAATTTTTAGACACGTCATGACCCACTGCCACCTCTACTAAAAAAGGCTTCACAAATGGCTATTTACATTAAAAAAAATAATAATAATAAAAAAGATTGAGTTTGTTGGATGCCAATTTGCATTATTGCTACAACTTTGTAGCTATTATTTATTGGTATCCTCCCTAAGTAACATCTAACTAGCATTGAGATTTCTATCAAAGTTTTTGGTTCAGGTAAGAAGCCTAAAGTGTCCTTATGCATAGTGACAAATTACCAGATGATTAAACTCAATAAGAAACCTGTTCACATAAACCATATCATCACTGTGTTTAAGATTTCATTTCTCAACAAATAATATCAAACAAGATTTCATTTTTACTTTTTTCAATCATTTTTATATTTTCAAAAACAAAGAAAAACAAATATACACAAATTCCTAAAACAAACACCTATAACTTGAACAAAGAATATAAAACTTATTGATCTCTTCAAACTGTACAAAGTCAAACAGCATAGATTAATCTGCAAAACCAAAGAACTGAACAAGATAGCAGTTTTCCACAAACAGTCAATTGTGAAGAAGGTTTGGTCCACCGGGGACAAGTCTGTGTGAAACCGTGTGAAAATGTTGGACCTTCTATGCCTGATTTCATAGAGGTGAGCATGGCGGAGAAGCTCCTTTGAAACATAGAAGTATAGTTGGTTCTTGAGCTTTCTCCCGTTTCTTGAGTCTTGATACCATGCTTTATATTCCGGCAACTAGTAATCTGAAGTACTGCTAGCCGAATAATCAGAATAAGATATAGATTGAGAGAGCTTTGAGTTCTCATTCTGAAGATACGGTTGATAAGATGGAATGAGAAAATGAGAGCAGGGAAGAAGAAGCTGCGGGGTTTTAAGTTGCTTGTAAGTTTTGGAAGGTTGTTCTATAAATAAGGGGCCAAGAGACTGGTGAGCAAGAGTTAATGATTATGCATACTGATTGAGAAGTCTGTTTGTTGGTAGCCAATCCGAGTATATTACGTGTCTCTAAGATGCCAAAGGTTGACTTTTTCAGGGGTTGACTTTTTGTAGAGTCTTTCAGGTTAGAGGATCCCCTACATGCATGCCCAAGTGGTTTTTTTCAGGCTGGAGGCTCCTACATGTTTGATTAAGTCCAAATATGTCAAATAAGATAGGATTTCTGAAATAATAATAAAGAAAATGTCCTAAGCAATGCACTTATTGAATATCAGTATAGAAAGAGGATGTGACCTTTAACCATTTGCAAGTTAGTTTCAAATATGCAATATTTTAGAGTAAACGACTTTTCCACCAAGGTTTGCCTAGTGATATTTTCCAACTAAAAGTTTCAAAATACTATTTTTCACACAAGCTACTATTTCGTTATATTCAAAGCGATTCTGATGGAAATTTCTCTCTGTCATCTCCATTTGAACTTCGGTCTCTCTAACAAAAACTCTCATTCCGGTATCTGATTTTTGTTGTTGTCAACCACCACAAAGTAAGTTTTTTTATCTCTAAATATTTTTGACTATTCCGGACAACGAATGTTAAATTGTTCGCCACTATTTAATCCACACCTCCATCTAAAAAAATCTTACCTGGCTCTGGTAACTCGGGAGCGTGATTGAGAAAGTGAAGTGTGTTTGAATAGAATATAAACTTAGGGTGGAAAGTGGTATTTTCAAACTTTTTGGGTGGAAAGTGTCATTAAGGTAAACTTTGGGTGGGAAAAATTCGTTTACTCATATTTTAAACTTGACTTTCTGCAAAATGTATGAACTTGCAGGATTTTAAGATATTCAAAGTTGATCCAATCCTATAACAGAGCGGCTCTTGATCCTATTATGTATGGAAACTGTATGCTTATACTGTTAAATTGTCAAAGGAGTTTATGCAATATTTGAGGATACATTGCTGGATCAGCCTCTAGTACATTGTACTATATCACTTTTCTAATAAAAATTAGATTTTAAAAATGGGTTTAATCGGTGAACCCAGTTGGAGGATTGCAATTAATTAATGCTTTATCTAAAAATTGAAACCAGTTATATAGAATGATTTAGTTCGGCAGAATATAAATTGTTTGGCATTTCTGTGGCTGCCTTCCAAAAGACAATCATAGAGAATAAACAGGTTGTTCCTAACCATTTGAGTCTATTAGAGTCTCACCGCTGGCTCTTCGATTAAACTAAATGGGAATGACGCACATTCGTCAATGAACATCATCAATTCATATTTTTGCTGTTTCTGAATTTGACCTTCCCATTATTATATCTTTTGCTTGGCTTTATTTGAGATTGACTTAAATCAGCCTGCTTGATGATGTTATCTTAGCATAGATTAACATAAAAGAAAAGAAAAAAAATTTAAGGAAACTCCATCTTCCTCCACGGACCTTGCTACAAGTTTTGAGAATTTGGACTCATTAGGCGCCGGGAAGAGTCCCCAGTCTCAAAGGGAAGGAAGATAGGGAAATATTTTTATAGAATTGCAGAATAATAAAAGCTGGTAATGATCAAGTTTTGCAAGAACAATAAAAGCTGGTAAAAATACTCCTGTCTCATTGCATTTATCTAAATCATCTCTTTGTACAAGTTTTCAAATGGCTTGCAACTTTTCAATAGAAAATCGAATAGGAGCCTGAAGAACAGGTTACAAGGCCTTGAGCAATAAAGTTAGCTCTGATTGTCTTTCTTAGAAAGTTTTTGTTTGCTTAATTAATATGAAGGTCCGGACTTGCAAACATGATATAGTTAGCTTGAACGACTTGTTTTAGTATAAGTGAAAGTGTAGCGAAAATTTGGGTTTCATTACATAATTCCAGCAAAACTTTACAGGCAAAACAAATTACTCCAGTTAAATCTACTAAATTCTACCTACTGGGTGCTGTAATTGTACAGTATACATTGAAATTAACACCAAATTTGACATGGAAAACTGAGTGATCATATATTCCTATTGTGAATATTTTACATAAATATAGCATGTAGAACAGTACAACATGCTTAATGAACAATCTAAACCACTTGGTTTCCCCAAAAAAATCTGGAAAATAAGGGACCTATTTCGCTTTTTTCACTGACAGCAGAGTATTTGTTTCTCAAAAGACATTGAGAGAAGCAATCAATAGTTGTGAAGTGGGTTTGGTCCAGCAGGCACAGCTTTATGTGATAAATCATGAATCGGCTTGACCTTGGTGGCTGCAAGTTCCAAGTAACGAGAAATAGCGAGGAAACGATGTGAAATGGAAGAGGAGAATTGGTTTTTATTGGTAGTTGTTTCTTATTAACCGCCCAGCTGACATGCCGACAGCAACAGAGATGGACCATGCCAACATAGAAAACAGAAATGGAAGCCAAGGATATGAATTCATGCTTTAGAATAGCAAAAGGAGACAGAAAAAGTAAAAGAGGAAGAACGAAACAGGAGAAAAAGCATGGCCTCTCTTTTGGTTAGATTCAAGTCTATTTATAAGGGGAATAAGTGACTTCTGGTATAGAAGAAAGAGCCAAAACTCAAATCAAATACATTATAGAAGTTCAGGACTCCATTTTCAATCATATAGTCCTACTTATTTTATTGATAACCACAGGCATTTGTTGGGATATAAAAATATGCTAATTAACATAAACATTATCCTTTAATCTCCATAACTGTGTCATAAAATCCTGAGAAGCTAGGAATTGTTGGTTTAAAATTGATCCAATCGCTTTCTGATAAGGCTCCACTTCATACGAGTACGATAAACAACTGGCTTTCATGGGAAGGCTAGTCGGCGATCAGTGAAGTTTATTCAAAACTCTGCAGAATCGGCTGCCAGTCTCAACAAGCAAATGGCAGCTCTGAGAGCTGTCCCTCTCGTTGGTGGTCCAATACAACCGCCCTTGCCTTGAAGACTCATGCAGAAATCTGAGGGAAGACTTATGCAGAACAATTGAAACATGAATAGTTGAAAGTAAGTTTTTCCAGATTCAATTGAGGCCTCATTTTGCCAATTGCAATGCAAAACAGACTTAGGATACTGTAAAACGGGGTGGAATAAGTTAATCCCAGTTTGTGATTTCTGTTTGGACATTACACCCAGACTGTCCCTAGAATTTAACCTGTTCATGTCGGTCTTGACTTTTATTCTGTTTTATTTTTATTTATAATCTCTCACGGACACCTAACGTGCTTACATATAAATTAAATTAATAATGACTCACAACTAATTAAAACGGTCAACTGAGTCAACCAGGCTCCAATGTCTACAGCATAAATATAAGAGTAAACGAATTTTCCCACCCAAGGTTTGCTTAATGACACCTTCCCACTGAAAAAATTTAATATATTATTTCTACCCAAAGTTTATATTTATTAATACAAAATACATTCACTTTTTCAAGATACTCATTGAGTTACAGAGTCAAGGTAAGAAAGGTTTTTAACCGATTGAATCACTACTGAAATCAACGAAAACCAATTAAAAACAGGAACCTTGAATTTCGTGAGCCAATTGTAAGAAATCAGGTGTTAAGTGAGAAGAGTTTTGTAAAAGGAAACTAAGGTCAAATGGTGGGATGAGAGAATTTCGCTTCAGAAGCCGAAATCTATGGGTAGTAAGGAATATCAACTTTGGTGTGTGAAAGTGGTTTTTTAAATTTTGGTGGAAAGATCATAAGGCAAACCTTGGGTGGGAAAAATTTGCTCTGTAAAATAATCAACTGCGTCATAATTAATAGGTGACAGTGCAGTTTTAAGTTAGGTTCCCAGATTTTTTTTTAAATGATATTAATTTAAAATTAATTATTCTTTAGATTATAGATAATTTATTTAACAAATGATAAGATGATCATAAATAATATCTTTAAACCATACAATTTCAGTTATTCGCCTTTTGACACTAAAAAGTAGAGCCCGCGGGTGCCGGCCCAGGCACAGCAAGGCACGGCACAAAAATATGCAGTCTGCCGGGGCCTTAAAAAAGACATGTGGGTCAATCGGCATGCACGGTATGGCAGAAAAAAAAAAAATATAAAAAAAATCTAAGAATTTAGAAATTAATGAAAAAGAAGATATATAATAATTCTTAATCTAATTTTAAGTTTATTTGTAATTTATTATATATACTTTAAGTAAAAAAAAAAATGTATGCGCTAACAAAGAACGTCACTCATATTTAAAATTTTAAAATTAAATTTTTGCTGACATGTAAATATGCTTCGAGTTCGTACTGTAGAAGATTTTTTTCTGGCATGATGCGTGCGGACCGTTGATGCTTAGATTCTGCTCTGAGCATCACGCCATGGATTCGAATGGGCCTTCGGGCCAACTGGGATTAATTGGGACCAACTTAACGAGAAGGCCCAATTGGGGTGAATCACTGTGTATTTGGATCTTCTTTTAAAATAAAAAAGGGCTCTCCTACCTTTCACAATTCACAGTCATTGTTTGTCACGTGGGTCGTCTGAGTCTCACGTGCCTCTTTAGTAGATTTCCGTTTACTGTTTGTAGGGTTATAGTAAGAATAATATTACACATACATCATTCTCATACAACATTACGTGACAAAATATGATTGGGTAAAAGTTTAATTTTAACTTTAAATTAATCAATCATATCTTGCTACATAATATTTTATGAGAAATATTGTATGAAAATGATGTATGTATAGTATTGCATATTATCGGGGATTTAAAACTTTTTCAATGTTATGATATTATCTTCTTTTAGTTTATATTAAGTCGTGCACCAATTTATGTAGTGTAAATATATAAATAATCAAAATAACCCATTTAATTAGTAGATTTAACCAGCTGTCACTCTACTTTATCACAATTCAATTTAATCGTGTCATAATCTGTCATGGCCCCCGGTAGGGGTGAAAGCCGGGCCAAGTTGCTCACGCTTTTTGAGCTCAAGCTCGACTAACTCAAATTTTAATTCAGTTTGAGTTTAATCACGGTATAAATAGACTCAAAAAGTTCAATTAAACTCAATTAAGTTTGAAAAGTTTGATTAAAACTTGAATTCTAATTTTAGGCATCGATTTCGAATTTGAACTCAATTCCTTAAGCTCGGTCAAGCTCAAATTCAATACTGTAGTAATTAGAGGTGTTCGGTTCTAAGTATCTTACATTTTTTGAAAGAACCAGAACCGACGATTCCTTGAAATTTGGAACTAGAACCGGAACCTGCAACAACAGTTTCGGTTTCGGTTCTGGGTACCCTGTAAAATTTAATTACCCCCAAAAGTTTTTAAAATGGCAAGAAAACCCTTAAAAACTTACAAATACCCCCCCACTTGGCACTTGTTAACAAAAATAAATTACAAATTATAAATTCAAAATTACAAATTACAAACTCCATTACTTTGTAAAGGTAGATTCTCAAAGGTCAAACCAACTTACTTTAAATGTTATGAAATATAAATATAAATGTATTCACATTACTTTTTCTACAAAAGTTTTTATTAACCCCTTTACTCTTTAATTTTATTTTACATTAGTCTCGGTTCCCCGTTCCGGTTTTGATTCCTAACTATAAGAACCGTAACCGGAACTGCACAATAACGGTTCCAAAAATTTAAAACCGGTTCCAAGTAGGAACCAGAACCAAACCCTGGATACCTGCCGATTCCAATTCTAATTGGTTCTTTTGAACACCCCTAGCAATAATCGAGTCAAGTTCCTAACCCCAAGTAAAATTAGATACAAAACTGAAAATAAAATAGGGTTATTTCAAGGGAACCCAATACCTCCGTTAAAAGTGACACTGATAATTCCTTTCATTCTTTTATTCCAAACTATTTATAATAACTACAATTGGTAAAAGATAAATATAAAATAAATTAAATTTTATCAACTAAGATAAAACTTATCCATATTATAATCTAATTCATTTAAATTATTGAGATAAATTAACTCAATATTAATTAACAAATAAATCCCTAAGAAAACTCTTAAAAATATTAAAATACAGTTTAATTAACTTTATGCATAGTGACAAATTACCAGATGATTAAACTCAATACAAGTAAACCTGTTACACAATAAACCTATCATGCACTAGTTTAAGATTTCATTTCTCAACAAAATAATATCAAACAAGATTTCATTTTTTCACTTTTTTCAATCATTTTTGATTTTCAAAAAACAAAGAAAAAACAAAATACACAAAATTCCTAAAACAAAACACCTATAACTTGAACAAAGAATATAAAACTTATTGATCTCTTCAAACTGTACAAAGTCAACAGCATAGATAATCTGCAAAACCAAAGAACTGAACAACAGATAGCAGTTTTCCACAACAGTCAATTGTGAAGAAGGTTTGGTCCACCGGGACAAGTCTGTGTGAAACCGTGTGAAAATGTTGGACCTTCTTACTGCCTGATTTCATAGAGCTGAGCATGGCGGAGAAGCTCCTTGAAACATAGAAGTATAGTTGGTTCTTGAGCTTTCTCCCGTTTCTTGAGTCTTGATCACATGCTTTATATTCCGGCAACTAGTAATCTGAAGTACTGCTAGCAGAATAATCAGAATAAGATATAGATTGAGAGAGCTTTGAGTTCTCATTCTGAAGAATACGGTTGATAAGATGGAACTGAGAAAATGAGATGCAGGGAAGAAGAAGCTGACGGGGTTTTAAGTTGTTGCTTGTAAGTTTTGGAAGGTTGTTCTATAAATAAGGGGCCAAGAGCAATCTATGGTGAGCCGAAAGAGAAGTTTAATTGAATTAATTATGCAATCAACTTTGAATTCTGAGAAAAAAAAGAAAAAAATCTTGTTTGTTGGTAGCACATCCGAGTATATTACGTGTCTCTAAGATGCCAAAGGTTGACTTTTTTCAGGGGTTGACTTTTTTGTAGAGTTACTTTCAGGTTAGAGGATCCCCTACATGCATGCCCAAGTGGTTATTTTTTCAGGCTGGAGGCTCCCTACATGTTTGATTAAGTCCAAATATGTCAAATAAGATAGGATTTCTGAAATAATTAATAAAGAAAATGTCCAAAGCAATGCACTTAGTTGAATATCAAGGTATAGAAAGAGGTATGTGACCTTTTAACCATTGCAAGTTAGTTTCAAATATGCAATATTTTAAGAGTAAACGACTTTTTCCACCCAAGGTTTGCCTTAGTGATATTTTTCCACCTAAAAGTTTCAAAATACTATTTTTTCACACGAAGTCTATATTTCGTTACTATCAAAGCTATTCTGATGGATAAATTTCTCTCTGTCATCTCCATTTGAACATTCGGTTCTCTTCTACAAAAACTCTCCATTCCGTATCTGATTTTTTGTTGATTGTCAACCACCACAAAGTTAATGTTTTTTATTCTTAACATATTTTTGACTAATTCCGACAACGAATTTAAATTGTTCGCCACTATTTAATCCCCAGCCTCCACTCTAAAAAACCCTCTTACCCTGGCTTCTGGAACTCGCTGAGCGCTGATTGAGAAAGTGAAGTGTAGGTATTAATAGAATATAACTTAGGGTGGAAAAGTGGTATTTTCAAACTTTTTGGGTCGGAAAGTGTCATTAAGGTAAACTTTGGGTGGGAAAAATTCGTTTACTCATATTTTAAAACATTGACTTTCTGCAAAATGGTATGCACTTGCAGCGTTTTAAGATATTCAAAGTTGATCCAATCCTATAACAGAAGCGGCTCTTGATCCCTTATTATTGTATGGAAACTGTATGCGCTTCTAATGTTAAATTTGTCAAAGGAGTTTATGCAATATTTTGAGGATACATTGCTGGATCAGCCTCTAGTACATTGTACTATATACACTTTTCTAATAAAAATTAGATTTTAAAAATGGGTTTAATCGGTGAACCCAGTTGGAGGATTGCAATTAATTAATGCTTTATCTAAAAATTGAAACCAGTTATATAGAATGATTTAGTTCGGCAGAATATAAAATTGTTTTGGCATTTCTGTGGCTGCCTTCCAAAAGACAATCATAGAGAATAAACCAGGTCTGTTCCTAACCATTTGAGTCTATTAGAGTCTCACCGCTGGCTCTTCGATTAAACTAACATGGGAATGACGCACATTTCGTCAATGAACATCATCAATTCATATTTTTATTGCTGTTTCTGAATTTGACCTCTCCCATTATTATATCTTTTGCTTGGCTTTATTTGAGATTGACTTAAATCAGCCTGCAGCTTGATGATGTTATAAATCAGCCTGCTTGATGATGTTATCTTCTAGCATAGATTAACATAAAAGAAAAGAAAATTTAAAGGAAACTCCTCATCTTCTCTACACGTTGACCTTACTACAAGTTTTGAGAATTTGGACTCATTAGGCGCCGGGAAGAGTCCCCAGTCTCCAAAGGGAAGGAAGATAGGGAAATATTTTTATAGAATTGCAGAATAATAAAAGCTGGTAATGATTCAAGTTTTGCAAGAACAATAAAAGCTGGTAAAAATACTCCTGGTCTCATTGCATTTATCTAAATCATCTCTTTGTACAAAGTTTTCAAATGGCTTGCAAGCTTTTCAATAGAAAATCTGAATGTATGGAGCCTGAAGAACAGGTTACAAGGCCTTGAGCAATAAAGTTAGCTTCGTGATTGTCTTTCTTAGAAGAGTTTTTGTTTGCTTAATTAATATGAAGGTCCGGACTTGCAAACATGATATAGTTAGTCTTGAACGACTTGTTTTGTTTAGAAACATTTATAAGTGAACGTGTAGCAGAAATTTCCGGGTTTCATTACATAATTCCAGCAGAACTTTACAGGCAAAACAAATTACTCCAGTTAAATCTACTAAATTCTACCTACTGGTGCTGTAATTGTACCAGTATACATTGAAATTAAACACCAAATTTGACATGGAAAACTGAGTGATCATATATTTCCTATTGTGAATATTTTACATAAATATAGCATGTAGAACATTACAACATGCTTAACTGAACAATCTAAACCACTTGGTTTCCCCAAAAAAAATCTGGAAAATAAGGGACCTATTTCTGCTTTTTCCACTGACAGCAGAGTATTTGTTTCTCAGAAAGACATTCTGAGAGAAGCCAATTCAATTAGTTGTGAAGTGGGTTTGGTCCAGCAGGCACAGCTTTATGTGATAAATCATGAATCGGCTTGACCTTGGTGGCTGCAAGTTCCAAGTAACGAGAAATAGCGAGGAAACGATGTGAAATTGGAAGAGGAGACTTGGTTTTTATTGGTAGTTTCGTTTCTTCATTAACCGCCCAGCTGACATGCCGACAGCAACAGAGATGGACCATTGCCAACATTAAGAAAATCAGAAATGGAAGCCAAGGATTATGAATTCTCATGGTTTAGAATGATAGCAAAAGGAGACAGAAAAAAGTAAAAGAGGAAGACCGAAACAGAGAGAAAAAGCATGGCCTCTCTTTTGGTTAGATTCAAGTCTATTTATAAGGGGAATCAAGTGACTTCTGGTATAGAAGAAAGAGCCAAAACTCAAATCAAATACATTATTAAGAAGTTCATGGACTCCATTTTCTAATCATTACTAGTCCTACCTTATTTTATTGATAACCACCAGGCATTTGTTGGGATATAAAAATATGCTAATTAACATAAACATTATCCTTTAATCTCCATAACTGTGTCATAAAATCCTGAGAAGCTATGGAATTGTTGGTTTAAAATGTGATTCCAATCGCTTTCTGATAAGGCTCCTGACTTCATACGAGTACGATACCAACAACTGGCTTTTGAAACCATGGGAAGGCTAGTCGGCGAATCAGTGAAGTTTTATTACAAAACTCTGCAGAATCGGCTGCCAGTCTCAACAAGCAAATGTCCAGCTCTGAGAGCTGTCCCTCTCGTTGGTGGTCCAATTACAACCGCCCTTGCCTTGAAGACTCTATGCAGAAATCTGAGGGAAGACTTATGCAGAACAATTGAAACATGAAAGTAGTTGAAAGTAAGTTTTTCCAGATTCAATTGAGGCCTCATTTTTGCCAATTGCAATGCAAACACATGACTCTAGGATACTGTAAAACCGGGGTGGAATAAGTTAATCCCAGTTTGTGATTTCTGTTTGGACATTACACCCAGACGTGTCCTAGCTAGAATTTAACCTGTTCATGTCGGCTACTTGACTTTTATTCTGTTTTATTTTTTATTTATAATCTCTCGACGGACACCTAACGTGCTTAGTCATATAAATTAAATTAATTAATCGACTTCACAACTAATTAAAACGGTCAACTGAGTCAACCAGGCTCCAATGTCTACAGCATTATAATATAAGAGTAAACGAATTTTTCCCCACCCAAGGTTTGCCTTAATGACACCTTCCCACTCAAAAAATTTTAATATATTATTTTCTCGCCCAAAGTTTATATTCTATTAATGCCTAAACTACACTTCACTTTTTCAAGATACGTTCATTGAGTTACCAAGAGTCAAGGTAAGAAAGGTTTTATAACCGATTGAATATTCACTACTGAAATCAACCGAAAACCAATTAAAAACAGAGAACCTTAACTTTACGGTGATCGCCAATTGGTAAGAAATCAGGTGTTAAAGTGAGAAGAGTTTTGTAAAAAGGAAACTAAAGGCTCAAATGGTGGTGATTGAGAGAATTTCGCTTTCAGAATAGGCCGAAATCTACTTGGGGTAGTAATGGAATATCAACTTTGGGTGTGAAAGTGGTCTTTTTAAACTTTTTGGGTCGGAAAGATCATAAAGGCAAACCTTGGGTGGGAAAAATTTTACTCTGTAAAATAATCAACTGCGTCATAATTAATAGGTGACAGTGCAGTTTTAATGTTAGGTTCCCAGATTTTTTTCTTTTATAATATGATATTAATTTAAAATTAATTATTCTTTAGATTATAGAATAATTTATTTAACAAATGATAAGATGATCATAAATTAATATCTTTAAACCATACAATTTTCAGTTTATTCATGCCTTTTGACACTAAAAAGTAGAGCCCGCGGTGCCGGCCCACGGCACAGCAAGGCACGGCACAAAAATATGCAAGTCATGCCGAGGGCCTTAAAAAAGACATGTGGGTCAGTACGGCATGACACGGTATGGCACGAAAAAAATAAAAAATAAAATAAAAATCTAAGAATTTAGAAATTAATGAAAAAGAAGATATATAATAATTCTTAATCTTAATTTCTAAGTTTATATTTGTAATTTATAATTATAACTTATAAGTAAAAAAAAAATGTATGAGCTAAATATATTTTGGCTTCAACAATAAGGTGTTCATGTTGGCGGCTTATTACATATCCGTAAGATAATAGATGTGGTAACAACTCTAAAGCATAAATCATTGTCTCAAACAACTTTAGATAAATATTTTATTTCATCTTACACCTTTAATATAACATAACATATATTTTTTGCAATATATATGTATAATTATTATTATGTAGAGGCAAGTTCCTTAAGACGAAACCTAGAAAAATTATAACTTATTACAATGTGAAATTTATTTTTATTTATAATTGGTCCAAGTTAGGACCATAATTTTTTATGATTACATGAAGGTTATTCCTATATAGAATATCACTATAGAAAGGTTCTACTACAATATTTTAATGTCTCATTATTTTATTATATTTCATAGTGATTATATATTTTTAATTAATATAAATACGAAATGTCACTAAATATAATATATTTTTATAATAATTATTAATAATAAATTAAAATTACCATAATTTATTAATATTAAAATTAAATATTTTTATAAAACACGTGGGTTGTCCTATGGCACGACCCATGACAAGGCCCAAAGCATACCATGATATATAGTGGGCCATGCCATGGGCCTTCAAACTTGGTGAGCCGGGCCGGCACGGCAGGATATGAAGTTTTGCGGGTCTTGACACGGCACGGCCTATGACACAATGGGCCTTGAATTTTTAGACACAGCATGACCCACCGTCACCTTTACTAAAAAAGGCTTCACAAATGGGTTTTTACATTAAAAATAATAATAATAAAAAAAAAAGATTGAGTTTGTTGGATGCCAATTTGCATTATTGCTACAACTTTGTAGCTATTATTTCTTGGTATCCTCCCTAAGTAACATCTAACCAGCATTGAGATTTCTATCAAAGTTTTTGGTTCATGTAAAAAGCCTAAAGTGTCCTCTAACCCTAGGAGGTTGGCTTAGTGATTAAGAATGTTTGCTCCATTCATTGACTTACTGGGTTTAAACCATCTTGGGACTACCTACCACATTTGTGGCTTACTTGGAATATTAGGCTTGTAGGGTGTTTAATGTGCCTCAGAAATTATTCGATGTACGCACAAACTAGTGCAAACACCCCGGTTATTAACAAAAATTAAAAGTGTCCTCTAGTTGTCAATTTCTTAAAATGTTATCCTCTAATCGTGTGCTTCTTTTTTTTTTTTTTTTTTTAAAAAAAAAAAAGTGCTTCTAAGTGATACTACCCTTAAAAAGAGTTATATCAATCGAGGTATAATGTAATGAGTAATAACAAAGATCCTTGTAAGGTTTATGAAATAATAAATACCACCCTATCAATAGTGAGATGCCAAAACTCACACTATCATGAATTATTAAATATTTTTATCAAATTATTTGATAGAGAGATTTCTATTATTTCAAATTTTTTAAGAGAATTTTGTATTTAATATAGCCTTGGAAGGTTAATGAAATAGGGGTGTGCAAAACTGGATACCCGATCTGGTTTTGCTTTTTTCTAATCCAATCCGGATATTCGGATGATAAAAACCTCATCCAAATCCGATCCCAATTTTTCAAAATCGGATATCCAGATTTTCGAACCAGATCAACTAGATATCTGAATTGATCCAAAATTAACAAAAACTGCTTATTAAAAATAATTAATTGATAGAAAGATTTCTATTATTTCAAAAAAATTAAAAGAATTTTGTATTTAATATAACCTTAGAAGGTTAAACTAATTAGGGACCCGACCCGACCCGACCAATTGATTAGATCGAGACCCGGGACCTTCACCGGTTTAAGCATCAAAGGTAGAAAATTGGCCCTTAAAATTTCAAACACCTACTCCTTCCACTCATCCCCTCTCACATTTCGGCACTTTCTCCCTCATTTCGACAGATTTCGATGCCTAAAATCACCCCCCCCGAACCCTCCATTGTCATCACTGACATCTCCTCACTAAAAACTCAAACACCCCTAACCTTGATTACTCGTAGATCGTCATTGGCCACCCTTAGTGTTTCGCGATTTGACTTTTCTTTTGGTCGTTCTCGGCACCGAAAATCACCCTCAACCTCTCAACTTGCCTCAGCAGCATCTCCCTACCAAAACCCCCATTATCTCGAAGTCCGATTGGCCGTTTATGGGGTTTTTTTGTTGGAAAGGGATTGATGTGTATTTATTAGGGGTGTGTTTACTAGATTTTAAACCTACTGGATTGACCAAAAACTGTCTATCAAACCAGTTAGACCGGTCAAACCATGACCCAGTCCCCTGGGCGGTTCATTACCATATCATGGTAATGAACCCTAAAAAAAATCAATAATGTTATACTTACAAAGATTTCTATATAAAGTGAGGTGGTAAAAAATGAATGGAAGAGTGAAACAAAAAGTCAAACGTATTAAATTTACTCTTCTATTTATTTTTTATCATATCACTTTATACGGAGATCTTTGTAAAATTTTGTTGTAAATGTAGTATTACTAAAAATATATATATATTTTGGGCGTGGGTAACCCTTTAGCAGCAAAGCGCAACAGAGAAAAGCCCAAAGATTGTAACGTAAATGTAAATGTAAATTCATGTTGACTCACAAGTCGTAACGCTTCTAATAATGTAAGATGATGATGGTGTCAGCAGATATAAGAGGTTTTGTCAGAGGAGTAGCAATTAGTTTACCTGCAAACCTCGAACTGAAATCGGTTTTCTTTTTGTTTTCGTTACAAAAGCAAGCCTCTTTCTGTAATTTCGCCGCTCTCTTCTCTTCTTCTCCTTCGTTTCGAATCTCATTCTCTCTCTCTCTCTCCTTTCTCTTCTTTCCTTTCCGACTAAAATCCATACACAATTCCCCCTACTTCAACGAAGTCATCAGGCAATTCTCTCTTCCCAATTTCTTCCCGCTACTAATTTTTGATTAGGTGAGTGTGTAGATGTACCTTTTTTTTTATTTACTGTAAAATCCTAACCTTGATCTACGTGTTCTGCTTTATTTTACATCTCGCATTTATAAATCTTGTATTTTTTTAAAGGTTAAAGCTTAATTTTTGGGCTGTGATTACAATTTTTTGGTGAAGTTTGATGCTCACGCTGTCATGAATTTTTTTCTTTCTATTTAATTAGCTTCTTTTAGTTATTTTCTATTTAATTAGTTTCTTTTGCGCTTAGTTATTATTATTATTATTATTTTCTTTTAATTTGTATTGAGAGAGTTGGTGAGCTTGCTGGTGGCTTACCCTTTTTTCAGTTTATCATCTCCATTATTTTTCTTTACATGTTCGTGTGTTTTGTTGAGATTTCAATACTTGGTAGCTATAATCTTAAAATTGACAGTTTCGCTCTTGTTGTTGAAAATAGACAGTTACTCTTCACAAATCAGAACCAATATTTAATAAAGAAAGAGAAGAAGAATTTAACTACGATCTGTATGATCCCTGTGTAAGGTCATTTCGTTAGCTGGTTGGTTACGTCGTATATGTGTTAAAAGAATTTAGCTTTAGTAGATTGATGGTGTAGTATGAGTTCTACATCAGTTTGTGTTAGGTCTTGGTGATTGAGGACTAGAAGTGGGGTTAAGAGGACGATTCTCTTTCTGGAATGCCCCTTCATGCGAGGTTTGAAGTTGAACCAAAGCAGGAGAAGGTGATTTAGTTTGGTATCTGTATCTTATAATGCATGGTGAGGATTATAACTGTTGGAAGTGGAGATATTTTACTATGACATTTCCTTTTTATAGTTTTCGATAAGTTTGCTTGGTATTCATGGTTGAGGTGAAATTGAAGAGGCTGTTACTCATAAGTGGATTATAATTTTGACATGGTTTTATGTAGTGATACTGTGAAATAATAATTATCTGTTAATGATTGTGAAAGAAGCTAAATTTTTCTGCGAGGACATAGAAATTTTATAAAAGATCTTTTAAACAGTGTTCATAACAAATATGAGTGTTGAAATGACAAGAAGGCAGAGCATCTATTTAGTGATATAATAAGGAAGCTGTGAACAAACTGTTTTATATATGTCCAGAAAAGATTTGTAAATTGTAATGGCTCTATTTTGATTAGTTGCACTAGAAGATACTCAGCAAGAAGGTCTAAAGTGATTCAGAATCATTTGATTCTGCTAGTCCAACTTCTTCTTGTGAAGCAGTATAGGATGATTATGTTTCTTTATTTGCTATCCAGAGTAGTTTAGTTTTTCAAATAATAACTGAAGCACTGCTATAGCAGTCAAGATTTTATTTTATTTTTTAAATTTCAAGAACTTTGTACATGCACTGTTGAAATATGGAATGCTTGTGCTGTGTTCATGGCTAGAAGTCTTAGTGGGAATTCACATCTCCTGAGGAACCCAAAAAGTTGTTGTAAAAACTGCAATTGAGAGTATAAATGTGAATTTTTAGAAGCTTGTTTCAGGATGGTAAGAGTTTGAGGATAGCTATGTGTTGCACAAATCTCATATTATTTATAGTTCTTTTTGGTTACAAATATTTCCGCTACTAGATTGGTTGAAATTTGATATAGTGAAAACATTTCTGGGATGTAATGATAAGTAAGGTGCCATTTTTCAAAAATCAAATATTTCAATCCAGCTAGTAGCATTATATATAAATTCATGGCATAGAGTTGTATATTTTTTCTGGTTTGATTAGTTTGATGAAGTATATAACACGGTGTGTGGCTTGTCTCACGGATCATTATTTTGACAGCTCTATGGCTCAGCAACCTGTTTAGTTTCCATCTAGTTATCAATAATTCTGTGTTAATTATATTGCCCTTTCTCCTCCTCAATCTTTGTCTTCCTTTTCTACGATTATGCTACCCCACTTTAAATTCCTTGTATCATGCATCGATCAAATTGATGACTAGAAAGTTGATTAGTTTTTTTTTTTTTTTTTTTTTTTTTTAAATTGTCACATTATGAATGTTACCTTTTTCTTTTTAAGAGTTATCAAAGGACTCTCAATGGTACTTAAGGATTGCCTGCTTCTTAAGAAGTTCTTCAATTATTTATAGAACTTAGTTGTTTCTTTGATTGTGTCTTATTATCGATGATATGAATTATACATTGTGATGGCAAATAGGTGGATTTTAAGCATTCTACAAGGATTATGTGGACATCTTATGCAGGCATGCTATTGCTTTGAAACTTCTATGAGATAATTGGGCAACTGGTCAAATGGAAGAGGGTGCCTATGCTGTAAGGAGATGGGAGGACCTGGACACTGATATATTGGTGAAAATCTTCCTGTCTTTTGATGTCTTCCAGTTGACTTCAGGCATTGCTCATGTTTGCAGTTCATGGCGTTTGGCTTGTTGTGATCCTCTGCTTTGGAAAACTCTTGATTTGTCAATGTTGAGATCAAATTTCATCAAAATCCCATTAGAGCCATATGTTTATGTGGACGGGCGTTCTGATAAGACATTGACGCGTTTGTTGAGGATTTCCTTGAGTCTCAGTCGGGGATACATAAGAACCTTGATTTTTCACTTCAATTTGTATGTAAGCGACGAACAATTGACTTATACTGCTGAAAGGTAATTTTTTTATGTTTCTGTTTAAAACCTTGTTCTAGCAGTATGGGTGTCTTCTTTTTGCTAACTATCTTTTTGACTTGGTTTAAGATGGTTGGTAAATGTGGAATTGAATTATAATATGTATATTATCAAGGGATGAGAGGAAGAAAGGGATGCTGATGCCTTTGCAGCCTGTTTAGCTACCCATTTGTTAAAATATAGTTTACATGCGGAGAAATGCTAGCTGTTCTGTTTTACTAAGTTGCACTTTAATTCTATATGTGGGATGTGGTAATTTGTCACTTCTATTAGCCTGCATCAAAGATGAAAATATTTTCTACATTATGTTGTTTGCTTGATTTGAACTACATCTGTGTTTTATTTCCTAAATGTAAAGAGATGCAACATCATCAATCATTCATTTTGACTTGATTATACTAAAATTATTTCAATCAATTTACATTTAAAACCAACACAAAATAGTTTTAACCTTTGGTTGCTTAGAGATTTGTTATCTAAAATGATCATGATAAAAGAATTGCTTGCATTCTCGAAGGTCTTTCTTTTTCTTTTTTCTCCCACTGTTCATTGGCTGAGTATTTGGCATTGTTTTTGATACCAGTGATTATCATCTTTAATTTTCCTTTTCGCACAAGGAATGGGGAAGTAACCCACTATATATCGTTGTCTGCAGGTGCCCCCAGCTCAGGCGACTTGTTATGCCAGCTTGGAACAGAATAAAGAAGGTTGGAATGTGCAAGGCTATTCGTACGTGGAGATGTCTTGAATCCTTGACAATGCCTAGCATAGCAAATCCCCTTTATCTTATGGAGGAAATAGCCCTAAATTGCAAGAACTTCTGTGAACTCAAGATCATGGGTCCTTTTGACGTTCCCTTTGCTTCTGCGATAGCCAAATTTCTTCCAAACTTGAAGGTTTTGAGCCTGAGATGCTCAATGATAGTTAAGGATGCCTTGATACTTATATTGGATGACCTACCAAACCTGGAAGTCCTCAACATATCACATTGCCTTCTTATAGAAGGTTCAATGGTTCCTCCACTGACGCCCAAAAAAATAATTAAGAAGCTAGATAATATTATCTTGCAGAAGGCCGCTCGATTACGTGAATTCTTAACATGCATTGAGGACTCGTGCATCATGTGTCAGCGTACCCGAAGTGATGAAGGGCTTCTAAGGTGGTACAAGTACGAGGAAGGCCTATGGAAAATGGATGAGGCAAGGTCTCTTGCCCTTTGATTAGAACACTGCAGAGGCTGTAATTTAGTGGTCAGAAACTATAGCCTATGTACCTCTTCTTTAGGTATTGTTTTGCATGTATGAAATATCTACATACTATGTTGTTGAATAAGCACATATAAAATCGGTTCATTGTGTTTTAGGTTGTCATCCTCCTAATGCTTGCGTTTTAGGTCGTCAACCTCGTAACGCTTGCCTGATGATCTTTTCCTATGGGAAAAGTATCATTTGTCTGTATTATTATGTACATATGGTAAAATGTCAGTTTCTGTTGCTTCAAGTCGATCTTTTGTTTTCAATTAATGTTATTTCAAAATGAGTTGAGTTCATTGATACTGTTGTAGATTAGTGCAGTCATAAACTTTCAACTGTAGAAGATTTCAAGTTAGTTTGATCTCATGAAAATATTGTCTTTAATTCTAATTGTTACACGTCTATCTCTTTGTATGATGATTAGAAGATTACATATGATAGAGATAACTTCACTTCTGAATGCAGGTGCACGAATCATTAGTTAAGGATGGTATTTTTACAATACCATCCATATGATATTTTTACCAAACATCGATTAAAGCCATTAAAAAGTTTATGCATACATTTGTTGAATTGCTGTTACATTAGATAAGAATGTATAGTTAATGAATAAAGCTTCTATTGTGGTGGGGCTGCAGTGTTAAATATCATTGAATGATCCTTCTGTAAAATATACAGCTAAATTGAATCTATTGTTGTGCTGTTTATAGCCCATAAGTAGGGACAATGCAACAACAATTGGATTCTTGATTTTTAAACTACAATGTTAGAGCCCATTTGGGTTATAAAAAGTTATTATTTTGTTCTTTTCAAATTTATTGGGCTTGATTTGTGCCTCACCCACTTTGGTAAGAGAGTCAAAAGATGTTGCGAAGAGACAATTTATAAGACAACATAGGTATACTATTTTTTTTTTTTTTTTGATAGAATGTCCGGATCAGTTTGCACATATCTCAATTAATCTTTGAGGTTTATTGAATATCCTATAAACCTAATATTTCAAAGTAAACCAGTAAATTACAAATGTAATAAGTAACCTCAAGGTGATTCGAATTGAAGAAATCAATAAAGAAAATAAATCATCTTTAACTGTTAAGTCAATCCCTTGAATTATCGTAGGTATAACATAGATTTTCAATTTTAGTAATTATCAATCGTTAATTCAACAAGAAACAGAGGAATTCAGCTAAGTTATGACAGGTTCAATTTTAATTGGCACATGAAAATTATCTTCATTTTTTTATTTCTCAACTCCTTGCATCATCTTGATAGTATCATCCACCTCCTACCTAATTCAACAAGCTGAAATGACCTAATTAACCCTTTCTCTATCACATAAATTACTTCACATTTAAGATGGTCCACCAACCGGCAACCAGGGACAGTCTTGTAATTCCAAACTCATAAATGAGAAGACAATTAAAAAAAAAATATATTAAATGTCTCTTTAGAAATGGTGTGATACATGAAGAATCATAAAAATGTAGTTGAAAAAATATTGTATATAATATACTATGTACTATATATTATATATTATATATTATATTTATAAATGTAAAAAATTAAAAATATTAATTAAATTATTTAATTCGGCTATTAATAAATAAAGGCCGAACTTGAAATAGAATCCTATATTAAACTGGAGACACAGGACAGTAGCTAAAACATCTCCCTCCTTCACGGCCTCTCTCCGCTTTCTCTCTCCTCAACTGAAGAAGAAGACAATCAATTATGGCGCTTCAGCTATGGGAGACTCTGAAGGAGGCAATCACAGTCTACACTGGGCTGTCTCCGGCCACTTTTTTTACGATTCTTGCTTTACTATGGGCTGTATACTATGTGTTATCGAGTCTTTTCGGCCCGTCTAATACTCATTACCAACCGCGATCCAGAGAATTTGAGGAGCAGATGCAGCCTCTGCCGCCTCCTGTTCAGCTTGGAGAAATCACCGACGAGGAGCTCAAACTATACGATGGCTCCGATCCCAAGAAGCCTCTTCTCATGGCTATCAAGGGCCAGATCTACGATGTTTCCCAAAGCAGGTTTGGTTTTTTTTTTTTTTTTTTAATCGATTGATTTGCGTTCTCTTTGGCTTTTGCTCCTCTTTTTCTTTTTATCCTCTTCTGGGTCAACGGTTGTTTGGATTTTATTTCATAAAGTTTTTTTTTTTTTTTTGGCTTTTGACGAATAAAGTGACTTAATAATTTTGGACGATCTAGCTCATACAATTGGTTGATATGCTACAAAAAAAATTCTTTTGGAGAATTTATTGGTGTCTGCTTGTATGATTCATCAACTCTTTGAACTTGCACTTCTACTGGGTTTGTTCAAATTCTGTGAGATAAAGTATTTGATTAAAAACTGCAATTCTTTAAGATTTTATTTGAAATTCAATCTAGGCCCAGTTTGGAATGGTAATTATTTATGACTGCTATTTGAAACTAATGAGCTTAAAAGGAAAAATTGAATCTGGGTTGAAGCTTCTGATTGTTGATGAATTGATAACTTTTTTGCAGAATGTTTTATGGACCTGGAGGGCCATATGCATTATTTATGACTGCTATTTGAAAATAATGAGCTTAAAAGGAAAAATTGAATCTAGGTTGAAGCTTCTGATTGTTGATGAATTGATAACTTTTTTGCAGAATGTTTTATGGACCTGGCGGGCCATATGCATTATTTGCCGGGAAAGATGCAAGCAGAGCTCTTGCAAAGATGTCTTTTGAGGATAAAGACTTAACTGGTGATATTTCTGGTCTTGGTCCATTTGAATTGGAGGCTTTGCAAGATTGGGAATACAAGTTCATGAGCAAGTATGTTAAGGTCGGAACTATCAAGAGCACAGTTCCGGTTTCAGATGAGACCTCCACCGCCGGTGAATCTGCAGAAACTAAACAAGGTGATGCTGCTAAGCCTGTCGAAGGTGATGCTGCTAAGCCTGTCCAAGATGGTCCATCAGAAATTGCTGCTGTTAAAGCCGAGGAACCCCCACCTGTTAGTGATGCTCTGGAGGAGTAATGCTTGGTTCAACAACTCAAAAAGGATACAATTTCTTATGAAAATGCTGAAAAAGAGTAACTATTTCTGGCTGTATGTTTGTTTTTAAGTTTTGTTCACATATAAGTTTACTTTACTTTGCTAGTCTAGGAAACTTCTGCTGCGGACTTGCTTTAATGTTTAGATTATCAAGAAAATAAGTTGGGCATATCTTACTTTCAGTATTCAGACTGGGATTGGTGTAGTTTATGTGTTTGAGGTACTCGGCGGCCAGCTAGTACTCTTATGTGATAAATCAGGAGTTTGTCTTATGGAAATGTATGGTATCATTTTCTTTCCTTTTTTTTCTCTTCTTTTTGGAGTAAATTATGCAATCATTAAACGGAGGGTCAGTTTTTCTCTACCCCTTTCATGCATCACTTACTAGCCATTGATTTCGGAAACCATTGCTTCTGGGGTAAACAGGTCTTCATTGCAAATCTGCTGCAATTCTTAATCAATAACAGTTTTATGAAACTAAGGGTAGATTCATGGTCTTCATCCTTTCAAAGAAACAAGGTAGAGATGAGAATATAGTTGTAAAGATTTGTGAAAAGGACAGGTTGGATTGGATTGGTTTATCACGTTATACATGTCAAATATTGTTTACCTTAAAATCCATAAATTAAATGTGATAGTATTTGTACAGACACCTATGATGCGGTGTATCTATTCTATTTAAATTTATTTCGATATAAGAAAATCTGAAGTAATTCATTCTTAAATTTTATTAAAAAGATTCTTAAGATCCATCTGTAGTATCAAAAAATTGAATATGGGAAGAGCGCTTGTTAAAATTAAAATCTAAACTGTGATTATGAATTTATGATTTGACGAATCCACTGAAAAGACACTCATTCGGTAGCTCAGCTACTGCCCAACTCTGTTTTAAAACCCAGACCAGCCAGATCGGGACCTGGCAGCCTCTCCGGTCCAGTTCAGTTTCAGGGGGGTTTCTGTAATTTATAAGGACTAATGTAATTTTAAGGGATGTTTTTAATACTTCATAACTTTAGGGACTAATTGTAATTTTTCGGCATTTAAAATAAATTAAAATTTCTAATTTGCAATTTTTAGGGGTATTTATAATGCACTAAAATTTAAGGGACTAAATTAAATTTTTTAAAAATACTTGTATTGTTGACGTCACCTGTCGGTCGAGTTTTAAAACAATGTTGCCCAATGCACAACCAAATCAATTTAGAAAATGAGAAAATGAGATAATCAATTTTGGTAATTACATAATTACCCATGTTAATTACTCATGTTTTAGTAAGGTTATGCTTGCGCACGCGCACGCACACACACACACACACACACACACACGCACACACACACACACACATATATATATATATATATATATAGAAAAATGTTACCAACACCGGTGCTTTACACCGAATTTTTATACCGAACGACATGTCCATTGGATCAGACGAGTCACGTATCACGTTAACAAATATTCTGCGAATGAACGATTGTTCATCAAATATGGACTACCGTCCATTGTTATTGGACGATCGTTCATTTGAAATAGACTCTCATCCATATTATATGGATGGTCATCCACCTAAAATGGAAGCCCGTTCATAGTTTAAACTAGAAAAATTTGGCCTAAATTATTTATGGACGCCCGTCCATCTTTTAATATTAACAAATTTTAAATTTATTTAATACATTAATTGTGAATCCTAATTGACTTAGTGTCTTATTCTTATGATATTTGTCCAATTATTTTGAATGTAGACAAAATTTTAATGCCTTATTCTTATGACACTTGTCCAATTACTTTGAATATAGACAAAAATTTAATGAGGATAGCGACATTTACAAACTCAAGTGCTGTAAAATTTTTTAAATCAAATAATGGAGGGACGCCTGTCTATTGAATATGGACGGACGTCCATAACTTTTGTTTTAAATTTTTTTTATTTTAAACAATAGACGGGCATCCATTCTAGGTGAACGCCTGTTTATAGTAAATAGACTCTTGTCCATATTATATGAATGAGAGTCTATTGTTATTTTCTCATGGATAGGCGTCCATTATAGGTGAACGACCATCCAATAATCACGGACGCCCATTATTTTGCTTTTAAAATTTTTTGAACGGGCGTAGATGGACGCCCGTCCATATTAAATAGACACCCATCCATATAAGATGGACGGGCATCCATTATTTTTTAAAAAAAAAAATTTGGATGTGCGTCCATCTTATATGGACGTCCGTCCATATAATATGAACGAGAGTCCATTAAATATGGGCAAGCATCCATAATGTTGGACGACCGTTCATTTATGAAAGACTCCAGCGTGGTCGTGTCTGACTGGTTGTCATGTTCTTCGGTACAAAAATTCGGTGTAAAATTTCAATGTCCGTAGCATTACTCTCTCTCTCTCTCTCTCTCTCTCTCTCTCTCTCTATATATATATATATATATATATATATATATATAAATATATATATATTATGACTAGGTGTATCCAGGTCAGCTTACACGCACCTCAACTAATTTTTCGAGACCTTGAAACTATCGGTCAAGTAAGAGCTCCAATAATTACTTCTATTAGCAATTGAGTAGAGATTCAAACTTAAGACCTCTTGAGTAATACACCCAAGAAATCTTATCGAACCATTCGATCACCCAAGGGTTGGTTAGGAGAAATAGTTTTTTGATCTTCTGTTATGTCATTTACTTCAAATTATAATCTTGGGGCTCCATAATGTTCCCCTAAAAATAATAGGAAATTATATAAAAAAAATTCTAAATTTTTTAAGGCAAAATACTTTTTCAAGTTACAAAAAGATAGAACTAAGATTATGCGTTTGTTTTATAAAATAAAAGTAAAATAATTATGTGAAAAAGAAAAAGTTAATATACTATAAAAAAAAAAAAAATTATCTGCCGTACCATATGTTTCAACATTTAACCAACTTTTTTTTTCTTTCAAAAACTATGCAATTTATTCTTGTTATTTTTAAATTACTTTACCATAAATCAATCTAATTAACGAATATTAATATCTTCCGATATAATAAAATTAAGTATAATAATATGTTTTTAATGACATTATAACAAAACATGTGGCAAATGAAATGACTCAACCAACATGATAATGGCATCTTAATTAGAGTAAACGACTTTTTCCCACCCAAGGTTTCCCCTAATGATACTTTCCCACCCAACAAGTTTCCAAACGACATTTTACTATCCAACGTTATGTTCCGATAGTAATTTTTATTAAATACAATATATATTCATCGTAAAGATGAAAATACCCTTTACATTTAAACTTAAATTTATTATTATTATTATTATTATTATTATATGTCATATCAACAGAGTCAATTACTTATATACCTACTTTTTAATTATAAAATTACTGATATACCCTAATTATGTCTAAAAGGATAATTTACTATATTTTAATATTTCCATTTCTGCAAAGACATCTCTCTCACCCACTGCGTAACTGACGCCACCACACCCTCTTGTTCATGGCAAGCCAACACAGTGCCACCACCTAGCCAATCGCTACCACCCACCAAACTTCATACTCGGAAATCGCCACACCAAAACCCCTCTATCCCCCACCCCGCAAATCTCGTAAATTGCCAGCCACCGCAACTTTTTTCTTTGCACGATTGCTGCTCCCTACCAGGATTTCGGCCAATTTTAGGCACCAACACCCTACTTGACACTATTGTCGACTTCATTTTCCCACCCTCATCAAAACCCCATCATCCTTTGGCCGCACTAGCTTGTCGTCCGCCGGCTGTCACAACTATTCTTGCACGACTGCTACGCACTTGGAAGCCTCGCCACCGCCAATTTTCACCTAAAATCATACACAAATAACACCTTCTACTAATTGCTTATTGTATTTGGTTGATTGTTGTGTGTAATTAAGTCACCAGCGACCCTTCTGTCATCATATTTTTGCACTCCCAAGCCAGACCCACATTCAACACCAAATATGTTTTTCTTGGAAAAAGAAAATAGATTCTCTATTTTTATATTATGAACAATGGATCCTGGTTTGACACCAAGAAGTGAAATGGTTTTAGAATTTCTAGAAATAAAACAGAGTTTTCAGAAAATTCACACAATTAGAATTCGATATTGTGGTGGACTCGATATAGGGTGTTTCAGTGAAAAAAAGAGAGTAAGAATCGGGTAATTGCAGGATCCAAATCGGCCGAGTGAAGGAGGAGGGGGAGATGAAGAAGATGAAGATGGGAGGAGGAGGGATAGATGAAGAAGAAGAAGATTGGAAGGCAACAATTTGGTAATAGCAGAGGAAGGGGAGATGAAGAAGAATAAGATGGGAGGGCAGTATGTAATAGCGAAGGAGGGGAGATGAAGAAGAAGAAGAAGAAAGAAGAGTTTTTTTGTCTTTATACTATTTATGTCATACACTTACCTACGCTTCCAATTTTAAATTTTGATTTTTGATACATAATGTTAATTGACCATTCTGCCTTTACTTACCATGGACTTTTGACCATCCTGTCATTTTTCACGATGAAATTTACTAATGAATCTATATTGTGGGTAATAAAGTGTCATTTTGAAACTTTTGGGGAGTGAAAGCTAGGTTGGCCAAATCTTTTAATTAATATAAAGGGAGAACGACTTACACATACCCAAGATTTATCGTAACGACAAGTTGGTACCCAAAAGGTTTTGAAATGACAAATAGGTACTTTCCGTCATGTTCTGTTAGTGATTTCTNCAGAAAAATCAAGACATGCCATTGTTTTACAGGACACATATTCTTTCACAGGCTTTCTTAATGGCTTAACAAGGGCTCTAAAGGTTATGAAGAACAGAGAAGTGACAAGTTTAGAAAAAGTAATGCTGGGATTTAAAAAAGAAGATGATGTCGAGGATTCAACACTTACGAGAGCAGTAAATATGGATAAACATGAAGATGAAGGAGTGGATGAGTCCATAATTATAAAACTTCAACCTCTCCAAAACTTTCTTTTAACTTTCAAAATTTTAAATTGCCTTTATAATAAACTTTACTATTTTCTAATAAGCCTACGAACTAAAATTCGTATATATTGCATTCTTTAATTTAATGATTAAGGTTAATCAAATAATCAAAGTCTATGGTATGCTTTCGATCTTAAGATTTAGATTACTGTTTCCTTCATCCTAAAGATTATAAAATTCGACAAAGACTCTAGTTTCAAACTCGAGTTTGTAGGATTATTTTAAAACCCGAACCGAAAGGCAACCCGTTTAACTGTTCGAGTCACAGGCTAACCGATCCAACCAGTTGGACCAACCGATTGAACCGATGACATCAACGACAATTTTATTTTTATAAAATTACATATTAATCTCTCAAATTTTAATATATTACAAAAATTCCCCTAAAAAGTTTCAATTATCCCTTAAATTTTTATTTATTTCAAAAATACCCCTATAAAATTACATTAACCCTTATAATTTTATAATATTACAAAAACCCCCTAAAACCTAAACCGGACTAGAGAAACTGCCGGGTCCCAATTGGACCGATCGAACCGACCGGTCCAGTCCGGTTTTTAAAACAGAGGTTTGTGGGACAAATTGAATAGCACTCATTACTTTGTTATAAAAAATTTCAGTATTAAATATAGATGAATCCATATGGTTTGTGAAGCATCTCCATTTTCAAATAGTAACTAGGAGTTACACGTCCCAAAAAATTTTCCCTTTTGGTCATCTATGAACATCATAAAATACACCCCAAGAAAAAATAAAAAGCCTATAAAGAAAAGTGAAATGGAACAAAATAACTTGGATTTCTGTCTAATTCGTACGAAGTTACCGTCTCTACGCTGGGGAGGATTCATTTCTAGTCAAGGAATTTTCTCAATTTTTGAACTTAATAAGCTCAAATACATATTCACAAAACTTCCAAGTAAATGGAGTTCTACATATGGTAAGTTCAACAATGGATATGTTCCGCTGTTTCAAAAATAACAAAATTCTAACTCACAAAATCGGAAGCAAAGAATCTTGATAATGCCTTGAAATTTATCTGTAAAAGAATCAGATTTCTCTTCCACTGGAAAGACTTCTCTTGCAATCCAGAACTCGATTAGGCCATGAAAAGCTTAGTATATTTATCTGTTCACGAAATCAGAGTTAGTACAGAAAAAGAGAGGTTTGAACTCATTAGTGCAACAGAGGCTCTGCCAAAACTTGGGAGTCAAACCTGAATTCATGTTTGACGATAATCACTTTAGGAATCCAAGACGAAAAGCAGAATGTATGGTTACACATGAGAAGGCCCATTTTGCATTTCATTTGAACTTTTGGACTTGTGCTTCGATTTCTTTTCCCGTTTCTTACCCCTGCCAAGTAATCAAAGAAGTGCATGGATTTAGGACAAATCAGTGTTCTGTAATAGCAATGTTAATATCTGTACAGAACATGAATTGTAGGCAGTACTCTTCATGTTAGCCATGGCCCCAACAAGATTTTAGTTTCCGGTTGATGTGCTTCATATCCTTTTCTGAAGGGAACTTATATTTCATTACCTGCATTCATAGCCAACAAAAAGAAAACTACATTGGCAAATGCAACTTAATAGAAAGAATCTAGCATTCATATGATTTCAATTAATATAGCCATTGAAAATATGATCTCCTAGAGCCTCCATATTGCCACTACAAAGTAATATTGAAAGAAACTTAAGTCAAATAATACTAAGATGGTGAGTTGCTATGATATACCCAAGAATCTATGGCATTTAGATATTCAACGAGCTCTGGATAGGTGTGTGTAGAATTCTGTCGAGAGAGAACACTTTCTATATATCTACAAACAAGAGTAAATGGATGGTCAATGAGAAGTATTAGGGCCCGATAGGATGTACCTGACAGGTGTGTAAATGATATGCAACCAAAAGAGAAAAGTAAAATTGGATATATTCATAATCGTAATCTTAAGAAACTTCTTGAAGCAGTTCAAAACCTCTCAAAGTCGAGAACTCCATGAACATTGTTCGCACGGCGCAAAGCAGCCAATGCCAACTGCAAGTTCAGTAGATGATCTATGTTAAACCTATAAAGAATAGACAAATACTCAGATGAAAAAATAAACCAACAAATTGAAAATTAACACCCTTAATTTGTTATAGTAGAAGTTGATGATAAACACGTGATGCATAAATGAATCCAAAAATCAATTAGTAAATTATTACAACTTGAATAGGAAAGGTTCAAAACTCTATGTTGAAGGTTCAGTTTAGACAATCCACTTTAAAGAATTAGAGACAAAGATTTAAAGTTAAGAAGTTGATTGGGTCATTAAGACATTCTGATGCAATAATAACGTGGAATGACATAAAATACCTGCCCAGGGGGGTACAAAAGCGGTGCATCAGTAAGCATGATTCTGTCAACTTCCAACTTTGCAGATTCATGCAAGTCCTACAAAATATGAACCCATCATATCGATAGTTAGAATATGGGCAGGAAGAAGGAAAAGTCTATTGAAACACATGAAGATAATTAATGGCCAACAAAGAGGAGCATCATGTATACCCAGTATAATTACACATATTCCTAGAACAAATATAATTGATTGCTGTTTGCTTTATACTGTTATATTTAGGAAAACAAGGTGACAATTATTTAATCATCCTATGTTTACATCCCTGATTCAAAGAAATCAATGTCTCTCCAATGAATTTACAGGGAAATTACACTTGTAATTCTTATAATCTTAGTGTGAGAAATATGAAAATGCATCCAACAAATCAATTCAACTAACAAAATTAAACTATAAAGTAATGCTGCAATGTCACTCAGCACTTCCACAACAATAGGGCCAACATCAATACCCACTCAAAGGTGGGGGCTACCCCTTCAAAATTAGCAAAAGCCAATTTTAAAATCTAAACAGCTTAATTTACAACATCACATGCATTAGTTGTTATTTTCATCCTAATCATATTTTAGCAACATGACCAGTAGTAGTTGAACTAACATCATGTCTTCCAGAAAACACTTTCAAAAATCAATGCAAGTATAAACTTGAACAATCATCTTCAGAAGAAGTAGTAGGTCAACCACTGACAATACTGAACATGCTATTGAGAAATAAAACTACAAAAGATGGTACCACAGTTTACCTTCGGCGTATGGCCATTTGTTTCCGGACAGAATTCCTAGAGACAAAAGTTTATTGTCAACAATCGCAAACAAAGAAGACAAAGAAAGATAACAATATATAAGACCCCTCCCCCACCCCAACCAATAAAAAAAACAATGACAGTTAATAAGGATTTTCTCGTACATTTATGAAAGAGAAGCATCTATATAAGAAGCGAATTAACCAATCTGACCTCCATATCATTGACAAAACCTTCAAGTGGCCGGTATGGAGCATAAACAATAAGATCAAATTCCAAACCCTGCATGACATGATACAGTCTTAAACCAACAAAAGAAAAGGTCACATGGCTATAACAATACATAAGAGCTCATATCATACCTGATAAACAATCATTTCATAGTTGAGAATCATTTGATGATCCTGTGAGATGCCCTTCCCAAGCTCCTCTGCTGATACATGATTTTCTTCTATCTTACAAGCAGCATATACACATGTTAACCTGTGCACATAAAAGGAAACAATAGTAAGGGTGAGAATTTCACTAGGAATGAAAAAAAAAAAAAAAAAAAAAAAAAAAAAAAAAAAAAAAAAAAAAAAAAAAAAAAAAAAAAAAAAAAAAAAAAAGCAAACTAGCAGAGAGACTAACTGTTAAACAGAAAAAAAATATTGTTCCAAGCAATCCTGGTAAGGCACCAATTTCTATGAACGACCATGCAGAAATTCTTATACAAGATCGTAAGAGCATTGGGCAATATTACGAAATAAACTTAAAACAGATCTAAATAAACAGTACATTATATTTTTTGGGTGATGCTCCATGACCGACCAATGCAGGTAGAATCTTTTGAAGTATAAGAGAGCTGTTGCCTGCAAATGTGAACCAATCCTCAAATGTTGCTAATAGAACTACTACAGTATATTTCATCTTTTTAAATCTCTTTTAAGACTAAATTATTAGATACAGAAAAACATACCTGAATTTTATTAGGGAAGTAAAATGCACTGCATACTTCTCGAAGTTTATTTTCATAAAATACACGCATAGACTGTTCTTCTTCGATATTGAGGGGTTTTGAACGAGAATGCTTTTCAGCTGACATAAAAACAATAAGATGGTCACACATAAAACTTTTGACTAATAAAGAACACATAAATAAATGGTAGAAATCAACAAAGCATTTACCATTATCTTTTTGAGGTTCAGGGAACGAAAATGACCCATCAATATCTACTTCCATTTGCGTTGTTCCATACTTTAAAATACAATATAATGTTAGCAACAGAAGAATAATTGATTGTAACATGATTCCAAATATAATAGAGAAAAAGCTATAATCATAGCAACATGACAGATTGAAGTGCTCAGCCCTAAAATAAAATGTTTCACCAAACAATTTATGTCCTATATAGAAGGAATCACAATGCCTAAAGGTTGTCATTCCATATCTTGAATTAACTTCATGGTTAAAGATAATTTTCAAAGAAATTTCCAAAACTGATAATCATTCACCACTGCCCCAACTTCCATTAATCAAACGAACAAAAATTTCTCACCACTCTACCTCTGACAGACAACAAAATTTCATACTTCTCATCCCATACAAAGATCAGGATCATAATAATGCATTGGAATTATACTACAACACTGACCAGTAACTTTATCGTGCAGATATCTGGTTACAGGCAACATATTTTCAGTTCCATGTAACAGTATTTTAGAATCATAGTATATAAACTAAATTACAAACCTAACTAAAACATTTTCTATTTACCTGTAACCAAAACATTGGCACGATAACATTACTGGCCCATAGCAAGCCCCTAAACAACACCAAAAAAAAAAAAAAATTTGCATACACACACAGTCATTAAACTAGGCTACATCCATTACCTTCTCCAAAGTTTGTATTGCTCTCTGATTAGAAGCTTTGTATTTTTCAACCTACATCAACCCAAAAAAAATCCTTTTACTGCTAAGAAAATTTCAAATAAAAAAATCCAAAAAATAAATTGAACTTGAAGTTTATAAATGACAACCAAAACAAAGCATAGAGCAGGTTACGAGTCCAATAATTAAATCAAAATTAAAACTAGACAAAAGTTAGACACTGCATTGAAATTTTCCATAAGAAAATAAATAATCCTAGTAACTAAAAATCGAATTATAAGAAACAAAATTTTCTCTCACTTTCCCAAACTTTCTCATCTGCCAAACAATAATTTCGCAGACTTACAAGTTCTTGAGGAGTGAAAATCCACCTGGCTCGGTGAGTTGAGGTCTGAAAATCGGACATCGCTGCACTCGCAACCCTAACGCAGTTGAGTTGATTCGAGCTTGTAATCTGAGTTGCAGAAAATTTTTCGATATTTCAATTTATTTGAATTTTATATTTAATTTTTTGGTTTTGTTTTGTAAATAAAATATGGGCCTAAATGAATGTGCGAATTTGGAAGCCCAATACTAACAGGCCCGGAACGGTCCATTTCAAAACCAAAGGGTCCACTTATAGTCTAGGGGTGTGAAAAAAAACCGCACCCGAAAGCCCAAACCGAACTGAGCGATACGGTTTTGGTTAACTCTTCGATCGAAAAAATCCGAACCTTATTATATTTTTATTATACAATATGATAATAGCATGTTAAATAAATTTATCACGAATAAGCCTATGTAATTTTTGAAGAGAATAGCGTATATCATTGGATTTATATTCAGAATTCGAAAAATTTGCAATTATAAAAATTAATTATATTGAAAAATAAAATAATTAAATGATTTGTATTATAAGTATGACGAAGAATAATATTAGTAATTTTATATAAACTTAACTCGATTAACCTGAACAAGACCAACCGATTTAAATTGATTTGAACCATCCATAGGCAGCTTAGATGGTTAGAGTAAATTGAGGATAGTGTAGATAAGTACAAGATCTTAGGTTCTATTCACTATCTAAGTATCCCCAATTTAAGAGGGGGTCGTGGCTAGGGGTGTATACGAATCGAGCCGAGTCGAGTGATGGCTGGCTCGAGCTCAGCTGGAATTAGTTAAGTAGTTGCTCGAGCTCGAGCTCGGCTCGATAAGGAAAAAGCTTAGCTCAAGCTTGGCTCGGCCCGACTCGATTTAAGTACGAGTTGAGCCGAGCCAAGCTTGGTTAAACCTGCAAAAACCAATGTAAACTGTTTTTGTCTTTTATTATTCTCTCAGGCAAAAACTCAAACACTTAGGGTGCAAACCTTCATCCAAAAAATAAGCTCTAAAATCATTCAAAGCAATCCAAAAACCAAGCTGTAAAATCAACTTCCACAAAATCCTTTACAAACAGCCCACACCTAGAGCACAAAAGGCGAAACTCTATACAAAAACCCCTAAACACCAACAAACAGAAAAACAAAACTAGCCTAAAAAACAAGCACAACAAGGAAACAAAACCCACCGAAACCCCCAGGCTCCTAAGAGGTTGACATCAACTCCACACAAAACCCACCAACACCGCCGAAACCACCCAGCCTATTGTCCCTCTCCAACCACCTACACACAAAACATAGCAACAAGCAAACAAAGAAGAAGCCATTTGGTGGTTGCTTAATGAAGGGTGGCGTCTCAGACTTTGCGGTGTGAAGAAGTGAAGATGACGGTGGTGAAGGTAGAGGTGGAGGTGAAATAAGCTTGAAGGGAAAATGTCTTTGTTTTAGGGATTTTGCAGTCGAGTGTCTTTGTTTTAGATTTTAGGGCAAATCTGATCTTACGCAAGCTGAAACGATCAATTGAGCTCACGAGAGTCGCCGACTCGAATGACAACGCGAGCAATTTGAAGATCGCGAGCCTAGTTAGTAAAAACGCGTATTATACACGAATTGTACGGACAGCCGTATAATTCGAGTATAAAACGCACGTATACATATTTTGTAAAATCTGCCATATAATAAGGTTTCCCGTATAATTCGCGAATTTTTGAAAAAAAAAAAAAAAACAAAATCTCACACCCCCAAAATGATGTTGTTTTGGTGGGTTTTTACAAAAAATAAAAACAAATCTCGTTCAATCGTTCTTCTTCAGTTCTTCGGCAGTCAACAGTTCTTCTTCCTCAGCTCAGGCTCAGTGCTGGTGGGAGAATCCAATTGAAGAGCTTATTCAGATGAGGAAGGCTTCTCAGGCTCAGTGCTGGTGGGAGAATCCGATTGAAGACCTTAGTTTGCCACAGCTTGAGCAGTTAAAAGCGGCGCTAGAGGAGCTGAAGAAGAATACGACAAAGCAAGCTGAGAAGATTATGATCCAGAATTCTGGTCTTCCACAGTTTCTTGGAGCGAGTTCATAAAGTGGTGGAGGGATTAATCTTCCATTTGATCTTCAGTCTACTGGCTTCAATCCGAATATGATGCCTCCTCATGGGTATAATCATCCTGGATTCAGACATATTTTACTGAAATCCTTGATGGTTTAGAATGTTGAAAAGTGTGTCTGCCAGAACACAGTTTGTTTACTTTATTCATGCCTCCAGGTGTTTGAGTCTTTAATTTTATTTATCATAATGTGTCTGTCATTTGGTTTGAAACATGTTTGGTTTCTTTTAATATTTTATTTATTTGCAGCATTGTATGCCATGAGGTTAGTCTCATGGTTATCTTTAAGTATGGTATGAATAAAAGGCATCTTATCTATCTTATAGTTTGCTTCATATAATATATATTATATATATATATAATATATATATATATATATATATATATAATATATATAATATATATAAGGTAAAAATTTAACAGCCACTTACCAATTAATCAGTAAAAATCGATCTCTTTTTGAGTTGTTATGACTTATTGTTGTTTTGTACTTTGGGGTTTTTGTTACAAACTATAATTTGAATCTTTGTTGTATTATTTGTGTTTTTATTTGTTTGGAGCTCTTATTCGACTTTGAATTTTGATTTTGTTATGACTTATGTGTTTAATTTGACACTATGCTGAATCTTAGCTAAATATTGTGTTTGAGTCTAGAGACTATAATTTGAATATCAGTTATATATTGTGTATTTGTGTTATTGATTATTGAATACTTTGCTTTTACCCAGGTAGTCCATAAAAGTGTTAAAACTAAGATTGAATTGTCGTATTTTCAAAATGTATTATTGACAATACACCGTATTAAACCCATATATACCCTACCGTATTTTTTCCGTATCCGAATTTTATGGTCGAATTTTTATAAACGTATTTTTCATCATTTGCGGTATATACCCGTATAATTCCCACCTTTTTTTTGCCTACTCGTATTTACTAACTAGGATCGCGGTAGTTCGAATTGAGCCCAAAAAAGCTCGACACATTTCGCGAGCTTAAGGTGAGCTCGAACTCGTGAACTACTCGTCTTTTGATGAGCCGAGCTTGAGTTCGTGACGAGTCAAGCCCGAGTAGCTCACGAGCTACTCGGTTCGACTGCACCCCTAGTTGTGGCGATGTGTTGCTGCATTAGTCTCCTCTAAGAATTAGTCAAAGTACGTGTACGTTGGTTTAAACACCTTGGTTTGGGTTTCTAATAAGGTGAGATGGTCAGGCTTTTTTTTTTTTTCTCAAAAATATTTTGGAGTGAAGACTAAAAACGCTACAGCTTTACAGTTAATGAAACCAGAGTTTTGGCCTGATCTGTGTGCATCCTATCCATCCATCTGCAGAAATCACACGGCTAGGCATTTCATAAGTTAACAGTATAAAAGAGGAATTGCTCACTGTACATAGAATCGGAATTTTTTTGCGTTTTTCTGCAGTTTGCGTTATCAGTTTCTCTTGGTTTTTTCTGCTTTTTAGAATCATTGTAACTAGGTAGATTGATTATAATGATAGTTAATCTGAGGGTAGTTTTACTCTTGTGGCTTGAGGATCCAGTGAGAGTTCTTGGGTGAGTTACGGGTTGATTCTGGGTAGAAATTGAAGATTGATCTGGTTGTGTTGGATCTTATACTGTATTGATATTATTCAGATTAGTGTGCTGTGAGCTCTCCATTTCCGGAGCTCAACGTGGACTAGATTATCCAAATAGGATAATCGAACCACGGTAAAATCTTGTGTTTCTTGTGTGGATGTTTTGTGTATCTGTGTGGAGTTGAAATCTGTTTATGTTTGTGTTTGTTGGCTCAGTATAACAGTGGTATCAGAGCTATTAGAAAATAGGCTTGATCATTTGAGACTTTTCGTTGATTTAGGGTTTCTGAAAAATTAGGTTTGTCTAAAATTTGGGGGTTTTTCAAATTAAGGCTTCCCTTAGCAATCTTGAGTCCTAGTTTACAGATTCGGTGGTAAATTCACTGATTGAGGAAATCTTGGTGAAGATTCAGGTCTGAGTCTTAGTAATTCGTTCAAGATTTACATTGTCATTCGATCTTGGGTTTCTTGAGTCAGTATCAAATTGTTCAACACAAAGAGTCAACTACACGATTAGAAATCACTCAGTATGATGGCAAGATAGATTTTGGGAGCTGGAAAAGAAAATGAAGGCCTGCTGTCCCACAACAAGGTGGGAATTGCCCTGGAGAAAGACGAAACCAAATGGCTAGAAGAGAAGCGAAGAAGAAGGATGAATCAATGAGGAGCGTACAACCTCATAGTGATGAATCTGTCAGACAACGTCCTGCGGAAGGTAGATGGGCTAGAACACCTCTAGCCCATGGGTAAACTCGAAACTTTGTATTCTTTACAGTCAGCACCTAACCTTGCATTTTAAAGGGTGCTTTATTTTCGTACAAAATGGATGGTTCTAAACTGTTGAGGATAATTTAGATGATTCCTTAAGATGACTTTAATTCTTAAAGGTACTAATCAGGAACTAGGTGACACTAGTTTAGCAATGATCCTATTAAATTCCTTAACTGAAGACTACATAGTTGTAAAGAATGCCCTTCAGTATTCAGGAACGTACCTAGTCTGGATTTAATAGTTGCTGGTCTTAAAGCTAGGGAATAGAGCTTAAGGTTCAGAAAAGATCTAAGAGTAACCTGTTTGTAAAGGTAGGCAGAATCTAGTCAAACAGGAAAGTCTATTCAGAACCAACATGGGTCAAAACAAGAAAAATGGAAGGGAAACAGTAATAAAAGATCAGACACTAGGAAGTTCTCTTTGCAATAAACCTGGTCATATCAAAAAAACTGTTTGAATGGTTGAGAAAAATAAACAGAGTAATACTGAGAGTAATCTTGCTTCTAGTGATAACCAATGGGGGGAGCCTGAGGTCTGACAGTATCAACATCTGATACTGCTAAGGAATGGGTCCTAGACTCAGGTTGTTCCTTCCATATGATCCACACAAAAACTGGTTCCGAACAATAGATCTCAGAACTGAAACTGTTTATATGGGGAATAACCAAGCATGTAGGTGAAGGGTATAGGCAGTATAACCCTTAACTTACTAATGAAAAAATTGAAGCGACTAATGTTAGGTTATATCCCTGAATTAAAAAGGAATCTTATTTCTTTAGGAACTCTTGATGAGGCTGGGTGTTCCTGAGGCTAATAATGGTTGTTTATGTGTACAAAACCAGAACTTGGTTCTCAAAGAGGAAAAGAGGAAGGTCTTTACATTTTATGTTATGTTCTCCCTGAATGCTTTAACACAGTTTTGTCACCCACCAAACTTACTATAATTAAAAAATGGCACCTTAGGCTAGGACACATGATCAGAAGGGCATGCACATCCTTAGTAATCAGAGAGGTTTTGGAAAGGACACCATCAGTAACCTGGAATTCTGTGAAACTTGTGTGTAGGAAAACAACATAGACTTAGTTTTCAAAAGAACTCACCTAGCCAAGAACTGCTTAGAGTACTTACACTCTGACCTCTGGGACAATTCCTCCTAAAGACCAAAGATCAGGCTTTGACCAAGTTTAGGGATTGGAAAACACTGTTAGAAAACCAATCAGGAAAGAAAGTTAAGGCACTTCGCACAGACAATGGTCTGGAATTCTGCAATTCTGAATTTGACAACTTTTGTAAAGAGCATGGTATTTTGAGACAGTAATTGTAGCTAGGACACCCCAACAGAATGGTGTGGCAGAAAGGATTGAACCGTACTTACTAGAAAAGGTTAGGTGTCTTTTGTTTACTTCAGGGTTACCAACACTTTTGGGGGGAAGCCCTAGCAACCACAGCCTATCTTGTGAATAGGAGTCCTTCTACTGCTATTAATGGAAAGTGTCCCGAAGAAATCTGGTCTGATAGAAGACCAGACTTAAGCCTTTGAGGATTTTTGGGTGTTCTGCCTATGACACACTGTAGGAGAAAAACTTGAACCTAGGTCTACCAAGTGCATATTTCTAGGTTACCAAGAAGGCACAAAAGGGTATAGATTGTGGGATAGGAGACTCTAGGGGTAAAGATTATTGTAAGCAGAGATGTTGTGTTTATGAATGTGAATTCCCTTGCAAAGGATCTGCCACTGATTAAGAAGCATTAAAAACACTGATCTTGACCCTACCCAACTAGAAGTACATCAATGAGGTGGAGCAACTCACACATCAGCCCACTCCACCCAAGCTGAAACTGAAACCCAAACAGAATCTGAAACTGAACTTGAACAACCAGTAGAAAAAACCACTGAAGAGACATTTGAACACCACCAACTGACCTCCAACAGTACCAACGGCCAAGGACAGAGCCAGAGAGTAAGGCCACCAGCTCGTTATTCTTATGCAGAACTGATTTTTCCTGCTTTGTTTGCAGGTACAGAGTCCAGAGAACAGAACCAGAGACTTATGATGAGCTAGAAGTCCAAGGATAAAGAAAAATGGGAAGCAGCATGAGGGCAGAGATGCACTCTCTAGAGGTAAACAGAACCTGGACTTTGGTACCCAAACCCAGATCAACTGATCCAATGTAAGTGGCTCTATAAACTTAAGGATGGTATTTCAATTTCTGACCCACCTAGGTATAAAGCCAGGCTAGTTGCCAAAGGCTACACCCAAAGAAGGGAATGGACTTCAATGAAGTCTTTTCCCAGATAGTGAAATATAAACCATCAGATTAATGTTAGCTATTGCTGCTCACCATAATCTAGAATTAGAACCTAGATGTGACTACTGCCTTTTGCATGGAAATTTGGATGAGAAAATTATATGAGCCAGCCTATAGGATTCATTGTGTTAGGGCCCCTGACCATGTATGCTTTCTCCACAAGTTCTATATAGCCTTAAACAGGCCCCCAGGCAATGGTACAAAAGGTTTGACACCTTCATAATAGCTTGGGATTTAGGAGAAGCAAGTATGACAGTTGCTTCTACTTGACCTTGATAAAAATCTGCCCATTTATCTTTTGCTATATGTTGATGATATGCTTTAATCAGTAGATCCAAGCCTAGGATACAAGATCTGAAAAAGAAATTAATTTAGAATTTGACATGAAAGATTTGGGAAATGCTAAGAAATATTAGGGATGGTAATATCTAGAGATAGGAGGAACATGCTTAAAACTAGGACAGAGTGCTTATTTGCAGAAAGTAATAAATAAATTTGTATAGAATGACTCAAAACCTGTCACAATGCCCTTGGCAAATCATTTCATACTTAGTAAGAACAGTGTCCTAAATCTGAACTGAGTTGATAAAATGAATGATATCTCCTACTCAAATGTGATTGGCTCCTTAATGTATGCAATGATAAGCACTAGACCTATCTGTCGTTGCTATATCACTTCTTAGTAGATTCATGTCACCTTGGCATGAACATTACTGCCCTTAAATGGGTTCTAAGAATACATTAACATTCTCTGAATGTTGTTTAAAGTATGTAAGAACAATACTTGTGCTTGATCTTGTTGGGTTTGTAGATTCAGATTTTGCAGGTGATAAAGACACCAGAAAATCCGCAACTGCTTACTGCTTTACACTAGGAGGAAACGGCATATGCTGGAAATCTCAATTGCAGCCTATAGTTGCACTTTCATCAACTAGGCAGATACATAGCCATGCTGATGTGATTAAGGAGGCTGTGTGGTTACAGGGTTACTGCAGAAGCAAATCTTACTGAAGGAAGGTCACAATTTACTCAGATAGCCAGAGTGCTATACATCTGAGTAAGAACCCAGTTTATCACGAGAGGACCAAACATGTTGACGTAAGATTTCACTTTGTAAGAGATGTGATAGCCCAGGATTAATTGAGCTGAAGAAAGTCCCCACTGAAGAAAATCCAGCCGATATGGGGACCAAGACATCACACCAGTAATTCAAGCACTGCTTGAAGTTGTTGTCTTGGAGTAATTCAATACCAACTGAGCTAGGGATATGGTTAGAGCCTATTGTACTACTGATTAGTTTTCAAGTCTTCAAGGTGGAGATTGTTGGAGTGAAGACTGAAAACACTACAGCTTTACAGTTAAATGAAACGCAGAGTTTTGGCCTGAGTTATGTGTGCATCCTATCCACCAATCGCAGAAATCCAACGGCTGAGGCATTTCATAGAGTTACAGTATAAAAGAGGGAATTGCTCACTGTACTGAGATCAGAATTTTTTTGCGTTTTCTGCAGTTTGCGTTATCAGTTCTTCTTGGTTTTTTCTGCATTTTTAGAATCATGTAACTAGTAGATTGATTAGTGATGATAGTTAATCTGAGGGTAGTTTTACTCTTGTGGCTTGAGGATTCCAGGTGAGAGTTCTTGGGTGAGTTACGGGTTGATTCTTGGGTAGAAATTGAGAGGATTTGGTCTGGTTGTGTTGGATCTTGTACTGTATTGATATATTCAGATTAGTGTGTTGTGAGCTCTCCATTTTCGGAGCTCAACGTGGACGTAGATTATCTAAATAGGATATCGAACCACGGTATAAAACTTGCGTTTCTTGGTGGATGTTTTGTGTAATCTGTGTGAGTTGAAATCTGGTTATATTTGTGTTTGTTGGCTCAGTATACAAAATTATAGATTAGATAATGTTACCCAAATATACATATTCATAAAACAATATACATTGATCAAAATGGTATAACTTAATTGAATCTAGAAAGGACTTGAGTTGATCATATAAATGCTTTAAAATTGTCATTATATAGCTTCCTATTCTTTTTTCGTAATTTATCTTTTCACATACACCTCTTTTGATCCATTTGTATATGTAGTGCACGTCATGCGTCCTTTGCTTTAGATTTATTTCAAGTATATCTAAATTCTTCTATTTGTCTATTCAATTTTATATATTTATTTAATATATTTCATTTCATTTTTATTTGGATTCTCATATTTGGATTTTCATTAAATTAATAAATTAACTCTTTTTGTTTCACCTTGCTATTGTAATTTTATTTTATTTTCTCACAATTTATCTTTACATTCATAGTATATTGGCAATGTCGAACAAATATAATTTGTCATAGATAAATGGGTTTGTTTATCTCCACACACACACACACACATGTGTTGTGTTGTGTGTTTTTACATATATATTAAAATCAATAATAATTATATTCATAATTAGAATAAATACCTCTCCCTTGTGGCCGGATGACAAGTCCTTTAATCGGGTCTTGTGTTTGAGTCTACATGAAGACAATTACCGGTTTATCCAAAAAAAAAAAAATAGATAACGAACAAAACCTAATGAAAGTAGAAGCGCTGTCTCTAAAAATCCTTTTTACTTAGGGAAAAAGTTACTTATATAAATACCTCTTAATTTATTTCGTATGTAATATTCTCATCTTTTAATTCTCTAATAAAGCAACCAAAAAGAACACACAAGAAACAGTGATCACCACCAGAAAAAAATACTGATACTTTGGTTTCCTCTTCTTTATTTTTTTTAAATTATTATATCAAGTTATTCAACGCCAAAAAAAAAGGAATTTTGGCTGCCATGAAGATATTGTTAGAAGTTAATGATCTACTTAAATATAAAAAAATTTGGGGGAAAAATAAAATTTCTAGGCCCTAAGACTGGTTCAGCCCTGAATTTCGTGGGTCTAGGACGAGTCCTAGGCCCTGAGTGATGGTCCCAATTAGACTCAACCTAGACCCGGTTGGACCGGTCCCAATTGGGCCCAGACCTGTGACCCGGTTGGAATCAGTCTCTGCCCAGTCTAACTCTTAGGTTTCGATTCACCGTTTGAGTATCCCCAATTGAAGAGGGGGTTGTGGCAATGATTGCTGCATTAGTTTCCTTGAAGATTAGGTGAGGTGCACGTAAGTTTGCTCGGACACCTTAGTTTGAGTTTCTAGTAATATGATTGGTTCGGTTGATTTTTTTTTTTTTTTTTTTTTTTCTCTGTGGCTCGAAAATATTATAGATTGGGATGATGTTAACCAAAAAATATAATATATTCATAAAACAATATAAATTGATCAGAATGGTATAACTTAATTGAGATACTATAAAAGACTTTAGAGTTTATATAAAAGCTTTAAAATTGTCACAACAACATATATATATGTCCTTTTGCTTTAGGCTTCCTATTTTTTTCTTCGTTAATTTATTTTTTCACCCACTCCTCTTTTTGATCCATTTGTATATGTAGTGCACATCCAGTACAAGTCCTTATGCTTTTAGCTTTATTTCAACTTTTTAAGTATATCTAAATTCTTTCTATCTATCTATTCAATTTTATAATATTTAATGTATTTAATTTCATTTTAATTTGGATTCTCATTATATATATATATAAGCCCTATTGCTTTAGGCTTCCTATTTTTTTCTTCGTTAATTTATTTTTGCACCCACAGCTCTTTTTGATCCATTTGTACATGTAGTGCACATCCAGCACAAGTCCTTATGCTTTTAGATTTATTTCAAGTATATCTAAATTCTTTCTATTTATCTAATTATTTATATATTCAATTTTATATAGTTATACTTAATTTAATTTTAATTTGGATTCTCATTATTTGGATTTTCATTAAATTAATAAATTAACTCTTTTTGTTTTTGCCATTGCTATTGTATTTTTTATTTTATTTTTTCTCACGATTCATCTTTAACATTCATAGTGATATTGACAACAATGTGTCAAACAAATATAATTTGATCATAGATAAATAGGTTTGTTTATGCTCACACACACATATATGTTTTTACATATATATTGAGAAATCATATAATTATATTCATAATTAGAATAAATACATCTTCCCTTGTGGCGGATGACAAGTCCTTTAATTGGGTCTTGTGTTTGAGTCTACTGGAGAGACAATTAACAGGTTTATCCAAAAAAAAAAAAAAAAAAAAAAAAGCGTAGATGAAGGAAACCTAATGAAAGTAGAAGAATTGTCTTCTTAAAATCCTTTTTACTTGCAGAAAAAGTTACTTATATAAATACCTCTTAATTTATTTCGTATGTAATATTACTTGTCCTTTTAATTCTCTAATAAAACAACCAGAACCAGTGAAGAACACACAAGAAACAGTCATCACTAGCCAAGGGTACGTTTTGGTTTCTTCTTCTTTATTGTTTTTTTTTAAATTATTATATCAAGTTATTCAACTGGCAATAAAAAAAAAAAAAAAAAGAATTATTGGCTGCCATGAAGATAATTATTAGAAGTTAATGATCTACTTAACTGTATATGTTTGAATAAACAAGCAGATGATGAATTCTTTCCCGCCAGTGGATGAGATTTTCAAGGTTCTTGAAGACATGGCTGCCAAGGTGAAGATGATGCAAGATCATGATCATCATCAGAAATCATGGACGGCTGAAGATTTGATGAGGGGCTATACGTATCCTGAATTTTTTTTTATTTTTTTAAAACAAAAATTATATAAATTCATGCATTTGGAATCCTTTAACTCCTGTTGAAGATTTGTGTACAACCACCACCAGGTACTGATATATCAACATGAGAGAGAGCAAGTTTATGATAAATACAAGAGCATTTTAATGGAGAGGATAAACGAAAAGGTAATTAGATTTGATTCCCAGGTATATATATAGTTGTTGAAGTACTTTCTCCGTGGTTTAATTTATTTCTTTTTCCAGGTTCTGCCATCATTGTTGAACAGAAATGGTGGTGAAATGGTGAAAGAACTGATCACTCGATTATGGTCAGAATATAAATACTTTGCAAAGACAATGGCGGTATTGCTTTCTGGGTTAAACAACTACAAGAGTATGGATCGAAGATTTCCATCACATCCTGAATTCTCCAACCAATTGTTTCGCGATTTGGTAAAAACTCTAATTCAATTATATTCAATGTTAAAAGGAATCAATGTTTTTATACCAGATCAGGTCTTCCTCAAGTCCTACAATCCAATAGGCGATGACGCCAGTATAGTGACATAATGCTGACATCAGCATGATGGAATAAAATTTTAAAACTCTAATAATTAATAGGAAGGGGGCGTTCTTTATCTGTCTTGACGGTTGAACCACGGTTTGACACTGTTCCGCCAGTTCAATCCCGGTTGGTCAATTCGGTCTAATAACTAAAATAGGCTTTAGCCATTCAATGGACCTTGGATTAGAGACCAGTTCCTGGTCGAACCTTTCAGAAAGGTCTGGGTTTTAAAACCATGGAAGGAATATGGAAAAAAGAAAGTTGTATTAGGATAAATGGAAACACCATGTGTTGAATATAGAAACTTGAGTTGTTTTTGCTCTACTAATCGAGTATTCAGTGGATTGATGTAAAAACTGAGATTGTTTCCACCCTATTAATTAGATACTATATTTAGAGTATTAGGTTAGGCATTATTGTCCACATTATTATAATCAATCTCTATCTTATTCGTGTTCGTGTCTCTTTCGTGTTTTGTGTTTTGTGATTTACATTCATACATTATTCATCTTGATGTTTTCCATTGCAAGAACTCCTTACATATTATATGTTCAAACCTGATTGATTACATTTATTTTCAAGTAAATTTCCATCATCTTTATTTGTTGAGTTTCCTTTATGAAACTTGATTGATCAGAGACTTGATATCTTACTTGAACGTTCTTATTCTAGGTCATCGTCAAGGACCATTCAAGTCTGCAGAAATCATTACATGATTTGGTAAGTGACATATGTATGCATTAATATAGCTAGGGTTAGCTGATATTTGATATTATCTAACGTCAATAATAAGTATTTTCGGATCTGAGCTTACAGATTGATGAAGAACGAGAAAGGAAGGAGATTGATCACGTCTTGAACAAAAAATTCCTGGAATTCCTAGTAGAAATGAGGCTGGATAAATGTTCAGTCAACTACTATTCAAAATTTGAGCAGATGATGCTTGAAGAAACCGGTAAGTGTTACCATCAACTGTCTTTGGAGTATCGCTCTCAACTGGATTTGTTTATCGATTACATTCAAAAGGTACGATCTTCTTTAATTTCTTAACTCCCTACACATTATTGTTATTATGGTACTCGTTCAATAATATCATGAGCTTTAGATCGATTCAAACCCTAGCAATAAGATCGAGAGTTCTAATATTTCATTCACAAATGCTTGTTCATTTAATGTATTTATAATGTTAGGCTGATCTTTGTTTTAAACAGGAGGAAGAAAAAGTAAAAGCCCTCTACTCAGAAGAAGATAATCCTACGGGAAGAAAATTACTCAAGGTATATATATATTGGTATCCAAGGGTCAGACCGACCATGGAACCCTGATCAATAAGTGGATTGCATTAATTGTCCACTTTCAGGTTGGATAGTTAAGGGTTAGAGAAGAGTAATTACTCATTCTTAATATATATGTGTGTATGTGTGCGCTGAATAAGTGGATTGTATTAACTGTCAATTCTTAGGTTGGGTAGTTAAGAATCGGAGGAGAAGGGCAATTACTCATTCTTAAAAGCGGCAGCATATATATACTTTCTCTATTGTGGTTTTTTTTTTAATTATTCAGAACTGATTTCATCATTTTTCTTTTTGCTTCTGTCTCTACTTTTTGCAGATACAAGCTATGGTTTTATCTGATTTTAAGGTATAATTCAGATTTGTATTTGAAAAATCATGTACATATATATGCGTGAGAGAGAGAGAGAGAGAGAGAGCACATTTTTATGAAAACTAGACCAAGTTTTTCTGCTAGAGAATATTACAAGAAAATAAATTCAGTCAAAATTTTGTGATTGTTTTTGCATGCAGAAAATGTTCCCTGCAATTGACCAATTGAGCCTTGAAGAATGAAGATCATATATAGTTCGATTCAAGAGGAAGAAGTCTGAATTTATGGAGAGATTTTTTTCCATTTGTTGTGGAAACATCACATTTCTTCCTTTCTTCTCAAAGAATCCATATTTTTCTTCTCTATCTTTTGTTGAATTTATGTATTTGATATATAATTCCATAGTTAATTTGATAAACTAATACTATTTTGGTGTTAATGGAATCTTTGGGATTTTGAATTTATGGAAATTTGGGTTTATTTTTTCTATTTCATTAGCCCTTTATAATATTCAATACCAGAAATATGAGATTTGGGATTGGAGGAGATCCAACAGAAAGTGTATGAGCTTTGGCATTGGAGTAGATCCGGATTCGTTTGTTCTTATGTTGTCATAATCAACAAACAACAGGAAGCATCCGAGAAAGTTCTCAACACTTTTTCATTGTTGATTGGACTCCATTTTCTTATCTCAAATTACTAGGAGCTAAATGATATTTACCTCATTTTACACTGGAAACTTACCATTTCATCCTTGAGATTTAGGGTTTGTTACACTTTTACCTCGCTTCTAGTGGATACAAATACTTTATGCTTATCACATGACTGATGTTAGTTTTCTTAACATTATAAGGGGCTTCTGAAGTGTACATCCTATCTATATGTCAAATTTACCCTTACAATGTTAAGAAAACGAGCCAACAATTCTTTTTAACCTCAAAAGGTTGGTTTGATGGTTAAGAAGATTCACTCATTTCATTGACTTTCTGGGTTTGAACCACCTTGGGGTCATCAACTACATTTGTGGCTTATCCTTGAATATTGGGTTTATAGCATATTCAATGAATTTCAGATATTAGTTAAGGTGCATGCAAACACAACCGAACACCCCGATCATTACAAAAAAAAAAAAAAAACCAAGCCAACAACACTAATATCAATCATCTAATAGGACTAAAGTGTTTATATATCATAATATTGTTAGGGCCAAAAATCATTTTGGGCTTGACGAGGCCCAATAACAAAATAAACATGTCACGGCCCAAGGCCTCAACCCAATCTCGATTGGGCTTATGTTTAAAATCACCTTGTGAACTACTCACTATATGAGTTGGGCTATCCTATAAGTTAAGTTAAACTGGGTTTCAGCCCATGAGCCTACAACAATCCATAAATAGGAAATCAGAATCTCATTCTATTTCCTCTTCTACTAAGATTCCAAATCTTACTCAAACTATTAAACTTAATGTGATAAAGTCAAGAATATCTCTTTCATGATAGGGATTAATGATAGAGATTATCTCCCAAAATAGGATTTAGTGTCCTACTAAGATTCCAAATTTTACTTAAACTATTTAACTTAATCTGATAAGGTCAAGAAATCATATTTCTTTCTTGATAGGGATTATCTTTAAAAAAAGAGGACTCAATGTCCTACTAGGATTCAAACCCCTTGGGTTTACTATAAAAACAGAGGATTGCCCTCTCATTATGCATTCAATCTCTCATAGTCAATCTATACTACTCAAAAAGAAAGGAAATATCTCTGCCTAGTTCTTGCTCTCAAGAACCCGACATCTCCGCCGTAGTCCTAGCTTCCGACAAGACTCCTGGTAATTTTTCATCTCCTTAATTCTTATCAAATAATCTCTTTTAGTCTTGCTGACTTGAGCGTCGGAGTGTCTACGACAAACACCACCCCGGTATTTTCCAGAAGCTTCATGCTTACCCTTTCATGTGTGTAGGTCTAACGGATTTTCAGACCCTATTTTCATGACGATAGATTTTTTGCATCTTTTATATACCATAATATCGGGACAAAGTATTTCAAACCTTAAAGAAAGAAAGGAAATATCTCTACTTGACACAACCAAAACCCATTATCATTATTTGGCCTTATGAATTCATCTGTCTTTGTATCGTCATAAGCAACAAGAAGCAGCATCCAAGAAAGTTTTGAAAAATTTCAGGATTCCATTGATTTTAAGTTAAAAAACAAGGAGCGGAATGATAATTACTTCACTTTATGCTACCAAACTTAAATGCGAATTTATTACAATTACTTTTTACCCCAAAGATTCTTCAAGATTGAAAGTGACTGTAGACAGAGTCTGGCAGACACAGTTTGCAAAAATCTAAATAGAATCTCCTAAAATAGCTTGTTGTCCAAAAAAAATCAACTAAAGTGAAACTGGAAAGGCCCCACACTAGGCCACAATTAGTAAGAGTAGGTCCCACCCCTCTGACTCATTCAAGACTTCCCATTTGGGGGTCCACACCTGTAACCTTGCACTGAATTGAAACTATTGTTTAGTATGGTCCCACAGTTTTGTTCATTGGACAACCAACAAAACTATCTTTCCTGTTCACTTTAAACTTGTGTCCTCTCGCAGCCATCATACTTATCAGCATCTCTCAAGAACCTAAGCACCAACAAATTCTCAGGTCATTTTCTGGATTCTTTTTTTTTTTTATTTTTCAGAATTTCTTTGTTTCATGAATTGTGTGAGTCTCCATTGATGTAATAACTTGTGTTTTTTTTCTTTAGCAGTTTTAGTGTGGTTCTGTTGCCATAATTGTATGAAAGTTTGAATCTTTTGATCAGAAACATTTTTTCTTTGTCGGTTTGGTTGTTTTCTGATGTAGAATTGTTGTAGATTTGTAGTTGTTCTTCAAACAAGTTGAAAAGTATCTTCCTTTTTGGTTAATACTGGTGTTATTAGGGGCCATTTTGAGGGAATTTCAAGTTTTAAAGTGTGATTATGAGTTATTTGTTTAAATGCCTAGTTGCAATGTGTGTTGACTATGATTGACACTAGATTGCTCTTTATAGATACTTGTGGGAAGTTGTGTTGAGGAAGGGAGACTCTGATGTTGAAGTTTATATCACTGGAGGATGGAATGATGGTGGTGGAAGAGGCCATTGTGAAGGCCAAGAAGATAATGGAAGGGTACGAAATGAAGTTCACCGGAGAAGAATACCAGAGATTCTATGAGTATCTTTTGTGATTTGTCGAAAGGGTCGTATTGCATTAAGACTTTGAGGATTTTTGTGCTTTTGAGTAGTGTTGCATCTTACATTTGGCTTGTTTCATAAATTGAACGCATATATGTTGTCCTTTACAACTTGTTAGATGTGTGTATTTCATGTGTACTTCCCGTGGTTCTGATGAAAAGACAGTGCGGATTTATGAGCGATATAAGAGCTGCCTGGAAGAGAGCATCAATATGGTGAGCCCCAATTGCATTACTATATGTTGTATTTCTTCTTTTTTGTATGGTATGGTAAATTTATTGTGTTATTAAAAAGATCAAAGGTAGATAAATTGACTCTTTCTCTGATGCTAATTCAATAGATTGTTATGTCAGGTTTGTTTGAGTGGTCGATTATACTTCTATTTTGAAACGTTTTCACAGATTTATGCAGACAGGGTGACACCGAATGTGTCTTTTCCTCTTTTGCTCTCAGGTGTTGCCATCGTTAATAAGCAAAACTGATGTAAATTTGTTGAGGGAACTTGTGCCAATTTGGTCAAATTACAAGGCAATGGCAAGGTGGCTATGCCGATTTTTTGAATACCTTGACCGCTACTTTATCCCTCAAAAGAAAGAACTTCCAAACCTTGATAAACTCTCTGTTAAAGTCTTTCACGAATTGGTTAGTTGTATACACTTGTGATTCTAAATTCTTTTATTATTATTATTATTATTTTAATATTTGAAAGTTCGGGAAGAATTAACAATTCTATACTACATTACAGGTTTTCAAAAATTTGTATTGTGAACTCCGGGCTGCTGCATTATCATTGGTTAGTTTATATGCTCTATTTATTCTGTATATTTGTGTTTCCTTCTTGATGGGGTGAGTTTACTTCAAATTGACATGCAGATCAAGCAGGAACGCGAAGGATTGCAGATTGATCAGGACCTGCTGAAGAATGTCATCTTTATCTTTTCAGAAATTGATAATTGTGGAGAAATAAAATATTATGCCAATTTCGAGCATGTTATGCTTTATGAAAGCTCTTCATACTACGCTCAATTAAGTTCAGAGTGGCTTTTGTCTGATTCATATGCTGACTATATGCAAAAGGTATTTCATACTTTTTACATACTTGACTGATTTCTATTTGAAATGTCATACACGATAGATCACCTATCTGTTCTTTTTGTTTTCCTAGGCCTTATGGTGCTTGAATCAGGAAGAAAAAAGAGCTAGTCAGTACTTGTATCCTGACACCGGAGTTACGTTGCTACAGGTATAATTCTTGTTCAGAGACCTTATAACCTTTATAAACAAACATTTTCATTGGCTGTTTCAGAATATGCATATTGTGATCCATGAAAGTAAAGTAGTTGGTGTAGAGCTTCAGTATAAAAAATGATGTGAGCCCACTTCCTTGATGACCACTCGAAGATCTGGCGTGGAAAAAAATATGGTGAATGGTCAAGCTTCACCAAACTGCAATTCTGAGCTTGCTGTTTTGAGCTCATTCTTTTTCATTTTGAAAAGTTATTGGTAGTAGTCCATCGTTATAGTTTCATACTACGCTCTCCAAGAATCCATTTAAAAGTTATTTATGTGATTTAGTCACGGTTTGTATTAGATAAGTAACTTTTTGAAGCAGGAAGCATAAAATGGGAAAGTTATCATCTCTGAAGTTATGAGTTATTATGGAAGATGCAGCTCCTTTATCCTGATTCTTTGTGTAGGTTGTCAAATACAGATTGCTGACAGAACCTGGTCTCAAATTGGCTGAAAAGAAGCAAGCTGAAAAAAGTGGCTTTGCGACTGAGTTTCAGGTTTTAATAGTTATCCCAAAGAGTTACTTTATCACTGCAACTTTTCAATGGAATAATGTCTGTCTAATGGTAATGTATTGTTATCAACCAAAATCAAAGGAACAAATCCGGTGAAAATTAAACCATAATAAATTGGATCCTGTTACCTTGTTTGAGCAATGCAATAAATTGAGTTCCTGGATCCTTTTTTTGTGTTCTAAATGATAAAGATATAGCCTTATTGTTTTGTGACGACTGGTTGCATGACCTGCCAATTAAAGCCCTCCGAATGTATGCTTTGGCATAGATCGATAACGAACCAAATTGGACTTAAGAGCTGCTTCAATTTCGCACATTCTTGTCCTGTTAGCCTGTTTCTGCTTGAGTTTTCTGCACTGGTTATTGTTTTGCTGAACTGGTTTTTGTGGATCATTTGCAGGACGTTCTGTCGAAATGTGCCGACTTGAATCTGGAAGGGGAAAGTTCAGCATCGACACCTGAAGAATGGATGTCTGTTGTTATGACAAAGGCAACGAATACACAGTCCAAGTTTAATTAAGGGTCTCTTACTTGGGTGTTCGTATAAACCATTTAATGTCTTACACTTAGAGAAAATAAGATCAATGTACGTAGTTTACTCATTGACTAAGTTGGATGTCAACTTTTATGATTGTTTAAACATCCGACTAAAAGATATGTACTAATTTGTGCATCAATTATATTAGGTGTGTTCTCTATGGAGGCTTTTAATTTGAACTTAATAATTTTTGTCTTCTTTATGGTTTTTTTTTTTTTAATTTGTTGACCTTGAAAATGGATAACGATGACAGTTTGCCACCCAAGGTTTTGGCGTTATCCATTTTCCACCCACTAAGTTTAAGAAAAACAATTATCCACCCACACCGTTGGTCTGTCTATCAACTTTTTAATGGTAGAAAGACATAATGATAAATTCAATTTATTTTTATTTTTATTTTATTAAAAGTCAGTTTATTAAACATATCGCCCCATGTCCTACGCGCCCACCCCCCATCACCACAACCCAACCACCCCAATGTCCAGATCCTCCATCAAATCCACCCCCACCACCACCACCACCACACCTCCTCCTCCTCCAGCACTACCACCAACACTACTGCCCACACCTCCTCCAACACCAAAGCCTCCACCGTGGCCAAAACCACCACCAACTCCTTCTTCCTCCTGCTGCACAACCACCACCAATACCACCTCTAACCCTGCCACCAACACCGCCCTCAGCTCCAAAGTCTCCACCTTTACCTGAACCACCTCCAACGCGGCTAGATCGACAACCTTGCTAGCTCATTCTAGCCATCCTAACTCGGGACTGGAGCCACAACACTGCTAACTCATCTCCTCCAACCGCAAGCAGGGAGATGTTAAGATGGGAAGAAATGGACCCCAAATTGTTTTTCTTAAACGTAGTGGGTGGGAAATTGTTGTTATCACACTTAAAAGTCAACTTTATTGCCTGGTATGGAGAATTTTCCATCTTTCCAATGTTTCCCACCACTTCCCTTGAGCCATCATTTGTTTTGGTTGAATTCATTGCAGCAATTGTTGAAACAGAAAAAAAGAAAGAAACTTCCTTGTCCTAGTGATAGAAATTTCTAGTGGATGACAATTTTTGAGAGAAGACTTCCATAGGAGAAGAGGCAGCAAGCTCTCAAGGTGCCAATTTGTAGATGATCTGTCTCTCAAAGGTTCTGATCTAGCTTCAAGGTATTATAATTATTTTTTTATTGGTATGAATCATGATGGTCAATTCTTCCTTAATATGCGTCATGGTTTTATAGTTAAACAAGTTAAAATTATTGCATGGATTCGTTCAAGAGAATATCCAAGGATCAGGTAAAGATAGATAACACATCACCTATGATGGTGAATAGCAAATACTTACTAGAAAAGCTGATTTCATCATGCAATGGTAAATATAATCCGATTCGTAGCTTCTCTGAGGAAGAGCTCAAGACGGCAACAGATAACTTTGATGCAGGAAAAGTTATAACAAGAGCTGCATCATATGAGCTGTACAAGGGTATTCTCGAGGACTATTCAGTTTCTGTCATGAAGTTTAGAGACTTTCCTAGTAGGTTAGATGCATACGAGTATTGCTTTAACAACATTGTTTTTGCATCACAAATGAAGCACAAGAATCTTTTTAAGTTGATCGGTTGCTGCTTAGAAACTGAAATTCTCCTCCTAGTTTTTGAATCTGTTGAGTATGGAACTCTTTCTGATCATATATATGGTCCTCGACAACCCCATTTTGTGCCTTTGCTATTGACACCCAGGTTAAAGATTGCTATGGAGATGGCTAATGCACTTGCATATCTCCATGTTGGTTTCTGTAGGCCGATTGTTTTTAGAAGTATCAATCCTACAAACATCTTATTCCAGGAACAAACCATAGTGAAACTATCTGATTTTTCACTCTCCGAGTATATTCCAGAAGGCGAAACTTACATAAAAGATACTAGGGTAGTTGGTACAATGGGATTTTTTGCACCTGAGTACATAAGTGTTGGTGTTTGCAGTGAGAAGTGCGATGTTTTCGCTTTTGGTGTATTGCTACTTGTTCTGTTGACTGGACAAAAAACATTCGACTCTTCTCGTTGTGAAAATGGGGATGATTCATGGTTATTGCAGCATGTGAAGAATTGTATTGGTCAAAATGATCGGTTTATTGAGATAATAGATCCTGCAATTGTTTTAGATGGATTAAATCCTGGAAAAGAGGATTTGTTGCGAGCTTTCACAGAACTTGCCCTTAAATGTGCCTCTACATTACCAGAAGAAAGACCAACTATGGTTGAAGCAGCAAAAGAACTCAGGCAAATGTATAGAAATGGCTAATATTTTCATTTATACTCGTTTCATTGTAAATTTCTCCGGGTTGGTTTTCATTGTTTATGAATCTTTCCTCTATTTCTTTTTCAGTACTTCATGTTTTCATATAATTTTCCTGATACATTGAAGGATTCCATGGCAGTTGAAAGTGTCTCATTGCCGACTAAACTTAATTAATAAACTATGGTTGACTTTGAAGAAGTAAGTTTCCTGGTTATATATGGATGTTCTTCAATTGTGCTTGATCAGATTTTCATCATGCTTGAGTAAAAATTCCTGAGCTCTCTCAAACTCAGGCTTTGCTTTTTTCTGAACAATTAGCTGAAATGAACACCTAAATTGGCCATCCATACAGGTACAACATCTTCCTTGTAAACCCCTTTGTTTTATTTTGTTAATTGATTATGCATGTATATTTACTTTCATTGCAACTCTGTTTCACCTTTTTTAACACTTATTTTTTCACATTAGACAATTATCTTCGTTGAAAAATATTCCTTTTCAGAATAAAACATATAGAACATTCATTTCAATATCTTTTTCATGGGTTTTGTGTGGATCAAGTTAGATGAGTTCATATTTTCCCGGAAAGGAAGATAAGAGTTTGGAGAATGGTGCAATCTTACTTAAAGAGTTGATTGCCTATGGTAATGGCAAATTTAATCTTATTCGTAGTTTCTCCATAGAAGAGCTCAAGGTAGCAACACAATATTATGACGAAGAGCTAATTATAACAGATCAAAAAATATAAAAATTGTACAATGGTTTTCTACAAGACCGTTGAATTTCTATTTTGAAGTTTGAAGTCCATTATACTATCAACAGTAGAATACAACACCAACAGAGCATCGATACGATTGTATTCATGTCACAAATGAAACATAAGAATTTTCTGAAGTTGATCGGATGCTGTTTAGAAACTTGAATACCCATTCTAGTTTTTGATTCTATAGGATGTGGGACACTTGTTGATTGTGTATTCAGGGCAACTCTCAACCCCTTCTTGGACCTTTACTGATGAAACATAGATTGAAGATTGCAATGGATGTAGCTAATGTACTTTCTTATCTTCACTTTGGATTCTCGGAGTTGTCCGGATCAGTTTATACGCATCTTAATTAATCCCACTTGCATAAAAATAAAAATCACAAAAAATACGTAATATATATATTAGGATTAAAAATGGGGTTTCACAAAAACAAAATCCAAACTTACCGTAGAGACTGTTTTGTTCCAAAAATCTCTAAGGTTTATGAGAACAAAATTTAAATGAATATAAAATCTTAAATTTTTTAAAAATTGAGTGGGGACCGTGGTCTCCACTCATCTTCATTGGAACCGCCACTGCTCTTAAGCCACACGTTCCCACCCAAAGATAAAGGGAATTTTCCAGTGAAGAGCATATAAGTCTTCTTTAGGGCAGCTGACATTCAAGGAATAAGAGTCCTGGTTGTGTACATAAAAGTTCATTAATTGTGCTTCGTCAGATTTTATGTTCTACTTTAACTGAAAATTTTCCTTAGCTCTCTTAAACTCAGGCCTTTCTTTTTTTCTTAACAATTTCGATTAATTAGCACCGGGCGAATTGGCCATCCTCACATCATAGGTACGCCTTCTTAAATCCCTCTGTTTCACCTACTTTTACTCTTGATTTTCTTTAGGTTAGACAATGATCTAAGTCGAAAACATTCTTTTCTGAATAAAATATATAGATTATAGAGCATTCATTTGTATAAACTTATATTATAGTTAGCTTCATATACATACATGATCAATTTTTTTTTTTTCCTTTTTCATGTTTTCTAATACTTGTACACTTGATGTTCCAAATTATTGGTTAAATAAATGAAAGCATTTCATGGGTTTGTTTGTAGATCAAATAAGATGAGTTCATGTTTTCCCCGAAAGGACGATAATAATTTGAAGAATGATGCAATGTTACTGAAACAGTTGATTGCCACTTTTAATGGCAAATGTAATCCTATTCGTAGTTTTTCCGAGAAAGAGCTCAGGAAAGCAACAATTAATTATGACAATCAGAGATTAATTATAACAAATAAAATTTTCTATAAGTTGTACAATGGTTTTCTACAAGACCGTCAGATTTTTGTTATGAAGTTTGAACCCATTATCTTCCAGGAAAAAGAAGAAATAATCCAAAAGGGCATCAATAACATTGTATTTGCAACACAAATGAAGCATAAGAATTTTCTGAAGTTGATCGGATGTTGTTTAGAAACTCAATTTCCCATTCTAGTTTTTGATTTCGTTGGATGTACGACACTTGCTGATCGTATTTTGAGTCATTCTCAACCTCGTCTTGGACCTTTATTATTGAAACTCAGGTTAAAGATTGCAATGGAGATAGCTCATGCAGTTGCATATCTTCACCTTGGATTCCCTAGACCTATTGTTTTTGGAAGTCTCGCACCATGGAACATCTTTCTTGATGAGGAGTATGCTGTAAAACTATTTGATTTTTCAGTATCTGAGTTTATTCCAGAGGGTAAAACTCACTTGGAAGTTCATTTAACGAAAAAAGTATGGTATGAATATGTTCCACCCGACCTTTTACTTGCAATAGCTCCCAATAGGAAGTTTAATTGCAATGAGAAGGTTGATGTCTATTGCTTTGGCGAATTGTTGTTTATGCTTTTGAGTGGATTGAGCTTAAAAAAGTTTCTCAAGAATAAAGGTTTTCAGATGGAAGATATTGGACCTAATAATCTAAATGAGATAATAGATCCGGTGATTGTTGGAGAGGGAATATGTTCGATAAAAGAACAACAATTGCTAGCTCTTGTAAGGCTTGTGTCGGAATGTCTCTGTCTTGAACCAGAAGATATGCCAAATATGATAGATGTGACAAAGCAACTCAGAAAAATGTACAAGTCTAGTTAGCATGTCATTAGTTTTTGTATTAAGGATTCTGCTTTCCTTGTTTATGGATGTGTCAGTAATTCATGCCTTCATTGCCATGGCAGTAGTTGAAAACATTCAAATAAACTATTTCTTAAGTTTTCAAGTGGAAGTACATTTTGTCTATTCTTTGTAGTTTTAGAAACAATTACTTATTATCGATAAGTGGAAGCCAAAGAAAAGTTGATCCAATAATGGCTATATTTGATGAGTTATTATATATGCAAACGAAGAAGTAGAATTGAGTTAAATAGGAGACTGGCTACTACCCATTTGCCCCAACAATGCATTATCAAAATCTCATCTTCCGAGCTTTAAAAAAAATGAAGGGTGATAAGCTAATCATTGTTTCTACACATACATTGTAGAATAAAGTTTCCAAACCTGAATTTTGGCATAAACCATTAGAAAAATAGTGTCCAAACATCTATCTAAGTAAAATAAAGATATGCTAACAAATACTTTTCACAACTTTTTCTAATAAACACTAACGTGATAACTCGTAATTGGTCAGTTTGCATTTAATTTGTCATAACCCATTGTTGGGCAAGTAAGACCAATTGCGAGATGACCAATTACGAACTGACACATCTTGTTTTTTAGATAAAATTAGTGAGAAGGATTTATGAGTGTAGTGTTACTGATCTAGGTATTAAACTTGGCTCATGACAATAACTTCCAAAGATGAGATTATGCATGGATTCACATGTAAACAGAAAGATAAAGCCGCAAGGTACGGGAAGAGAAGCTACAACACTTACACTATAAGTAGCAATAACCTGCATCAAAATATTTTCTTCCTCTTTCAAATTCTGCATTCCAGGAGGCCCATTAACACACATCACACCTGTATACAAATGCTTCAACTATTATTACCTTTTTCAAAATAAAACTCACATTTATTTATTCATGAATTATGATTCATCTCAAATGTGATACGATATGAAAGCATAATTACAAGAACTAGACATATATTTATTCAAAAAATTAGAAAGAGAATAACAATATAGAAGACTATAAAGCTCACTTCTTAAATATTTGAAAAACAGTATGTTCAAGTTTCAAACTAAAGGAGAGAAGTCTTGATTAACCCAATACAGAAGTGGATTTCACTGTGATATTAAAAGAAAGAACTAAAAATCAAAAGAAACATTACATACATTAGACATTTGTCATGACCAAAGTCCTCCCCAAAATACTCCACAAGTATTTTAGCTCGACAACATGAAGTATTCATTCCATATCTGCAAGTCAACATGAATTCCATATCTGCAAGTCAACATGAAGTATTTCTTCAGGTTGCATTAAAGAAATGTATTTAATGCAAACCTGAAGAAATCAGATAGCATCTTATACGCTTGTTTGGTTTGATCTTCACTTCTTCGACTGGGCAAAAGTGTTGGTTCTCTCAACAAATTTGCATATAGAGCTGCTTGACAGAGAATATTAACTTTAATCCACTTAGAAAAAAGAAATTGTAATCTAGATTTTAGAGCACAAGTGATTCTCTAAGCAATTACAGATAACTTTCACAAACACGGAGTGAAAAAAGGAGATATAAAGTTACAAGAATTTTATGCAAAAAGGTAAAGTTATTTGTTCTAACGAATTAGGATGAACGTCAAGCAGAACTCTTGAGAAAAAAATTAAATATAGGGTTTACTGCATTCTGCTAATTTCCCATCCCTTCAAGATGCTACAGCTTCTTGTTAATAATTCTTGTTTGGGGTTTGTTAATTTATACCCAAAGCCCATTTATCAAAGGGCTCCTTGTTTGGGGGTTTGTTAATTATACCGAAGACCCATTTATCAAAGGGCTCCATTGTTTGGGTTTGGGGTTTGTTAATTTAGTGGGCTGTGGACGGCTCAGGTAGACGTACCCATATATTTCTAATCAATGTATATTCGCCATCAACAGTTACGTGTTCTCTCTTAAGCCACATAGAAATTATTCCGTGATGAACATGCAAGTCTTTTTTACGGCTCAAGGGCTGCTGACTTTCAAGGAATAAGATTTCTGGTTATGTACATAAAAGTTCATTAATTGTGCTTCATCACATTTTATGGTCTCCTTTGGCTGAAAAATTTCCTTAGCTCTCTCAAACTCAGGCCTTACTTTTTTCTTAAATTAGCATAGCCCAACGAATTGACCATCCTCACATCACAGGTACATCGTCTTTGTAAATCCCTTTCTTTCACCAATTTTTACTCTTGATTAATTCTCTTTACGTTAGATAATGATCTTAGTTCAAAACATTCTTTTTCTGAATAAAATACATAGAACATTCATTTGTGTAAAGTTATACTGTAGTTAGCTAATGTATTTATATATATACAGGATCATTTTTTTTTTTCTTTTTTCATGTTTTCTAATACTTGTATACTTGATGTTCCAAATTATTGGTTAAATAAATGAAAGTATTTCATGGGTTTTTTTTGTAGATCAAGTAAGATGAGTTCATGTTTTCCTCGAAAAGACGAGAATAATTTGAAGAATAGTGCAATGTTACTGAAACAGTTAATTGCCACATGTAATGGCAAATGTAATCCTATTCGTAGTTTTTCCGAGAAAGAGCTCAGTAAAGCAACTATTAATTATGACAATGAGAGATTAATTACAACAAATAAACTTTTTTATAGGTTGTACAATGGCTTTCTACAAGACCGTCAGATTTGTGTTATGAAGTTTGAACCCATTTGCTTACCACAGGAAGAAGAAGTAATCCAACGGGGCATCAACAACATTGTATTTGCAACACAAATGAAACATAAGAATTTTCTGAAGTTGATCGGATGTTGTTTAGAAACTCGATTTCCCATTCTAGTTTTTGATTCCGTTGGATGTATTAGACTTACTGATCGTATTTGGGGTCATTCTCGACCCCGTCTTGGACCTTTATTGTTGAAACTTAGGTTAAAGATTGCAATGGAGATGGCTCATGCACTTGCATATCTTCACTTTGGATTCCCTAGACCTATTGTTTTTGGAAGTCTCACACCGTGGAACATTTTACTTGATGAGCAAAATGTTGTAAAACTATTTGATTTTTCAATATCTGAGTTTATTCCAGAGGGTAAAACTCACTTGGAAGTCCCTTTGACAAAAAAATTATGGTATGAATATGTTCCACCCGACATTTTACATGCAATAGCTCCCAATGAGAAGTTTGCTTGCAATGAGAAGTTTGATGTCTGTTGCTTTGGCGAATTGTTGTTTATGTTTTTGAGTGGACTGAGCTTAAAAAACTTTCTCAAGAATAAAGGTTTGCAGATTGAGGATATTGGACTTGATAATCTAAAATAGATAATAGATCCGGTAATTGTTGGAGAGGGAATATGTTCAGTAAAAGAACAACAATTGCTAGCTCTTGCAAGGCTTGTGTCGGAATGTCTCCGTCCTGAACCAGAAGATATGCCAAATATGATAGATGTGGCAAAGCAACTCAGACAAATGTACAAATCTAGTTAGCATGTCATCAATTTATGTATTAAGGATTCTGCTTTCCTTGTTTATGGATGTATCAATAATTCATGCTTTCATTTCCATGGCAGTAGTTGAAAACCTTCTAATAAACTATTTCTTAAATTTTCAAGTGGAAGTAGATTTTGTCCATGCTTTTTGTACAAGCATAATACTTTTGTGACCCTTGAAAGATCACAATCTATCAACTAATGGTTCCTTTGGAAAGTCATGTAAATTAACCGTGAGTCATCAATAGAATCCAAAGAAAAGTTGATCCAATAATGGCTATATTTGATGAGTTATTATAAATGCAAATGAAGAATGAGTTAAATATGAGACTGGCTACTACCCATTTACCCCAACAATGCATCATCAAAATCTCATCTTCAGAGCTTTAACAAAAATGAAGGGTTATGAGCTAATCATTGTTTCTACACATACATTGTACAGAAAAAAACTAAAACTCTAATGACTTTGATTCATGACTTCTTTTTTGAGAGTTTTGCAGCTAATCTATTTCTAACAGTGCCCGGTTCGGGGTTAGATTCTAGACTTTCGTCTTCTTAACTTTCGTGATTTTCTTGGTTTTTTGTGTGATTGCCTGCTCTCTAAGCGCTGGGGATCAGTCCAACCTTTTCCCCACTCTGAGAAGCTGGAATAAGATTTGCATTTGCTTGCAGAGAGCAGCATGTCGGATTCAGGGTAAACATAAAAAGTTTGCTCATTGTCTGATTGCAGAAACTCCAGTCCAAGTTCTGTTGGCTCTGGGAATTTAATCTGAACGTGGATCTGCAAATAACAGTGTAATTGAGTAGATTGGCTAAAAACGTAAGCATTCATATGCACGCACTAAAGGATACGAAAGCATACAAGATGCATAAGTGATACATGCCAAGACAAATGCTCTTGAACCATAAAAATCGCAATTATGTACTAGCTACTGCCAGGAAACTATGCTTAACAACTCTAGTAGAGAATGAATGGACCAGAAATTAGTCTAAGAGAAACGTTAATTTGAGAGCATAGCCTCTCATCTCCTTCTCTGATGTATCCTTTATTTTCCAAGATTCGAGCAAGACCTCGCCACCATAGCAAATCGGTTGCCAAAAATTTTTGGGACTGTCATCACATAAAAACTTTTCAAAATTCATCTTTCATGTCTTAAAAAACAATACATGTGAAGAATGAGATGAAATAGATCATGTAACACCTGCTCCCTTATTTTACTGACAAACATCCTGAGGTTTGGCTTCTTCATGAATTTTTGTCGTCTAATGTCACTACACATAACATCATCATATGAGCCATCCACAGAATTTTTCCAAATCTGAATTTTGACATAAACCTTGTAAGTTTTATAAAAAAATTGGAAAATCATTAGCAAAATAATGTCCAAGCATCTATATAAGTATTGAACTTGGCCCATGACAACAACTTCCAAAGATGAGATTATGCTGTTATGCATAGATTCACATGTAAACAGGAAGACAAGCTGCAACACTTACACTATAAGAAGCAATAACCTGCATCAAAATATTTGCTTCCTCTTTCAAATTCTGCATTACAGGAGGTCCATTAACACACACATCACACCTGCATACAAAGGCTTCAACTATTTTTACCTTTTTCAAAATAAAACTCGCTTTTATTTATTCATGATTCACCTCAGATGTGATACGATATGATAGCATAATTACAAGATTCTAACTAAAGTAGAGAAACCTTGGTTAACCCAATACAGAAGTGGATTTCACTGTGATATTAAAAGAAAGAACTAAAAAACAAAAGAAATATTACATACATTAGACATTTGTCATGACCAAACTCCTCCCCAAAGTGCTCCACAAGTATTTTAGCTCGACAACATGAAGTATTCATTCCATATCTGCAAGTCAACATGAATTCTGATATAAAGTTTCAAAACAAAATGGACACGCAAAAAAAGGAAAGTAAAGAAATGTATTTAATGCAAACCTGAAGCAATCAGATAGCATCTTATATGCCTGTTTGGTTTGATCTTCACTTCTTCGACTCGGTCAAAGTGTTGGTGCTCTCAACAAATTTGCATATAGAGCTGCTTGACAAAGAATATTAACTTTAATCCACTTAGAAAGAAAAAATTGTAATCTAGATTTTAAAGCACAAGCCACACTCTAAACAATTACAGATAACTTTCACAAACATAAAGTGAAAAAAGGGGACATAAAGTTACAAGAATTTTATGAAAAAAAGTAAAGTTATTTGTCTAACCAATTAGGAAGAATGGTCAAGCAAAATTCTGCTCAATTTTTACTGTAATATGTTTTCTTGTGAAAATAAATAAATAAAGGCCTTACTGCATTCTGCTAATTTCCCATCCCTTCCAGCTCGGCCAGCTTCTTGATAATAAGCTTCAAGACTCTGCAATTAGATTAAAGATTACAGGAAGCTCACAAGACTGAACAACTGATAATAGCAAGACATAATTTGGAAAAGCAACTGTTATGCAAGTTCCAAAACAGGAATGTAAACTACTGATTGCCTTAGAGAACCGACAATTGCAAGAATTTATTCGCAGCATAAACATAAGTGCACTAAAAATGAATAACATCTTACAATAACATTTTGCAGCAACACTTAATCCTAAATATAAACCTGTGGCCAACCGTAGTGGATGATTCTTCGAACATTTAACTTGTCGATCCCCATTCCAAAAGCAATCGTTGCAACAACAACCTGGATGGAATTGGCAAAATTGCGGTGTCATAAATTGTATTTTCCTATTTCCCAATGACACTACATAAAAAAAAAACACATCATAGAAGGATGAAGAGTATAGGGTTTTAAATCAGTAAATAAAAAGAAAAAATGAACTTGAAAAAGTACGGGCCTTCAGAAACAGAAATGCCCAACATCATACACAAAATGGTTAGTTTTCAAAAGTAAAACTAATTGAAACATATGACTATATGGAATTATCAATTTCCCGTATCAGATCCAAAGCCTGAAAGTCCATACCTCTGGCTTGTTTTCATGAAATTCATTGTGAACCCGCCTTAAATGTGATTTTGGCAACTGAGGAACAAGAAGTCAAATTTTGAATACACTGCATAACCACAATTGGAATGCGACAGACCTAAGTCTATTAATCATCTAAATGGACCTGAAGTAATAAGTTTGTGTATACATACAGCTGCATTATAGGCAGCAGCCTCCACACCAAATCCACAAAGATATTTCGCGATCCTCAAAGTTTCTTTTCTAGTAGGAACATAAATGATGATTGGCCCTTGTTCTAAAGGCTCTTTCATGGTTCGTACTCTTTCTTCTAGCTTATCAGGTGGATCAGTTATCCGAGATGACCCACATGTATCCCAATCTTCACGAGGAGAATGCCCATAAAATTCACCACAGGCAACTGCAAAAAATAGAAGTGATCAGGAAACAGAATAGAGAGCATTGAAGTTGAGTTATTACAAAGTGGAAACTATTCATTCACACATTGCTTTTGATTATGTTTCACAACTAAAGCCAATGAATACAGTGTAACCATAGAAAAAAATAACAGATAAGTCTTCTTTAGGACACAAGAGTCAAGGGCAGTGACTTCCAAGGAATAAGATTCCCGGTTATGTACATAAAAGTCCATTAATTGTGCTTCATCAGATTTTATGGTCCACTTCAACTGAAAAATTTCCCTAGCTCTCTCAAACTCAGGCTTTTCTTTTTTCTTAACAAGGCGAATTGGCCATCCTCACATCACAGGTACATCATCTTTGTAAATTCCTTTGTTTTTGGTTAATTAATTCTGCCTGTATGATTACTTTCATTGCTACTCTATTTCACCTATTTTTACACTTAATTTTCTTTACATTAGACAATGATCTTAGTTCAAAACATTCTTNGTATATCCAGGGAGAAATAACATATGTTTGGCCTCATATGTCCGTTTTGTAAACATTTGATCAATTGATAGTCATTTAGAGCTGTTCATAAATTCATTCAAAATAATTGTGCAACTATAGACAAATCTTGCAAAAATCCGACCACTGAAGTAAATGTAAAGTAGATTGTAGCAAAGACTGTAGAAATAGCCATGTGGTTGGAATGGAGAATAGAACCTGTAGTCAGGCCTAAAATCATGGCCCCACTTAGAAACACAATGGACTTCATCAATCGCAAATAATGCAATTCCACGATTTTCAGCAAGCCTCTGAAGTGGTTTTATCAGTCTGCAGAAAATTTATCATACTCCTTCAGTCATATGAAATTAGGAACAACCTCTTTGATACGCTAGCCAAATGGTAATACATGTCCCTCACCTTAACACAGTCTCTGGGCAAACATATATTATATTGTACATTCCTCTCATTGCTTTCTGCTCGACGCTGCTGTCAGGTTGCCCGGATCCAAGAAAGCAAGCAGATACCTCATGTTTTGACAGCTTTGAGCACTGATCATGCATCAAGCTTATCAAGGGTGAAATCACAACCACAACCTTTCCCGTTAACAAAGCCGGAATCTGGAAGCACAAAGATTTCCCTGCAGACAGGGAACTATAACAAAACATGAGCCACCCAATAATATAGAGACAGAAACAGCCTAACAGACAACAAACATTAGCTAAGCAAAGCACAATACCAGATCCTGTTGCAGCAAGAACTAAACAGTCTTGATGATCTAACCAAGCCGCCAGCGCTTCCTTCTGAAACTTCTTCAATGATGAATAACCAAACTGCTTTTGTAACAGACTATTCACTTTCACCTCCCAATCTGACCCAATCTTCGCCTCTTGTTTAGACAAAACTGGCAACGACTCAACCTCCATCTTCCCATTACACCCCACATCAAGACAAGCCCCCTTATGTTATCCAACAACACCAGGCAACACTACCGACCCAGCCCTAGAAACCAGTCCATCAGATACAACATCACTTTGACTTCTTTTTTGCCTAGATTGAAAATGATCCAATATGCTAGACTGTCCTAAACCTCTTTTGCCCTGAGTCTTCCCATTCCCATTGTTTTTGAAACAATGCGAACTACTACTAGTATTAGATACGCCGTTACAATTTCTATTGGAACCATTCAAAACATACTCAATGGCTTCGTCAAACAATGGGCCAACTGCTTCTACAGCTTCTACAACAGCTGAATTTTCAAATCCCATCTCAATCAGCTTTGCAATAACTTGATCGCCATTACCACTCATTTTATGAAAACTTTTCAATTTTCAAGATATATATAAATAATGTAAACCCAAAAATAAAGGATCTAAAAACCAATAACAAATCATTCAAAGAGCCAACGAAATTATTCAAACAATTGTTAATTTACTGATCGGGAGAGTCGAGAGTGATTGAAACCCTAGGATTTCGGTAACTTCTTTTTTTTTCTTTTTTCTTTTTTTAATTAACTGACCGGCGCGAAACTTAAAATTAGGGACTGGGTTGGGAAAGTCATTTTGAATCCTTATAGTTTGTTATGTTACACTTTTACCCTTCAAAAAGCCTGCAAAAAAATTGAAATCACTATTTTAAATTGTGCAATATAAAAATATATGCAACTATTTTCATATTGAAATGTTATTTAAGCCTCGTTTTTATGTTATTGTTAAGCATTGTTCAAAAAATTTGTCAATTTGTCCATTTATTTAAGTTTTAAATATAAAATTGGGACTGTCATCATATAAAAACTTGTCAAAATTCATCTTTCATGTCTTAAAAAAAAAAAAAAAAAATACATGTGAAGAATGAGATGAAATAGATCATGTAACGCATGCTCCCTTATTATACTGACAAACATCCTCAGGTTTGGCTTCTCCACGAATTTTTGTCGTTTAGTGTCACTACACATAACATCATATGAGATTTTGATGATGCATTGTTGGGGCAAATGGGTAGTAGCCATTGTCCTATTTAACTCGATTCTAATTCTTCATTTGCATATATAATAACTCATCAAATATAGCCATTATTAGATCAACTTTTCTTTGGATTCTACTTATCGATAATAAATAGTTGTTTCTAAAACTGCAGAGAATAGACAAAATCTACTTACACCTGAAAATTTATCAATTAGTTTATTTGAAGGTTTTCAACTATTGTCATGGAAATGAAAGAATGAATTATTGATACATCCATAAAGTAAGTAAAGTAGAATTCTTAAACCGATGATATGCTAACTAGACTTGTACATTTTTCTGAGTTGTTTTGCCATATCTATCATATTTGGCCCATCTTCTGGTTCAAGAGAGAGACATTCCGCCACAAGCTTTGCAAGAGCTAGCAATTGTTGTTCTTTTACCGAACATATTTCCTGTCCAACAATTACCGGATCTATTATCTCATTTAGATTATCAGGTCCAATATCCTCCGTCTGAAAGGCTTGCCAGCTCCCTTATTTTACTGACAAACATCCTGAGGTTTAGCTTCTCCATGAATTTTTGTCGTCTAATGTCACTACACATAACATCATCATATGAGCCATCCACAGAATTTTTCCAAACCTGAATTTAGATATAAACCTTGTAAGTTTTATAGAAAAATTGGAAAATCATTAGAAAAATAATGTCCAAGCATCTATATAAGTATTAAACTTGGCCCATGACAATAACTTCCAAAGATGAGATTATGCATGGATTCACATGTAAACTGAAAGATAAAGCCGCAAGGTACGGGAAGAGAAGCCACAACACTTACACTATAAGTAGCAATAACCTGCATCAAAATATTTTCTTCCTCGTTCAAATTCTGCATTACAGGAGGTCCATTAACACACACATCACACCTGTATACAAAGGCTTCAACTATTATTACCTTTTTCAAAATAAAACTCACTTTTATTTATTCATGAATTATGATTCACCTCAAATGTGATACGATATGATAGCATAGTTACAAGAACGAGACATATATTTATCCAAAGTATTAGAAAGAGAATAACAATATTTCAAAAACAGTATGCTCACTGTCACATTAAAAATCAAAAGAAATATTACATACATTAGACATTTGTCATGACCAAACTCCTCCCCAAAGTACTCCACAACCACAAGTATTTTAGCTCGACAACATGAAGTATTCATTCCATATCTGCAAGTCAACATGAAGTATTTCTTCAGGTTGCATTAAAGAAATGTATTTAATGCAAACCTGAAGAAATCAGATAGCGTCTTATATGCCTGTTTGGTTTGATCTTAACTTCTTCGACTTGGCAAAAGTGTTGGTGCTCTCAACAAATTTGCATATAGAGCTGCTTGATAGAGAATATTAACTTTAATCCACTTAGAAAAAGGAAAAAGTCATTCTCTAAGCAATTACAGATAACTTTCACAAACATGGAGTTGAAAAAGGAGATATAAAGTTACAAGAATTTTATGCAAAAAGGTAAAGTTATTTATTCTAACCAATTAGGATGAATGTCAAGCAGAATTCTGCTTAATTGTTACTATAACATGTTTTCTTTAGGAAAAAAATAAATAAGAATTTACTATTTTAACAAAGGTGAGTAAGAGAAGTAAGTAGGGGGAGTGAGTAAGGCTAGCATTACTTAATAAATTAAGGGCTTACTGCATGCTGCTAATTTCCCATCTCTTCCAGCTCGGCCAGCTTCTTGTTAATAATTCTTGTTTAGGGTTTGTTAATTTATACCCAAAGCCCATTTATCAAAGGACTCCTTGTTTGGGGGTTTGTTAATTTATACCCAAAACCCATTTAGTGGGCTGAGTTGTCAGGTAGACGTATCCATATATTTCCATTATGTCCTAGTGTACATTTTAGTTTATACAGTACATGAATTCGCCATCAACAGCTACGTGTTCTTAAGCCACTTGCGAATTAACCCGTGAAGAACATGAAAGTCTTCTTAAGGACTCTAAGAGTCAAGGGCAGCTGACTTTCAAGGAATCAGATTTCTGGTTATGTACATAAAAGTTCATTAATTGTGTTTGATCACATTTTGTGCTTTCCTTTAACTGAAAAATTTCCTTAGCTCTCTCAAACCCAGGCCTTTCTTTTTTCTTAACAATTTCAATTAATTAGCACAGGGCAACGAATTAGCCATCCTCGCATCACAGGTACATCGTCTTTGTAAATCCCTTTCTTTCACCTATTTTTACTCTTGATTAATTTTCTTTACGTTAGATAATGATCTTAGTTTAAAACATTCTTTTTCTGAATAAAATACATAGAACATTCATTTGTGTAAAGTTATTCTGTAGTTATCTAATGTATTTATATATATATATATGATCAATTTTTTTTTTTTTTTCATGTTTTCTCATACTTTTATACTTGATGTTCCAAATTATTGGTTAAATAAATGAAAGCATTTCATGGGTTTTTTTGTAGATCAAGTAAGATGAGTTCATGTTTTCCCCGAAAGGACGATAATAATTTGAAGAATGGTGCAATGTTACTGAAACAGTTGATTGCCTCTTTTAATGGCAAATGTAATCATATTCGTAGTTTCTCCGAGAAAGAGCTTAGGAAAGCAACTATTAACTACGACAATCAAAGATTAATTACAACAAATAAAATGTTTTATAGGTTGTACAATGGCTTTCTACAAGACCGTCAGATTTGTGTTATGAAGTTTGAACCCATTTGCTTCCCACACGAAGAAGAAGTAATCCGATTTGGCATCAACAACATTGTATTTGCAGCACAAATGAAACATAAGAATTTTCTGAAGTTGATCGGATGTTGTTTAGAAACTCAATTTCCCATTCTAGTTTTTGATTCCGTTGGATGTATGACACTTGCTGATCGTATTTTGGGTCATTCTCAACCCCGTCTTGGACCTTTATTGTTGAAACTCAGGTTAAAGATTGCAATGGAGATAGCTCATGCACTTGTATATCTTCACCTTGGATTCCCTAGACCTATTGTTTTTGGAGGTGTCACACCAGGGATCATTTTATTTGATGAGCAATATGTTGTAAAACTATTTATTTTTCATTATCTGAGTTTATTCCAGAGGGTAAAACTCAGTTGGAAGTCCCTCTGACGAAAAGAGTATGGTATGATTATGTTCCACCTGAGTTTTTTCTTGCAAGGGATGTGGCTAAGAATAATACTTGCAATGAGAAGCTTGATGTCTATTGCTTTGGCGAATCGCTATTTATGCTTTTGAGTGGACTAAGCTTAAAAAACTTTCTCAAGAGTAAAGATTTTCTGATGGAGGATATTGGACCTGATAATCTAAATAAAATAATAGATCCGGCATTTGTTGGAGAGGGAATATGTTCGGTAAAAGAACAACAATTGCTAACTCTTGCAAGGCTTGTGTCGGAATGTCTCTCTCCTGAAGCAGAAGATAGGCCAAATATGATAGGTGTGGCAAGGTAACTAAGACAAATGTACAAGTCTAGTTAGCATGTCACCAGTTTCTATATTAAGGATTATGCTTTCCTTGTTTATGGATGTATCAATAATTCATGCCTTCATTTCCATGGCAGTAGTTGAAAACCTTCGAATAAACTATTTCTTAAGTTTTCAAGTGGAAGTAGATTTTGTCCGTGCTTTTGTGACCCTTGAAAGATCACAATCTATCAACTAATGGTTCCTTTGGAAAGTCATGTAAATTAACCGTGAGTCATCAATAGAATCCAAAGAAAAGTTGATCCAATAATGGCTATATTTGATGAGTTATTATAAATGCAAATGAAGAATGAGTTAAATAGGAGACTGGCTACTGCCCATTTGCCCCAACAATGCATGATCAAAATCTGATCGTCAGAGCTTTAACAAAAATGAAGCGTCATAAGCTAATCATTGTTTCTACACATACATTACACAGAAAAAAACCAAAACTAAAATTCTGATGATTTTGATTCATGACTTCTTTTTTTGAGAGTTTTGTAGCTAATCTACTTTGAACAGTGCTCGGTTCCGGGTTAGATTTTCTAGACTTTCGTAATCTTGACTTTCATGATTTTTGTGGTTTTTTGTGTGATTGCCTCCTCTCTAAGCACTGGCGACGAATCTCAGAATCAGCCCAACCTTTTCCCCACTTTGAGAAGCTGGAATAAGATTTGCATTCGCTTGCAGAGAGCAGCATGTCGGATTCAGTGTAAACGTAAAAAGTTTGCTCGTTGTCTGATTGCAGAAACTCCAATCCGAGTTCTGTTGGCTCTGGGAATTTAATGTGAACGTGGATCTACAAATAACGGTGTGGTTGAGTAGATTGGCAAAAAACATAAACAATCATATGCACGCTCTAAAGGATACTGTTGGAAATTAGAAGCTAGGAAATACAGTTCTCAGGCTTCTAATTTCAGAAAGAAAAAGAAAAAGTAGTAAAAGGAGAACAATTTTGTTAATTGAACTCAATTAAAACATATATCCAACATTCCCTTCTATAAGTTTTAAAAGGATAACTGACAATAACAGTTACAAGAAATTAAAAAATAATAAAATTAAAAATAACTTCCATTTGAGTTTATCTCAAACTGAAATGCTTGGGTCATGCCACAGCACTAATTTTTCTTTAACCGCATTTGTTCCCTGTTGCCATCTTCTCGTATCCTCTATCAAAAGATTCATACTTCAATACTCCTCCTGAATCTTTTGGTAGAAACTTTAAAACATGTTCTTCATCATGTCTTTAAGGCTCTTCACGCCTTCATGGCTGTCATGCCAAACTTGCAACCAATCTTGCTGCTTTGCTGCCAACTCTGCAGCCAAACTTGCGGCCAATCTTGCTGCTCTTCTCGCAGCTAATGTTACTGCCACGCTGCCAATCCTTCAACCAAGACTTTTTCAGCCTCATCTTCAAGTTTACTCCTCAAGTATGTAAGCATCACAAATACGACCTACCACTTCTTTGGGTGTTGGTCTCTTCTCACTCCAGACTTCAATTGGAGTCTCTCACAATTAGAAAGCATGTTCTTCACTTCGTGCTTTTTCCAGGACATCATCAAGTCCTCTCAACGGCATCATTGCAGACAATCACTGCAATTCTTCATCTACCTCCATGTTTTAACCGGAGTTTCAGGACATTTTCAGATTCCACCGGCCAGCATCCTTGCAGACAATCATGCTGCAATTTTACACCAACAAATTCTACCAACCACCCTTATTGCTTTGAGTGTTGGCTTCTTCTTCTCCAAACTTTGGTCCCATCTCCCACAGGTCCCTTAAGACAACAATGCTTTGATACCATTTGTTGGAAATTAGAAGCCAGGAAATACAGTTATTCGGCTTCTAATTTCAGAAGAAGATGAACTTGTGTAAAAGGAGAACAATTTTATTAATTAAACTCAATTAAAACGTACATCTAACATTCCCTTTTATAAGTTTTAAAGGGATAACTAACAACAACAGTTACAAGAAGTTAGAAAATAATAAAACTGAAAATAACTTCCATTTGAGTTTATCTCAAATTGAAATTCTTGGGTCATGCCACGACACTAATTTTTCTTTAACAGCATTCATTCCCCATCGCCATCTTCTCGTATCCTCTATCAAAGATTCATACTTCGACAGATACGGAAGCATACAAACTGCATAAGTAATACATGCCAAGACAAATGCTCTTGAACTATAAAAATTCTCATCTAGTTCACAATTACGTCCTAGCTACTGCCAGGAAACTATGCTTAACAACTCTAGTAGTGAATGAATGAATGGACCAGAAATTACTCTAGGAGAAGAGAAAAGTTGATTTGAGAGCATACCTTCTCATCTCCTTCCCTGATATATCATTTATTTTCCAAGATTCGAACAAGACCTCGCTACCATAGTGAATCGGTTGCCAAAAATTTTTGAGACTGTCATCATATAAAAACTTGTCAAAATTCATCTTTCATGTCTTAAAAAAAAAAATACATGTGAAGCATTAGATGAAATAGATCATGGAACGCATGTTCCCTTGTTTTACTGACAAGCATCCTGAGGTTTGTCTTCTCCATGAATTTTTGTCGTTTAGTGTCACTACACATAACACATCATCATATGAGCCATCCAAAGAATTTTTCCAAACCTGAATTTTGGCATAAACCATTAGAAAAATAGTGTCCAAACATCTATCTAAATAGAATAAAGATAGGTTGACAAACACTTCTCACAATTTTCTGTCACAAACACTGACGTGGCAGCTCGCAATTGGTCTGTTCGCATTTGGTCTGACAGGACCCATTGTTGGGCAGACGAGATCCATTGCGAGATGACCAATTATGAACTGACACGTTGCGTTTATGAGAGAAAATTAGTGAGAAGGGTTTGCGAGTGTAGTATTACCGATCTAAGTATTAAACTTGGCCCATGACAATAACTTCCAAAGATGAGATTATGCTGTTATGCATGGATTCATATGTAAGCAGAAAGATAAAGCCGCAAGGTACGGGAAGAGAAGCCACAACACTTAACACTATAAGCAGCAATAACCTGCATCAAAATATTTTCTTCCTCTTTCAAATTCTGCATTACAGGAGGTCCATTAACACACACATCACACCAGTATACAAAGGCTTCAACTATTATTACCACTTTCAAAATAAAACTCACTTTTATTTATTCATGAATTATGATTCACCTCAAATTTGATACGATATGATAGCATAATTACAAGAACGAGACATCTATTTATCCAAAGTATTAGAAAGAGAATAACAATATAGAAGACTATAAAGCTCACTTCTTAAACATTTCAAAAACAGTATGTTCAAGATTCAAACTAAAGGAGAGAAGCATTGGTTAACCCAATACAGAAGTGGATTTCACTGTGATATTAAAAGAAAGAACTAAAAATCAAAAGAAATATTACATACATTAGACATTTGTCATGACCAAAGTCCTCCCCAAAGTATTCATTCCCTATCTGCAAGTCAACATGAATTCTGATATAAAGTTTCAAAACAAAATGGACACGCAAAAAAAGAATGTAAAGAAATGTATTTAATGCAAACCTGAAGAAATCAGATAGCATCTTATACGCTTGTTTGGTTTGATTTTCACTTCTTCGACTCGGCAAAAGTGTTGGTGCTCTCAACAAATTTGCATATAGAGCTGCTTGACAGAGAATATTAACTTTAATCCACTTAGAAAAAAGAAATTGTAATCTGGATTTTAGAGCACAAGTCATTCTCTAAGCAATTACGGATAACCTTCACAAACATGGAGAGAAAAAAGGAGATATAAAGTTACAAGAATTTTATGCAAAAGGGTAAAGTTATTTGTTCTAACCAATTAGGATGAACGTCAAGCAGAATTCTTGAGAAAAAAATTAAATAAAGGGCTTACTGCATTCTGCTAATTTCCCAACCCTTCCAGCTGCTACAGCATCTTGTTAATAATTCTTGTTTGGGGTTTGTTAACTTATACCCAAAGCCCATTTATCAAAGGGCTCCTTGTTTGGGGGTTTATTAATTATACCCAAGACCCATTTATCAAAGGGCTCAATTATTTGGGTTTGGGGTTTGTTAATTTAGTGGGCTGTGGACGGCTCAGGTAGACGTATCCATATATTTCTAATCAATGCCTATTCGCCATCAACAGTTACGTGTTCTCTCTTAAGCCACATACAAATTATTCCGTGAAGAACATGCAAGTCTTTTTTAGGATTCAAGGGCTGCTGACTTTCAAGGAATAAGATTTCTGGTTATGTACACAAAAGTTCATTAATTGTGCTTCATCACATTTGATGGGCTCCTTTAGCTGAAAAATTTCCTTAGCTCTCTCAAACAATTTCGATTAATTAGCACAGGGTGAATTGGCCATCCTCACATCACAGGTACATCGTCTTTCTAAATCCTTTTGTTTTACCTATTTTTACTCTTGATTTATTTTACGTTAGACAATGATCTAAGTTGAAAACATTCTTTTTATGAATTAAATATATAGATTATAGAACATTCTTTTGTATAAACTTATACTATAGTTAGCTTTATATACATACAGGATCAATTTTTTTTCTTTTTCATGTTTTCTAATACTTGTATACTTGATGTTCTAAATTATTGGTTAAATAAGTGAAAGTATTTCATGGGTTTTTTTTGTAGATCAAGTAAGATGACTTCATGTTTTCCCCGAAGGGACGATAATGGTTTCGAGAATGGTGCAATGTTACTAAAACAGTTGATTGCCACTTTTAATGGCAAATGTAATCCTATTCGTAATTTCTCCGAGACGGAGCTCAGGAAAGCAACAACTAATTATGACGATCAGAGATCAATTCTAACAAAAACAATTTCTTATAAATTGTACGATGGCTTTCTACAAGATCGTCAGATTTCTGTTATGAAGTTTCAACCCATTATCTTCCTACAAGAAGAAGAAGAAATCAAACAGGCCATCAATAACATTATATTTGCGACACAAATGAAACATAAGAATTTTTTGAAGTTGATTGGATGTTGTTTAGAAACTCGAATTCCCATTCTAGTTTTTGAATCCGTTGGATGTACGACACTTTTTGACCGTATTTTGGGTCAATCTCAACCCCATCTTGGACCTTTATTGTTGAAACTCAGGTTAAAGATTGCAATGGAGATAGCTAATGCACTTGCATATCTTCACCTTAGATTCCCTAGACCTATTGTTTTTCTAGGCCTCTCACCAAGGAACATTTTACTAGATGAGCAATATGTTGCAAAACTATTTGATTTTTCAGTATCTGAGTTTATTCCAGAGGGTGAAACTCACGTGGAAAGCCCTTTGCCGACAAGAGGAGGGCGTGAATATGTTCCACCTGAGTGTTTACTTGCAAGGGCTTGCAATAAGAAGACTTGCAATGAGAAGGTTGATGTCTATGGCTTTGGTGCATCGCTGTTTATGCTTTTGAGTGGACAGAGTGTAAATAACTTTCTCAAGAATGAAGATTTTCAGATGGAGAATATTGGACCTGATAATCTAAATGAAATAATAGATCCGACAATTGTTGGAGAGGGAATATGTTCGGTAAAAGAACAACAATTGCTAGCTCTTGCAAGGCTTGTGTCACAATGTTACTCTATTGAAGCAGAAGATAGGCCAAATATGATAGATGTGGCAAAGCAACTCAGACAAATGTATAAGTCTAGTTAGCAAGTCATCAGTTTATGTATTAAGGATTCTGCTTTCCTTGTTTATAGATGTATATATAATTCATGCTTTCATTTCCATGGCAGTGGTTGAAAACCTTCAAATAAACTATTTATTAAGCTTTTGAGTGGAAGTAGATTTTGTCCATGCTTTTGTACAGGCATAATACTTTTGTGACCCTTAAAAGATCACAATCTATCAACTAATGGTTTCTTTGGATAGTCATGTAAATTAACCATGAGTCACAATCTATATTTGATGAGCTATTATATATGCAAATGAAGAATGAGTTAAATAGGAGACTAGCTACTACCCATTTGCCCCAGCAATGCATCATCAAAATCTGATCTTCCGAGCTTTAACAAAAATGAAGGGTGATAAGCTAATCATTGTTTCTACACACATTATACAGAAAAAAAAAAAAACTAATACTCTGTTGACTTTGATTCATGACTTCTTTTTTGAGAGTTTTGAAACTAATCTATTTCAAACAGTGCCCGGTTTTGGGTTAGATTTTCTAGACTTTCGTCTTCTTAACTTTCTTGATTTTCGTGGTTTTCTATGTGATTGAGATGAAATAGAGCACGTAACGCATGCTCCCTTATTTTACTGACAAACATCCTGAGGTTTGGCTTCTCCATGAATTTTTGTCGTTTAGTGTCACCACACATAACATCATCATATGAGCCATCCAAAGAATTTTTCCAAACCTGAATTTTGGCATAAACCATTAGAAAAATAGTGTCCAAACATCAACATGAGTAGAATATAAATAGTTTGATAAACATTTCTCGTAACTTTCTCTCATAAACACTAATATAATAATTCGTAATTGATTAGTTTGCATTTGGTCTAGCAGGACTTATTGTTAACCAAACGAGACCGATAACTAATTACTAGTTGACACGTCGCGTTTATGAGAGAAAGTTAATGAGAAGAGTTTATAAGTGTAGTATTACCGATATAAGTATTAAACTTGGCCCATGACAATAACTTCCAAAGATGAGATTATGCTGTTATGCATGGATTCATATGTAAACAGAACGATAAAGCCGCAAGGTACGGGAAGAGAAGCCACAACACTTAACACTATAAGTAGCAATAACCTGATTTTCTTCCTCCTTCAAATTCTGCATTACAGGAGGTCCATTAACACACACATCACACATCACACCTGCAACACACATCACACCTGCATACAAAGGCTTCAACTATTATTACCTTTTTCAAAATAAAACTCGCTTTTATTTATTCATGATTCACCTCAGATGTGATACGATACGATAACATAATTACAGGAACGAAACATATATTTATCCAAATTATTAGAAAGAGAATAACAGTATAGACTATAACGCTCACTTCTTAAACATTTCGAAAACAGTATGTTCAAGATTCAAACTAAATGAGAGAAGCCTTGGTTAACCCAGTACAGAAGTGGATTTCACTGTGATATTAAAAGAAAGAACTAAAAATCAAAAGAAATATTACATACATTAGACATTTGTCATGACCAAAGTCCTCCCCAAAGTACTCCACAAGTATTTTAGCTCGACAACATGAAGTATTCATTCCATATCTGCAAGGCAGCATGAATTCTGATATAAAGTTTCAAAACAAAATGGACACGCAAAAAAAGAATGTAAAGAAATGTATTTAATGCAAACCTGAAGAAATCAGATAGCATCTTATACGCTTGTTTGGTTTGATCTTCACTTCTTCGACTCGGCAAAAGTGTTGGTGCTCTCAACAAATTTGCATACAGAGCTGCTTGACAGAGAATATTAACTTTAATCCACTTAGAAAAAAGAAATTGTAATCTAGATTTTAGAGCACAAGTCTTTCACAAACGTGGAGTGAAAAAAGGAGATATAAAGTTAAAAGAATTTTATGAAAAAAGGAGATGAATGTCAAGCGGAATTCTGCTTAATTATTACTGTAACATGTTTTCTTGAGAAAAAAATTAAATAAAGGGCTTACTGCATTCTGCTAATTTCCCATCCCTTTCAGCTCGGCCAGCTTCTTGTTAATAATTCTTGTTTGGGGTTTGTTATTTTATACCCAAAGCCCATTCATCAAAGGGCTCATTGTTTGCGGGTTTGTTAAGTTATGCCCAAAACCCATTTATCAAAGGGCTCCTTGTTTGGGGTTTGCAAATTTAGTGGGCTGTAGACGTCTCCATGTATTTTAGTCAATGTATATTTTAGTCCATGAATTCGCCATCAACAGTTACGAGTTCTCTCTTAAGCCAATTGCGAATTATTCCGTGAAGAACATGCAAGTCTTCTTTAGGACTCAAGAGTCAACGGCGGCTGACTTGTCATGTACATAAAAGTCCATTAACTGTGCTTCATCAGATTTTAATTGGCCTTTCTTTTTTCTTAACAATTTTGATTAATTAGCACAGGGCGAATTGGCCATCCTCACAGATACGTCGTCTTTGTAAATCTCTGTCTTTGCTTAATTAATTCTGCATGTATGATTACTTTCATTGCTACTCTGTTTCACCTATTTTTATACTTAATTTTCTTTACATTAGACAATGATCTTAGTTCAAAACATTCTTTTTCTGAATAAAATACATAGAATATTCATTTGTGTACAATTATACTATAGTTTGCTAATGTATTTATATACATACAAGATCAAATTTTTTCTTTTTTCATGTTTTCTAATACTTGTATACTTGATGTTCCGAATTAATGGTTAAATAAATGAAAGCATTTCATGGGTTTTTTTTATAGATCAAGTAAGATGAGTTCATGTTTTCCTCGAAAGGATGATCATAATTTGAAGAATGGTGCAATGTTACTAAAACAGTTGATTGCCACTTGTAATGGCATATGTAATCCTATTCGTAGTTTCTCCAAGAAAGAGCTCAGGGAAGCAACAATTAATTATGACGATGACGGATTAATTCTAACACATATGACTTTTCATAAGTTGTACAATGGCTTTATTCAAGATCGTCAGATTTATGTTATGAAGTTTGAACACATTATCTTCCTAGAAAAAGAAGAAATGCAATCCAACAAGGCATCAATGACATTGTATTTGCAGCACAAATGAAACATAAGAATTTTCTGAAGTTGATCGGATGTTGTTTAGAAACTCGATTTCCCATTCTAGTTTTTGATTCCATTGGACGTACAACACTTGCTGATCGTATTTTGGGTCATTCCCAACCCCATCTTGGACCTTTATTGTTGAAACTCAGGTTAAAGATAGCAATGGAGATGGCTAACGCACTTGCATATCTTCACCTTGGATTCCCTAGACCTATTGTTCTTCTAAGTCTCTCACCATGGAGCATTTTACTAGATGAGCAATATGTTGTAAAGCTATTTGATTTTTCAGTATCTGAGTTTATTCCAGAGGGTAAAACTCACTTGGAAAGCCCTTGGCTGACAAGAATAAGGCGTGAATATGATCCACCTGAGTTTTTACTTGGAAAGGATCAGAAAAAGAAAACTACTTACAATGAGAAGGTTGATGTCTATGGCTTTGGTGCATGCTTGTCTACGCTTTTGAGTGGACAGAAATTTTATCACTTTCTCCATAATAAAGTTTTTCAGATGAAGGATATTGGACCTGATAATCTAAATGACATAATAGATCCAGTAATTGTCAGAGAGGGAATATGTTCTGTAAAAGAACAACAATTACTAGCTCTTGCAAGGTTAGTGTCGGAATGTCTCTCTCCTAAAGCAGAAGATAGGCCAAATATGATAGATGTGGCAAAGCAACTGAGACAAATGTACAAGTCTAGTTAGCATGTCATCAGTTTATGTATTAAGGATTCTACTTTCCTTGTTTATGGATGTATCAATAATTCATGCCTTCATTTCCACGGCAATAGTTGAAAACCTTCAAATAAACTATTTCTTAAGTTTTCAAGTGGAAGTAGATTTTGTCCATGCTTTTGTACAGGCATAATACTTTTGTGACCCTTGAAAGATCACAATCCATCAACTAATGGTTTCTTTGGAAAGTCATGTCAATTAACCTCGAGTCGTCAATCGATTTGTACTTGAACTGCAACATAGCACAAACTTTCCATCTGATTTTCTTAATCAACATTCGGATATTATATATATAGGTTTGCCACACCTGAAGAATGGATGTCTGCTGTTATGACAAAGGCAAATACACTCAAGGGTCTCTTCCTTGGATGTTCGCATAAACCATACAAATGTCTTACACTTAGTTAAAACAAGATCAGTGTATGTAGTTTACTCATTGGCTAAGTTGGATGTCCGCACTTGTGACTGTTTAACCATCCGACCAAAAAAATATGTACTAATTTACGTCTATGGAGGCTTTTAATGTGAACTTATGGTGCTCTCAACAAATTTGCATATAGAGCTGCTTGACAGAGAATATTAACTTTAATCCACTTAGAAAAAAGAAATTGTAATCTAGATTTTAGAGCACAAGTCATTCTCTAAGCAATTACAGATAACTTTCACAAACATGGAGATAAAAAAGGAGATATAAAGTTACAAGAATTTTATGCAAAAAGGTAAAGTTATTTGTTCTAACCAATTAGGATGAACGTCAAGCAGAATTTTTGAGAAAAAAAATTAAATAAAGGACTTTCTGCATTCTGCTAATTTCCCATCCCTTCCAGCTGCTACAGCTTCTTGTTAACAATTCTTGTTTGGGGTTTGTTAATTTATACCCAAAGCCCATTTATCAAAGGGCTCCTTGTTTGGGGGTTTGTTAATTATACCCAAAACCCATTTATCAAAGGGCTCCATTGTTTGGGTTTGGGGTTTGTTAATTTAGTGGGCTGTGGACAGCTCAGGTAGACGTATCCATATATTTCTGATCAATGTACATTCGCCATCAACAGTTAACGTGTTATCTCTTACGCCACACCCACATACAAATTATTCCGTGAAGAACATGCAAGTCTTTTTTAAATTTTTAGGACTCAAGGGCTGCTGACTTTCAAGGAATAAGATTTCTGGTTATGTACATAAAAGTTCATTAATTGTGCTTCATCACATTTTATGGTCTACTTTAACTGAAAAATTTCCTTAGCTCTCTCAAACAATTTCAATTAATTAGCACAGGGTGAATTGGCCATCCTCACATCACAGGTACATCATCTTTCTAAATCCCTTCATTTCACCTATTTTTATTCTTGATTTATTTTACGTTAGACAGTGATCTAACTCGAAAACATTATTTTTCTGAATAAAATATATAGATTATAAAACATTCATTTGTATAAACTTATACTATAGTTAGCTTTATATACATACAGGATGATTTTTTTTCTTTTTCATGTTTTCTAATACTTGTATACTTGATGTTCTAAATTATTGGTTAAATAAATGAAAGCATTCCATGTTTTTTTTAGATCAAGTAAGATGACTTCATGTTTTCCCCGAAGGGACGATAATAGTTTGGAGAATGGTGCAATGTTACTAAAACAATTGATTACCACTTTTAATGGCAAATGTAATCCTATTCGTAGTTTCTCTAAAAAAGAGCTTAGGAAAGCAACAACTAATTATGACGATCAAAGATCAATTCTAACAAGAACAATTTATTATAAATTGTATGATGGCTTTCTACAAGACCGTCAGATTTCTGTTATGAAGTTTCAACCCGTTATCTTCCTACAAGAAGAAGAAGAAATCAAACATGCTATCTTATTGTAACATAAACGTCGTGTTTACTTTGTATTCTTAAAAGACTTCAACTAGCCTACAACAAATCTTTGAGCTAAAGGGTAAGATCAAAATGAATCCGTTGGATGTACGACACTTGTTGACCGTATTTTGGGTCAATCTCAACCCCATCTTGGATTGAAACTCAGGTTAAAGATTGCAATGGAAATAGCTAATGCACTTGCATATCTTCACCTTGGATTCCCCAGACCTGTTGTTTTTCGAGGTCTCTCACCAAGGAACACTTTACTAGATGAGCAATATGTTGTAAAACTATTTGATTTTTCACTATATGAGTTTATTCCAGGGGGTGAAACTCACTTGGAAAGCCCTTCGCCGACAAGAGTAGGACGTGAATATGTTCCACTTGAGTGTTTACTTGCGAAGGCTCGCAATAAGAAGACTTGCAATGAGAAGCTTGATGTCTATGGCTTTGGTGCATCGCTGTTTATGCTTTTGAGTGGACAGAGTGTAAATAACTTTCTCAAGAATGAAGATTTTCAGATGTTGAATATTGGACCTGATAATCTAAATGAAATAATAGATCCATCAATTCTTAGAGAGGGAATATGTTCGGTAAAAAAACAACAATTGCTAGCTCTTACAAGGCTTGTGTCGGAATGTCTCTCTTCTGAACCAGAAGATAGGCCAAATATGATAGATGTGGCAAAGCAACTCAGACAAATGTATAAGTCTAGTTAAGATGTCATCACTTTATGTATTAAGGATTCCGCTTTCCTTACTTTGTGGATGTCTCAATAATTCATGCCTTCATTTCCATGGCAGTAGTTGAGAACCTTCAAATAAACTATTTGATAAAATTCAAGTGCAAGTAAATTTTTTTTATTCTCTGCAGTTTTATAAACAATTACTTATTATCAAACAATTACTTATTATCGATAAGTAGAATCCAAAGAAAAGTTGATCCAATAATGGCTATATTTGATAAGTTATTTGTATATATATATGCTTAAATAAAGGGCCCGCTTACTGCATTCTGCTAATTTCCATCCCTTTCAGCTCGGCCAGCTTCTTGTTAATAATTCTTGTTTGGGGTTTGTTAATTTATACCCAAAGCCCATTCATCAAAGGGCTCATCGTTTGGGGGTTTGTTAATTTATACCCAAAGCCCATTCATCAAAAGACTCATCATTTGAGGGTTTGTTAATTTATACCCAAAACCCATTTATCAAAGGGCTCCTTGTTTGGGGTTTGTTATTTTAGTGGGCTGTGGACGGCTCGGGTAGACTTATCCATATAATTCTAATCAATGTATATTTTAGTACATGAATTCACCATCAACAGTTACGTCTTCTCACTTAAGCCAATTGCGAATTATTCCGTGAAGAACAAGTAACTCTTCTTTTGGACTCAATAGTCTAGGGCGGCTGACTTGTCATGTACATAAAAGTCCATTAACTGTGCTTCAGTAGATTTTAATTGGCCTTTTTTTTCTTCTTAACAATTTCGATTACTTAGCACAGGGCGAATTGGCCATTCTCACATCACAGGTGCATCGTCTTTGTAAATCCCTTTGTTTTTGGTTAATTAATTCTGCATGTATGACTACTTTCATTGCTACTCTGTTTCACCTATTTTAACACTTAATTTTCATTACATTAGACAATGATTTTAGCTCAAAACATTCTTTTTCTGAATAAATACATAGAACATTCATTTGTGTACAATTATACTATAGTTTGCTAATGTATTTATATACATACAAGATCAAATTTTTTCTTTGTTCATGTTTTCTAATACTTGTACATTGATGTTCCAAATTAATGGTTAAATAAATGAAAGTATTTCATGGGTTTTTTTGTAGATCAAGTAAGATGAGTTCATGTTTTCTCCGAAAGGATGATTATAATTTGAAGAATGGTGCAATGTTACTAAAACAATTGATTGCCACTTGTAATGGCAAATGTAATCCTATTTGTAGTTTCTCCAAGAAAGAGCTCATGGAAGCAACAATTAATTATGATGATGACAGATTAATTCTAACAAATATGACTTTTCATACGTTGTACAATGGCTTTCTTCAAGACCGTCAGATTTCTGTTATGAAGTTTGAACCCATTATCTTCCTACAAAAAGAAGAAGAAGCAACCCAACAAGGCATCAATAACATTGTATTTGCAGCACAAATGAAACATAAGAATTTTCTGAAGTTGATCGGATGTTGTTTAGAAACTCGATTTCCCATTCTAGTTTTTTATTCCATTGGATGTACAACACTTACTGATCATATTTTGGGTCATTCTAAACCCCATCTTGGACCTTTATTGTTGAAACTCAGGTTAAAGATTGCAATGGAGATGGCTAATGCACTTGCATATCTTCACCTTGGATTCCCTAGACCTATTGTTCTTCTAAGTCTCTCACCATGGAGCATTTTACCAGATGAGCAATATATTGTAAAACTATTCGATTTTTCGGTATCTGAGTTTATTCTAGAGGGTAAAACTCACTTGGAAAGCCCTTGGCTGACAAGAATAAGGCGTGAATATGATCCACCTGAGTTTTTACTTGGAAAGGATCAGAATAAGAAGACTACTTGCAATGAGAAGGTTGATGTCTATGACTTTGGTGCATGCCTGTTTACGCTTTTGAGTGGACATAAATTTTATCACTTTCTCCAGAATAAAGTTTTTCAGATGAAGGATATTGGACTTGATAATCTAAATGACATAATAGATCTAGTAATTGTTGGAAGGGGAGTATGTTCGGTAAAGGAACAACAATTGCTCGCTCTTGCAAGGCTAGTGTCGGAATGTCTCTCTCTTGAACCAGAAGATAGGCCAAATATGATAGATGTGGCAAAGCAACTCAGACAAATGTACAAATCTAGTTAGCATGTCATCAATTTATGTATTAAGGATTCTGCTTTCCTTGTTTATGGATGTATATAAATCTAGTTAGCATGTCATCAATTTATGTATTAAGGATTCTGCTTTCCTTGTTTATGGATGTATCAATAATTCATGCCTTCCTTTCCATGGCAGTAATTGAAAACCTTCAAATAAACTATTTCTTTAAGTTTTCAACTGGAAGTAGATTTTGTCCATGCTTTTGTACAGGCATAATACTTTTGTGACCCTTGAAAGATCACAATCTGTCAACTAATGGTTCCTTTGGAAAGTCATGTCAATTAACCTCGAGTCTTAAATCGATTTGTACTTGAACGGCAACATAGCACAAACTTTCCATTTGATTTTCTAAATCAACATTCGGATATTATATATATAGGTTTGCCACAGCTGAAGAATGGATGTCTGCTGTTATGACAAAGGCAAATACACTCGGGTCTTTTACTTGGATGTTCGTATAAACCATACAAATGTCTTACACTTAGTGAAAACAAGATCAGTGTATGTAGTTTACTCATTGACTAAGTTGCATGTCCGCACTTGTGACTGTTTAACCATCCGACTAAAAAAATATGTACTAATTTACGTCTATGGAGGCTTTTAATGTGAACTTATGGCAATTTGTGTCTACTTTATGGTTTTAAAAAATTTGTTGACCTTGAAAAGTCAACTTTATCACCTAGTATTGAGAATTTTCTATCTGTCCAATGTTTCCCACCACTTACCTTGAGCCATCATTTGTTTTGTTGAATTCATTGCAATTGTTGAAACAGAAAAAAGAAAGAAACTTCCTTGCCCTAGTGGTAGAAATTTCTAGTGGATGACAATTTAGTGGGCTGTGGACGGCTCAGATAGACCTATCCATATATTTCTAATCAATGTACATTAAGCCACTTGCGAATTGTCCTGTGAAGAACATGTAAGTCTTCTTAAGGGCTGTAAGAGTCAAGGGCAGCTGACTTTCAAGGAATCAGATTTCTGTTTATGTCCATAAAAGTTCAGTAATTGTGCTTCATCATCACATTTTATGGTCTCCTTTAACTGAAAAATTTCCTTAGCTCTCTCAAACTCAGGCCTTTCTTTTTTCTTAACAATTTCGATTAATTAGCACAGGGCGACGAGGTGGCCATCCTCACATCACATCACAGGTACATCGTCTTTGTAAATCCCTTTCTTTCACCTATTTTTACTCTTGATTAATTTTCTTTACGTTAGATAATTATCTTAGTTCAAAACATTCTTTTTCTAAAGAAAATACATAGAATATTCATTTGTATAAAGTTATACTGTAGTTAGCTAATGTATTTATATATATACAGGATCAATTTTTTTTTTTTTTTTCATGTTTTCTAATACTTGTATACTTGATGTTCCAAATTATTGGTTAAATAAATGAAAGCATTTCATGAGTTGTTTTGTAGATCAAGTAAGATGAGTTCATGTTTTCCCCGAAATGACGATAATAATTTGAAGAATGGTGCAATGTTTACTGAAAACGTTGATTGCCACGTGTAATGGCAAATGTAATCCTATTCGTAGTTTCTCCAAGAAAGAGCTCGGAAAGCAACTATTAATTATGACAATTAGAGATTAATTACAAGAAATAAAATTTTTTATAGGTTGTACAATGGCTTTCTACAAGACCGCCAGATTTGTGTCATGAAGTTTGAACCCATTTGCTTCCCACACGAAGAAGAAGTAATCCAACGGGGCATCAATAACATTGTATTTGCAGCACAAATGAAACATAAGAATTTTCTGAAGTTGATCGGATGTTGTTTAGAAACTCGATTTCCCATTCTAGTTTTTGATTTTGTTGGATGTATTACACTTGCTGATCGTATTTGGGGTCATTCTCAACCACATCTTGGACCTTTATTGTTGAAACTCAGGTTAAAGATTGCAATGGAGATAGCTCATGCACTTGCATATCTTCACCTTGGATTCCCTAGACCTATTGTTTTTGGAAGTCTCACCCCAGGGAACATTTTACTTGATGAGCAATATGTTGTAAAACTATTTGATTTTTCAGTATCTGAGTTTATTCCAGAGGGTCAAACTCACTTGGAAGTCCCTTGGACGGAAAAAGTATGGTATGAATATATTCCACCCGAACTTTTACTTGAAATAGCTTCCAAAAGGAATTCTGCTACCAATGAGAAGTCTGATGTTTATGCCTTTGGTGCATTGCTGTTTATGCTTTTGAGTGGACAGAGCTTATTAAACTTTCTCAAGAATAAAGGTTTGCAGATAGAGGATATTGGACCTGATAATCTAAATGAGATAATAGATCCGGCAATTATTGGAGAGGGAATATGTTCGGTAAAAGAACAACAATTGCTAGCTCTTGCAAGGCTGGTGTCCGAATGTCTCTGTCTTGAACCAGAAATCTGCCAAATATGATGGATGTGGCAAAACAACTCAGAAAAATGTACAAGTCTAGTTAGCATATCATCAGTTCATGTATGAGGATTCTGCTTTCCTTATTTATGGATGTGTTAGTAATTCATGCCTTCATTGCCATGGCATAGTTGAAAACATTCAAATAAACTATTTCTTAAGTTTTCAAGTAGAAGTAGATTTTGTCTATTCTCTGTAGTTTTAGAAACAATTACTTATTATCGATAAGTAGAAGCCAAAGAAAAGTTGATCCAATAATGGCTATATTTGATGAGTGATTGGTAGGTTTAGTTAGGTGAGTTTGCAACGTCGCTTCCATGATCCACATAAATAAACAAGTGGGTGTTGTGCCTTGCTTTCCTCTTAAAACTGATTTTTTTTTTATTATATTATCGGGATGTTTGGATCAATTTATACGTGTTATCATTAATATGAAAGGAAAAATATCACTTTCATTATCAACTTAGAATTTATAAATTGGTTAGATTAGAAAAATCAACTTCATTTATTATTACTATGGTAGTATGGTGGAAGTCAAATAGCTGCGTTAATTCATAAATCCTTTTTAATTAAGTCTATGCTATCACATTAATAATCAACAAATAATGGAAATAGTTGTAAGAAAATATGAAACGGGATTATTATTAATTTGGTAAAAGATATGGTTGGCATGTTGAGTTTAAAGGATTGAGTCAAATGCCAATTTTATTGAGAGTTGCATATTAAAAAATTGAATATTTATTAAAATTTGAGGTTTATTATGTTGTATACCAAGATATAAATTCGTCAATAAAATTGGCAAGTCCGTTGGTAGGCTTTTTTTTTTTTTTTTTTTTTAAATATTTCCAAATGGGTGACTTACTTTTAACTGGGCCAAATATGTTTGGTAAATATAATTAAATTATATGTTTAATCAAAACTCTTTCACACTTGAAACTTTCAATGACAGAGCTAGGCCTTTAATTAAATTATATACTTATTATATCTGACATTAACTTTAATTAACATGAAGAAGAGTGAAGTGAAATGGGTACACGTTGTTAGAACTGAAAGTATTATGTGGTGGTGAGTTAGGCATTAATTTTAACATTTTGTTCAACTAAGGAGAATAACTGTTGTGGCATTACTTGAGGAATATTGAACAAAATGTTGTGTTGAATTTGGGCATTAATTAATTTGGGCATTTTATTCAACTAAGGAGAATAACTGTTGTGGCATCATTTGAGGAATCTAGAACAAAATAGTGTTGAATTTGGGCATTTTGTTCAACTAAGGAAACTGTTGTGGCATTACTTGAAGTTGATTTTCTAATCCAACCAATTTATAAATTCTAAGTTGATAATAAATGTGATATTTTTCTTTTCATATTAGTGATAACACGTATAAATTGATTTAGACATCCAGTAATATAATAATAATAAAAAAAATTAGTTTTAAGAGAAACGCCAGCCACAACACTCACTTATTTATTTCTGTGGATCATGGAAGCGATGTTGCAAACTTACCTAACTAAACCTACCCATCACTTTTCTTTGGCTTTGATGAGCCAAAGAAAAAAAAAATTAAAACTATGATGACTTTGATTCATGACTTCTTTTTTGAGAGTTTTGCAGCTAATCTACTTCAAACAGGGCCACTGGGTTAGATTTTCTACACTTTTGTCTTCTTGGCTTTCGTGATTTTCGTGGTTTTTTGTGTGGTTTTTTGGGACTGTCATCACATAAAAACTTGTCAAAATTCATCTTTTCATGTCTTTAAAAACAACACATGTGAGAATGAGATGAAATAGATCATGTAACACCTGCTCCCTAATTTTACTGACAAACATCCTGAGGTTTGGCTTCTTCATGAATTTTTGTCGTCTAATGTCACTACACATAACATCATCATATGAGGCTATGAGCCATCCACAGAATTTTTCCAAACCTGAATTTTGACATACACCTTGCAAGTCAACATGAATTCTGATATAAAGTTTAAAAACAATATGGACACGCAAAAAAAGAACGTAAAGAAATGTATTCAATGCAAACCTAAAGAAATCAGATAGCATCTTATACGCTTGTTTAGTTTGATCTTCACTTCTTCGACTCCGCAAAAGTGTTGGTGCTCTCAACAAATTTGCATATAGAGCTGCTTTACAGAGAATATTAACTTTAATCCGCTTAGAAAAAGGAGATTGTAATCTAGATTTTAGAGCACAGGTCATTCTCTAAGCAATTACAGATAACTTTCTCAAACATGGAGTGAAAAAAGGAGATATAAAGTTACAAGAATTTTATGCAAAAAGGTAAAGTTATTTGTTCTAACCAATTAGGATGAATGTCAAGCAGAATTCTGCTTAATTGTTACTGTAAAATGTTTTCTTGAGAAAAAAAATTAAAGAGCAAACGACATGTTCCCACCCAAGGTTTAGCCAAAATCCCAAGTTCATACCCCTGTTCTATTTATTCCATATTCCCACCCTTAAACTAACATTGTAAGTTAATTTTAAATTTTGATTTGTGCAATTATCATCCACCTTTTGTTCTTATTTCACCCCACCCAACCACCATCACCATCACCCTCACCGTCCAGCCACCACCACCACCCACCAAACCCACTCGATCGTCGTTCAGGCCCAATTTCGCCTGATTCCAACGTGGATTGACCAACCCAACACCACCATCAGGATCCTCTCATCTCCCTCTCAAAAACCCCTCTCATCTCTAACTGTTTGCTGCCACCGTTCGTCGACCACCGCGATCTTTTTGTACGCGTGCTGCAAGCAAAATTCCGGCGGTTTTTTGACTCCAAAATCCCACCACTCACCACCATTAGCCTCTTCACTTCCTCCTGAACAAAACCCCTACCAACATTGACCACCATTGCTTCCCAATCACCGGCCACCACCCGTTGCAATTTACGACTAAACCACCAAGCCAACCTGAAAGCAATCCAACCCAAAAAACAACAAAAAAAACTTTGAAAACAAGCATAATCAACCTCCAAATCAATCACACACCCACAAACTCCCTGTAAAATCCTAAATCAACCTCTAATTAAGTCTAATTTTCACCAAAATTGCAAAACCCTAATTGGAGTGACGAACGGCGAATGACGGGCAACCACAATTGGATCTGTTTGGGGTTTTTTGAGGTGGGATGTTGGTAAAGCTATTGGTGGTAATGGGGTTGATTTCCAGCACCAGGAGAGACCAAAATTTTGCCTGCAACACACGAACAAAAAGATCGCAGTGGTCGACGAATGGTGGCAGCAAACACTTAGAGATGAGAGGGGTTTTCGAGAGGGAGATGAGAGGATCCTGATGGTGGTGTTGGGTTGGTCAATCCGCGTCGGAATCAGGCAAAATTGGGCTTGAACGGCGATCGAGTGGGTTTGGCGGGTGGTGGTGGTGGCTGGATGGTGATGGTGATGGTGGTTGGGTGGGGTGAAATAAGAACGGAGGGTAGGATGGTAATTGTATAAATCAAAATTTAAAATTAACTTACGGTGTTAGTTTAAGGGTGGGAATATGGAATAAATAGAATTAGTGGTATGAACCTGTCATTTGGATAAACCTTGGGTGGGAACATGTCCTTTGCTCAAAATATTAAATAAAGGGCTTACTGCATTCTGCTAATTTCCCATCGCTTTCAGCTGCTACAGCTTCTTGTTAATAATTCTTGTTTGGGGTTTGTTAATTTATGCCCAAAGCCCATTTATCAAAGGGCTCCTTGTTTGGGAGTTTGTTAATTTATACCCAAAACCCATTTATCAAAGGGCTCCTTGTTTGGGGTTTGTTAATTTAGTGGGCCGTGGACGGCTCAGGTAGACGCATCCATAGTTTTCTAATCAATGTATATTTTAGTTTATACAGTACATGAATTCGCCATCAACAGCTACGTGTTCTGTCTTAAGCCGCATGCGAATTATCCCGTGAAGAACATGCAAGTCCTCTTTACGGCTCTAAGAGTCAAGGGCAGCTGACTTTCAAGGAATCAGATTTCTGGTTATGTACATTAAAGTTCATTAATTTTGCTTCATCACATTTTAACTGAAAATTTTCCTTAGCTCTCTCAAACCCAGGCCTTTCTTCTTTTCTTAACAATTTCGATTAATTAGCATTGGGCGAATTGGCCATCCTCACATCACAGGTACATCATCCCTTTCTTTAACCTATTTTTACTTTTGACTAATTTTCTTTAGGCTAGACAATAATCTTAGTTCAAAACATTCTTTTTATGAATAAAATACACAGAACATTCATTTGTGTAAAGTTATATTATAGTTAGGTAGTGTATTTATATATATACAGGATCTTTTTTTCTTTTTTTCATGTTTTCTAATACTTGTGTACTGGATGTTCCAAATTATTGGTTAAATAAATGAAAGCATTTCATCGGTTTTTTGTAGATCAAGTAAGATGAGTTCATCTTTCCCCCGAAAGGACGATAGTAATTTGAAGAATGGTGCAATGTTACTGAAACAGTTGATTGCCACTTTTAATGGCAAATGTAATCATATTCGTAGTTTCTCCGAGAAAGAGCTCAGGAAAGCAACAATTAATTATGACAATCTGGGATTAATTATAACAAATAAAAATTTTTATAGGTTGTACAATGGCTTTCTAAAAGACCATCGTCAAATTTCTGTTATGAAGTTTGAACCCATTGTCTTCCTGGAAGATGAAGAAGTAATCCAAAAGGGCATCAATGACATTGTATCTGCTGCACAAATGAAACATAAGAATTTTCTGAAGTTGATCGGATGTTGTTTAGAAACTCAATTTCCCATTATAGTTTTTGATTCCGTTGGATGTATGACACTTGCTGATCGTATTTTGGGTCATTCTCAACCCCGTCTTGGACCTTTATTGTTGAAACTAAGGTTAAAGATTGCAATGGAGATAGCTCATGCAGTTGCATATCTTCACCTTGGATTCCGTAGACCTATTGTTTTTGGAAGTCTCGCACCATGGAACATTTTACTTGATGAGCAATATGTTGTAAAACTATTTGATTTTTAGTATCTGAGTTTATTCCAGAGGGTAAAACTCACTTGGAAGTCCCTTTGACGAAAAGAGTATGGCATGAACATGTTCCACCTGACCTTTTACTTGCAATGGATCCCAATAGGAAGTTTACTTGCAATGAGAAGGTTGATGTCTATTGCTTTGGCGAATTGCTGTTTATGCTTTTGAGCGGACTGAGCTTAAAAAACTTTCTCAAGAATAAAGGTTTTCAAATGGAGAATATTGGACCTGATAATCTAAATCAGATAATAGATCCAGTATTTGTTGGAGAGAGAATATGTTCGGTAAAAGAACAACAATTGCTAGCTCTTGCAAGGCTTGTGTCGGAATGTCTCTGTCCTGAACCAGAAGATATGCCAAATATGATAGATGTGGCAAAGCAACTCAGACAAATATACAAGTCTAATTAGCATGTCATCAGTTTATGTATAAGGGATTCTGCTTTCCTTGTTTATGAATGTATCAATAATTCACGCCTTCAGTTGAAAACCTTCAAATAAACTATTTCTTAAGTTTTCAAGTGGAAGTAGATTTTGTCCATGCTTTTGTATAGGCATAATACTTTGTGACCCTTGAGGGATCACAATCTATCAACTAATGGTTCTGGCTACTACCCATTTGCCCCAACAATGCATCATCAAAATCGGATCTTCAGGGCTTTAACAAAAATGAAGGGTGATAAGCTAATCATTGTTTCTACACATACATTTTACAGAAAAAAAAAACTAAAACTCTGATGACTTTGATTCAAGACTTCTTTTTTGAGAGTTTTGCAACTAATCTGCTTCTAACAGTGCCCGGTTCCGGGTTAGATTTTCTAGACTTTCGTCTTCTTGATTTTCATGGTTTTTTGTGTGATTGCCTCCTCTCTAAGCCCTGGCGATGAATCTCAGGATCAGCCCAACCTTTTCCCCACTCTGAGAAGCTGGAATAAGATTTGCATTCGCTTGCAGAGAGCAGCATGTCGGATTCAGGGTAAACGTAAAAAGTTTGCTCATTGTCTGATTGCAGAAACTCCAGTCCAAGTTCTGTTGGCTCTGGGAATTTAATCTGAACGTGGATCTGCAAATAACAGTGTAATTGAGTAGATTGGCTAAAAACGTAAGCATTCATATGCACGCACTAAAGGATAGGAAAGCATACAAACTGCGTAAGTGATACATGCCAAGACAAATGCTCTTGAACCATAAAAATCGCAATTATGTACCAGCTACTGCCAGGAAACTATGCTTAACAACTCCATTAGAGAATGAATGGACCAGAAATTAGTCTAGGAGAAGAGAAAAGTTAATTTGAGAGCATACCTTCTCATCTCCTTCTCTGATGTATCCTTTATTTTCCAAGATTCGAGCAAGACCTCGCCACCATAGCAAATCGGTTGCCAAAAATTTTTGGGACTGTCATCACATAAAAACTTGTCGAAATTCATCTTTTCATGTCTTGAAAAACAATACATGTGAGAATGAGATGAAATAGATCATGTAACATCTGCTCCCTTATTTTACTGACAAACATCCTGAGGTTTGGCTTCTCCATGAATTTTTGTCGTCTAATGTCACTACAAATAACATCATCATATGAGCCATCCACGGAATTCTGCATTAACACACACATCACACCTGCATACAAAGGCTTCAACTATTTTTACCTTTTTCAAAATAAAACTCACTTTTATTTATTCATGATTCACCTCAGATGTGATACGATATGATAGCATAATTACAAGATCTAGACATATATCTATCCAAAGTATTAGAAAGAGAATAACAATATAGAAGACTATAAATCTCACTTCTTAATATTTCAAGATTCTAACTAAAGGATAGAAGTCTTGGTTAACCCAATACAGAAGTGGATTTCACTGTGATATTAAAAGAAAGAACTAAAAAACAAAAAGAAATATTACATACATTAGACATTTGTCATGACCAAAGTCCTCCCCAAAGTACTCCACAAGTATTTTAGCTCGACAACATGAAGTATTCATTCCATATCTGCAAGTCAACATGAATTCTGATATAAAGTTTCAAAACAAAATGGACACGCAAAAAAAGAAATGTATTTAATGCAAACCTGAAGAAATCAGATAGCATCTTATACGCTTGTTTGGTTTGATCTTCACTTCTTTGACTCGGCAAAAGTGTTGGTGCTCTCAACAAATTTGCATATAGAGCTGCTTGACAGAGAATATTAACTTTAGTCCACTTAGAAAAAAGAAATTGTAATCTAGATTTTAGAGCCCAGGTCATTCTCTAAGCAATTACAGATAACTTTCACAAACATGGATTGAAAAAAGGAGATATAAAGTTACAAAAATTTTATGCAAAAAGGTAAAGTTATTTGTTCTAACCAATTAGGATGAATGTCAAGCAGAATTCTGCTTAATTGTTACTGTAACATTCTGCTAATTCCCCATCCCTTTCAGCTTCTTGGTAATAATTCTTGTTTGGGGTTGTGTTAATTTATACCCAAAGCCCATTTATCAAAGGGCTCCTTGTTTGGGGGTTTGTTAATTTATACCCAAAACCCATTTATCAAAGGACTCCTTCTATGGGGTTTGTTGATTTAGTGGGCTGTGGACGGCTCAGGTAGACGTATCCACATATTTCTATATTTTAGTTTATACAGCACATGAATTCGCCATCAACAGCTACGTGTTCTCTCTTAAGCCACATGCGAATTATTCCGTGAAGAACGTGCTAGTCTTCTTTAGGACTCAAGGGCAGCTGAGTCTTCTTTAGGACTCAAGGGCAGCTGACTTCCAAGGAATAAGATTTCTGGTTATGTACATAAAAGTTTATTAATTGTGCTTCATCACATTTTATGGTCTCCTATAACTGAAAAATTTCCTTAGCTCTCTCAAACTCAGGCCTTTCTTTTTTCTTAACAACTTCGATTAATTAGCACGGGGTGACGAATTGGCCATCCTCACATCACAGGTACATTGTCTTTGTAAATCTCTTTCTTTCACCTATTTTTACTCTTGATTAATTTTCTTTACGTTAGACAATGATCTTAGTTCAAAACATTCTTTTTCTGAATAAAACACATAGAACATTCATTTGTGTAAAAGTTATACTGTAGTTAGCTAATGTATTTATATATATACAGGATCAATTTTTTTTTCTTTTTTCACGTTTTCTAATACTTGTATACTTGATGTTCAAAATTATTGGTTAAATAAATGAAAGCATTTCATGGGTTTTTTTGTAGATCAAGTAAGATGAGTTCATGTTTTCCCCAAAAGGACGATCATAATTTGAAGAATGGTGCAATGTTATTGAAACAGTTGATTGCCACTTGTAATGGCAAATGTAATCTTATTCGTAGTTTCTCCGAGAAAGAGCTGAGGAAAGCAACTATTAATTATGACAATGAGAGATTAATTATAACAAATAAAATTTTCTATAGGTTGTACAATGGCTTTCTTCAAGACCGTCAGATTTATGTTATGAAGTTTGAACCCATTTGCTTTCCATTGGAAGAAGAAGTAATCCAACGGGACATCAATAACATTGTATTTGCAACACAAATGAAACATAAGAATTTTTTGAAGTTGATCGGATGTTGTTTAGAAACTCGATTTCCCATTCTAGTTTTTGATTCTGTTGGATATATTACACTTGCTGGTCGTATTTTTGGTCATTCTCAACCCCATCTTGGACCTTTATCATTGAAACTCAGGTTAAAGATTGCAATGGAGATAGCTCATGCACTTGCTTATCTTCACCTTGGATTCCCTAGACCTATTGTTTTTGGAAGTCTCGGACCATGGACCATTTTACTTGATGAGCAATATGTTGTAAAACTATTTGATTTTTCAGTATCTGAGTTTATTCCAGATGGTAAAACTCAGTTGGAAGTCCATTTGACGAAAAAAGCATGGTATGAATATATTTCACCCGAGTTTTTACTTGCAATAGCTCCCCATAGAAAGTTTGCTTGCAATGAGAAGGTTGATGTCTATTGCTTTGGCGAATCGTTGTTTATGCTTTTAAGTGGATTGAGCTTAAAAAACTTTCTCAAGAATAAAGGTTTTCAGATAGAGGATATTGGACCTGATAATCTAAATGAGATAATAGATTCGATAATTGTTGGAGAGGGAATATGTTCGGTAAAAGAACAACAATTGCTAGCTCTTGCAAGGCTTGTGTCGGAATGTCTTTCTCCTGAAGCAGAAGATAGGTCAAATATGATAGATGTGGCAAAACAACTCAGACAAATGTACAAGTCTAATTAGCATGTCATCAGTTTATGTATTAATGATTCTATTTTCCTTACTTTATGGATGTATCAATAATTCATGGCTTCATTTCCATGGCAGTAGTTGAAAACCTTCAAATAAACTATTTCTTAAGTTTTCAAGTGGAAGTAGATTTTGTCCATGCTTTTTTGACCCTTGAAAGATCACAATCTATCAACAAATGGGTCCTTTGGAAAGTCATGTAAATTAACCGTGAGTCATCAATAGAATCCAAAGAAAAGTCGATCCAATAATGGCTATATTTGATGAGTTATTATATATGCAAATAAAGAATGAGTTAAATAGGAGACTGGCTACTACCCATTTGCCCCAACAATGTATCATCAAAATCTGATCTTCAAGCTTTAACAAAAATGAAGGGTGATAAGCTAATCATTGTTTCTACACATACATTGTGAAAAAAAAAAAAAAAAAAAAAACTAAAACTCTGATAACTTTGATTCACGACTTCTTTTTTGAGAGTTTTGCGGCTAATCTACTTCAAATAGTACCCGGTTCCGTGTTAGATTTTCTAGACTTTTGTCATCTTGACTTTCGTGATTTTCGCGGTTTTTTGTGTGAGAATAATACTACACATACATCATTTTCATACAACATTATGTGGCAAGATATGATTTGGTGAAATTTTAATTTTAACTTTAAATTAGCCAATTATATCTTATCACATAATGTTGTATGAGAAATGTTATATAAAAATGATGTATGTGTAGTATTACTCTTTGTGTGATTGTCTCCTCTCTAAGCACTGGTGAGGAATATCAGAATCAAGACAAATGCTCTTGAACTATAAAAATTCTCATCTAGTTCGCAATTACGTACTAGCTACTGCCAGGAAACTATGCTTAACAACTCTAGTAGGAAACTACGCTTGTCTGGTTTGATCTTCACTTCTTCGACTGGGCAAAAGTGTTGCTGCTGTCAACAAATTTGCATATAGAGCTGCTTGACAGAGAATATTAACTTTAATCCACTTAGAAAATAGAAATTGTAATATAGATTTTAGAGCACAAGTCATTCTCTAAGCAATTGCAGATAAATTTCACAAACATGGAGTGAAAAAAGAAGATATAAAGTTACAAGAATTTTATGCAAAAATGTAAAGTTATTTGTTCTAACCAACTAGGAAGAATGGTCAAGCAGAATTCTGCTTAATTGTTACTGTAACATGTTTTCTTCTGAAAATAAATAAATAAAGGGCTTATTGTACTAGCGTTACAAATGAAACATAAGAATTTTCTAAAGTTGATTAGATGCTGTTTAGAAACTCGACTTCCATTCTAGTTTTTGATTCTATAGGATGTAGGACACCTGCTTATTGTATTCAGGGCAACTCTCAACCCCATCTTGGACCTTTACTGTTGAAATATAGATTGAAGATTGCAATGGATGTAGCAAATGCACTTGCTTATCTTCAATTTGGATTCCCTAGACCTTTCTTTTTTTTATTATTATTTTTTTGATTTTTTGTGATCGGGGTTGTCCAGGGCTCTGGGCCAATTTACGTGCACCTCAATTAATCTTCTAAGACCTTAGAATAACCGACCAAGTAAGAACTCCAACTGCTATCCCTATTAGCAACCGGAGTGGGACTCAAACTCAAGACTTCTTGAGTAATACACCTAAGAGTCCCTATCAAACTACTCGGTCACCCAAAAGTAGTTAATTCCCCCCACCTATTGCTTTGGTGCATTCCTGTCTATGCTTTTGAGTGGACAAAGGTTATGCAAAATTTTCAAGAGTAAAAAATTTCAGATGCAGGATATTGGAACTGACAATCTGAAGGAGGAAATAGATCCGATAATTGTTGGAGAAGAAATATGTTCGAAAGAAGAAGAGCAACTGCTAGCTTTGATAAGGCTTGCCTCTGAATGATGCTTATCTGCACCATAAAACAGGCCAAATATGATAGATGTGGCAAAGCAACTAGGACAAATATATAAGTCTAGCTAGAATCTCAATTTATATATGAAAAATCTGGATTTCATTGTTATGGAAGTATATCTTTCATGTATTCTGTAAGCATTTCATATTACCTCTCCTTCTTCCTTCTCATTTACTTAAAAGCTTCCTCCATCAATTTTTTTTTTTTTTCTATTTGGTAACCAGGGTGTCTGGCCAGCTTGCATGCACCTCAATTAATCTCCAGGGTCTATTAAACACTCTACAAACCCAAAAGACTAGATAAGCCACAATTTTATTGTGGTAGGTGGCCATAAGGTTTATATATATATAAATTGTTGATGTAGTTCTTACAAGTTGTATTTGCCTTTTGTCCTATATCACCAATTTAGTGGGTTATTATGATGTATATATATGATTGAGTTTTTCTCCTTTAAACTAGCTTTTGGGGTGAGTTCTATCCAAAGCCTATTTATAAAAGGCTCTACCCAAAGTCCCTTTATCAAAGGGCTTCTTGTATGGGGGTTTGCTAATTTATACCCAAAGCCCATTTATCAAAGGGGCATTGTTTGGAGGTTTGTTAATTTAATAGGCTATGAACCGCTCAAGTAAGTGTATCCATATAATTCTAATTAAGAGTAATGTTAAATCCACAACTCAATCTCACAACTATTAACGTGATAGCTTGTAAGTAGTTAACTTGCCAATGGGTCCGTCTGCTTGCTATGGGTCCTGTTTACTTATTTACAAACTAACTAATTACAAACTATTACATCAAGGGTTGTCAGAGGAGATTGTGAGATTGAGTTGTCGACCTAGTATTACTATGCCACATGTACCCACCCAAAGATGATGTGAAGAACAGATAAGTCTTCTTTAGGACACAAGAGTCAAGGGCAGAGACTTTCAAGGAATAAGATTCCCGGTTATGTACATTAAAGTCCATTAATTGTGCTTAGTCAGACATGTCTTCTTTAGGACACAAGAGTCAAGGGCAGTGACTTCCAAGGAATAAGATTCCCGGTTATGTACATAAAAGTCCATTAATTGTGCTTCATCAGATTTTATGGTCCACTTCAACTGAAAAATTTCCCTAGCTCTCTCAAACTCAGGCTTTTCTTTTTTCTTAACAAGGCGAATTGGCCATCCTCACATCACAGGTACATCATCTTTGTAAATCCCTTTGTTTTTGGTTAATTAATTCTGCCTGTATGATTACTTTCATTGCTACTCTATTTCACCTATTTTTACACTTAATTTTCTTTACATTAGACAATGATCTTAGTTCAAAACATTCTATTTTTCTGAATAAAATACATAGAATATTTATTTGTGTACAATTATACTAATTTAGCTAATGTATTTATATACATATAGGATCAATTTTTTTCTTTTTCATGTTTTCTAATACTTGTATTCTTGATGTTCCAAATTATTGGTTAAATAAATTAAAGCATTTTATGGGTTTTTTGTAGATCAAGTAAGATGAGTTCATGTTTTCCCCGAAAGGACGATAATAATTTGAAGAATGGTGCAATGTTACTGAAACAATTGATTGCCACTTGTAATGGCAAATGTAATCCTATTCGTAGTTTCTGTGAGAAAGAGCTCAGGGAAGCAACAATTAATTATCACAATCAGAGATTAATTCTAACAAATATAGCTTTTTATAACTTGTACAATGGCTCTCTACAAGACCGTCAGATTTCTGTTATGAAGTTTGAACCCATTTTCTTCCTGGAAGAAGAAGAAGTAATCCAAAAGGGCATCAATAACATTGTATTTGCAACACAAATGAAACATAAGAATTTTCTGAAGTTGATCGGATGTTGTTTAGAAACTCGATTTCCCATTCTAGTTTTTGATTCCGTTGGATGTATGACACTTGCTGATCGTATTTTGGGTCAATCTCAACCTCATCTTGGACCTTTATTGTTGAAACACAGGTTAAAGATTGCAATGGAGATAACTCATGCACTTGCATATCTTCACCTTGGATTCCCTAGACCAATTGCTTTTCAAAGTCTCGCACCATGGAACATTTTACTTGATGAGCAATATGTTGTAAAACTATTTGATTTTTCAGTATCTGAGTTTATTCCAGAGGGCGAAACTCACGTGGAAATCCCTTGGCTAACAAAAGTAGGGTGTGAATATGATGCACCTGAGTATGTACGTGCAAGGGATCAGAATAAGAAGACTTTGGTACATCGCTTTTTATGCAATGAGAAGGTTGATGTTTATGGCTTTGGTGCATCGCTGTTTATGCTTCTNTCCGTTGGATGTATGACACTTGCTGATCGTATTTTGGGTCAATCTCAACCCCATCTTGGACCTTTATTGTTGAAACACAGGTTAAAGATTGCAGTGGAGATAACTCATGCACTTGCATATCTTCACCTTGGATTCCCTAGACCTATTGCTTTTCAAAGTCTCGCACCATGGAACATTTTACTTGATGAGCAATATGTTGTAAAACTATTTGATTTTTCAGTATCTGAGTTTATTCCAGAGGGCGAAACTCACGTGGAAATCCCTTGGCTGACAAAAGTAGGGTGTGAATATGATCCACCTGAGTATGTACGTGCAAGGGATCAGAATAAGAAGACTTTGGTACATCGCTTTTTATGCAATGAGAAGGTTGATGTTTATGGCTTTGGTGCATCGCTGTTTATGCTTCTTAGTGGACAGAGCTTATTAGATTTTCTCAAGAATAAAGGTTTGCAGATGGAGGATATTGGACCTGATAATCTAAATGAGATAATAGATCCAACAATTGTTGGAGAGGGAATATGTTCAGTAAAAGAAAAACAATTGCTAGCTCTTGCAAGGCTTGTGTTCGAATGTTGCTCTACTGAACCAGAAGATAGGCCAAATATGATAGATGTGACAAAGCAACTCAGACAAATGTACAAGTCTAGTTAGCATGTCATCAGTTAATGTATTAAGGATTCTGCTTTCCTTGTTTATGGATGTATCAATAATTCATGCCTTCGAATAAACTAATTGATAAATTTTCAAGTGCAAGTAGATTTTGTCTATTCTCTGCAGTTTTAGAAACAATTACTTATTACTGATAAGTATAATCCAAAGAAAAGTTTATCCACCAATGGCTATATTTGATGAGTTATTATATATGCAAATGAAGAATTAGAATTGAGTTAAATAGGACAATGGCTACTACGGTACCACCCATTTGCCCCAACAATGCATCATCAAAATCTGATCTTCAGAGCTTTAACAAAAAGGAAGGGTTATAAGCTAATCATTGTTTCTACACATACATTGTACAGAAAAAAACTAAAACTCTGATGACTTTGATTCACGACTTCTTTTTTGAGAGTTTTGCAGCTAATCTATTTCTAACGGTGCCCGGTTCCGGGTTAGATTTTCTAGACTTTCGTCTTCTTGACTTTCGTGGTTTTTTGTGTGATCGCCTACTCTCTAAGCGCTGGCGACGAATCTCAGGATCAGCCCAACCTTTTCCCCACTCTGAGAAGCTGGAATAAGATTTGCATTCGCTTGCAGAGAGCAGCATGTCGGATTCAGGGTAAACGTAAAAAGTTTGCTCATTGTCTGATTGCAGAAACTCCAGTCCAAGTTCTGTTGGCTCTGGGAATTTAATCTGAACGTGGATCTGCAAATAACAGTGTAATTGAGTAGATTGGCTAAAAACGTAAGCATTCATATGCACGCATAGAAGGATAGGAAAGCATACAAACTGCGTAAGTGATACATGCCAAGACAAATGCTCTTGAACCATAAAAATCGCAATTATGTACCAGCTACGGCCAGGAAACTATGCTTACCAACTCAGTAGAGAATGAATGGACCAGAAATTAGTCTAGGAGAAGAGAAAGTTAATTTGAGAGCATACCTTCTCATCCCTTCTCTGATGTATCCTTATTTTCCAAGATTCGAGCAAGACCTCGCCACCATAGCAAATCGGTTGCCAAAAATTTTTGGGACTGTCATCACATAAAAACTTTTCAAAATTCATCTCATGTCTTAAAAAACAAAATGTGAAGAATGAGATGAAATAGACATGTAACACCTGCTCCCTTATTTTACTGACAAACATCCTGAGGTTTGGCTTCTCCATGAATTTTGGTCGTCTAATGTCACTACACATAACTCATATCATATGAGCCAACCGCAGAATTTTTCCAAACCTGAATTTTGACATAAAAAATTGGAAATCATAGCAAAATAATGTCCAAGCATCTATGTAAGTATTGAACTTGGCCCATGACAACAACTTCCAAAGATGAGATTATGCTGTTATGCATGGATTCACGTGTAACAGAAAGATAAAGCTGCAAGGTATAGGAAGACAACCACCAAACACTACACTATAAGAAGCAAAACCTGCATCAAAATTTGCTTCCTCTTTCAAATTCTGCATTACAGGAGGTCCATTACACACACCTCACACCTGCATACAAAGGCTTCAACTCTTTTTACCTTTTCAAAATAAAACTCGCTTTTATTTATCAGACTCACCTCAGATGTGATACGATATGATAGCATAATTACAAGATCTAGACATATATCTATCCAACGTATTAGAAAGAGAATAACAATATAGAAGACTATAAATCTCACTTCTTAATATTTCAAGATTCTAACTAAAGGAGAGAAGCCTTGGTTAACCCAATACAGAAGTGGATTCACTGTGATATTAAAAAGAAGAACTAAAAACAAAAGAAATATACATACATTAGCATTTGTCATGACCAAAGTCCTCCCCAAAGTACTCCACAAGCATTTTAGCTCGACAAATGAGTATTCATTCCATATCTGCAAGTCAACATGAATCTCAATATAAGCTTCAAAACAAAATGGACACGCAATAAAGTAAAGAAATGTATTTTTAATGCAAACCTGAAGCAATCAGATAGCATCTTATATGCCGTGTTTGGTTTGATCTTCACTTCTTCGATTCGGCAAAAGTGTTGGTGCTTTCAACAAATTTGCATATAGAGCTGCTTGAAGAGAATATTAACTTTAATCCACTTAGAAAAAAGAAAATTGTAATCTAGATTTTAGAGCACAAGTCATTCTTAAGCAATACAAATAAACTTTCCAAACATCGAGTGAAAAAAGGAGATATAAAGTTACAAGAATTTATGCAAAAAAAATAAAGTTATCTGTTTCCAACCAATTAGGAAGGCTGGTCAAGAAGAATTCGCTTAATTGTTACTGTAACATGTTTTCTTGAGAAAAAAATTAAATAAAGGGCTTACTGCATTCGTGCTAATTTCCCTATCCCTCCAGCCGCGCTTCTTGATAATAAGCTTCAACACTCTGCAAATAGATTACGATTACAGGAAGCTCACAAGACTGAACAACTGAATAGCAAGAATAATTTGTGGAAGCAATTGTTATGCAAGTTCCAAAACTGGAATGTAAACTACTGATTGCCTTAGAAACCAACAATTGCAAGAATTTATTCGCAGCTAAATCATAAGTGCACTAAAAATGAATAACAGCTTCCAATAACATTTTGCAGCAACACTTATACCTAAATATAAACCTGTGGCCAACCGTAGTGGATGATTTTCGAACATTAACTTGTCGATCCCCATTCCAAAAGCAATCGTTGCAATCAAAACCTGGATGGAATTGGCAAAACTTCAGTGTCATAAATTCTATTTTCCTATTGAATTACGCTACTAACTAAAAACATATCATAGAAGGATGAAGAGTATGGGTTTTAAATCCAGTAAATAAAAAGAAAAAAAAATTAACTTGAAAAAGTACGAGCCTTTAGAATCAAACAGCCAAACATCATCACAAATGGTTAGTTTTCAAAAGTGATACCAATTGAAACAAAAGACTACACGGAATTATCACATTTCCGTATCAGATCCAAAGCCTGAAGTACCATACCTCAAGCTTGTTTTCATGTAATTCATTGTGAACCCGCCTTAATGTGATTTTGGCAACTGAGGAACAAGAAGTCAAATTTTAGATACACTGCGCTAACCACAATTGGAATGAGACAGACCTAAGTAATTAATCATCTAAATGGACTAGAAGTAATAAGTTTGTGTATACATACCAACTGCCATGTAAGCAGCAGCCTTCACACCAAATCCACAAAGATATTTCGCAATCCTCAAAGTTTCTTTTCTAGTAGGAACGTAAATGATGGTTGGCCCTTGTTCTAAAGGCTCTTTCATGATTCGTCCTCTTTCTTCCAGCTAATCAGGTGGATCAGTTATCCTAGATGACCCACATATATCCCATTCTTCAGGAGGAGAATGCCCATAAAATTCACCACAGGCAACTGTAAAAAATAGAAGTGACTAGAAAACAGAATCAAGAGCATTGAAGTTGAGTTAATACAAAGTTTCCACTATTCATCCATACATTGCTTTTGATTACATGTCACAACTAAAGCCAATGAATACAGTTTAACCATAGAAAAAAAAAAAAAAAAACCTCAAGACAAGGGAGAAAATGGTACCATCCCAATCATCCACACTCTGAAAGATGTCAACATCATTTTCCAGATATTCTACTGACATTTCTTTTTCCCTTGTAGAAGTTATTTCATCATTATCTGCATCAATATCTCCATCCTCAAGGTTGTAGATTGGAGAAATTCTATCTGCCCCAGATGTGTCACAGCTGGACGAGCTATCAGATTGATCATCTAACTCTGGTATGATAATAGTTTTTTTCATCTCACCGGTCTTTCCCTTTCTGACATATGTGTCTATCAGCTGGCAGAAATCCTTCTGATAAGGAGCTGGTGAAGATGTTCTACTATGCTTTACCTGCAAATAGCAGCAAGTTATAATCGTTCGGGCTTCCACCCCAAAAAAGCAAGCTACACTCGGAGAAAACATGGAACATGGAACATAGAAATATAGAATTCCGTAAAACAAGAGTTATTGATACCCCTGAAATCCAAACGGGAATAACAAAAAACTCACCAAGAACCTTAAATTTGGACGAAATAAGGAAGTGACTACAATCTTTGTTTCCTTTGACATGCATAGTGACTTAAGAATGTCTTTTTGAACTTGAATTGTGGCAGTAGCAGTCAATGCCATCAGTGGAATATCAGATTTCAAAAATTTTAAACAGTTAGCACTGAAGTTCTCTCGCAACACAGACAATCGCCTGAAACAGTAGAATATATCTTTAAAAAAATTGAGATAACACTAACCATCTAATACAAGAATTAGGTAGTTGAATGAAAAGAGTAGATATAACAGTTAAGGAGCCAACGAAGACAGTGCAGGGATAATCAACCACATAAGCAGAAAACAATATAAAGACTAACAGAGCGCCTCTACCCCCGCACACCCAAAATCAATACTAGGGTATGACACTTCAAATTTTTTATCCGGTTACAACATGTGGAGTACAATATCAGGGAGAAAAACATTGTTTGGCCTCATATGTCGTTTTGTAAATGATCAATTGATAGTCATTCAGAGCTGTTAATAAATTCATCAAAATAATTGTGCAACTATAGACAAATCTTGCAAAAATCCGACCACTGAAGTAAATGTAAGTAGATTGTAGCAAAGACAGTAGGAATAGCCATGTGGTTGAAATGTAGAATACAACCTGTAGTCAGGGCACTCAATCTCACTCTAATTTGGTGCTGGCTACTCAATGCTCTTTAGCTGTTCTCACTTCCCTTCTAAGCTTCCCAGAGCCTTGTTATCTTTGCTATCTCTTTGTTATACTTCTTCTTAATCATTGATGAAATAGTCCATCAATTATGATCAAGTCTCTCCTCCCAGGTGGGTGTCTCACTGTAGCAAGAACCTCAAAACACCGTATCAATAGTTAAAACACTAACATCGAATGTAACACCACCAAGATCATAAAACAGAAATGCTCGTCTCATCCCCTTGTTTGTCTAGACCATAAGCTATAGCCGCGGCCGTCAGTTCATTGATAATCCTAGCCACATTGGCCAGCTACGGTGCCGGCATCCTTAGTCGCCTGCTTTTGCACATCATGAAATAAGCTACAAGAAAAACGACAAAATAAAACAACCCATCGGTCTTCATCAAAACACTTCAACATATCAACATATAATCAATCAATCATAAATAAGATATAACTATAAAACTTACCTGGAGCAGTAACAAACCGCATCTGTAATTTTCTTCCCAAGAAAGCCTCAGCCGTTTCTTCCATCTTCGGTAAGTCATGGCACTGATCTCCTCAGGACAAATACTTAGTCTCCTTCAACCTTAACTTTGAATATAAGGTTTACCGTTCTTGTTCACAACCTTATAAGGGAAGAACTTTATCTCTTTTCACTCAAGATCATCAAACCTTTTCCAATAAGGCGCTTAACATCGAACACAGTGCGTTCCCTTAAAAGCCGCTTGATTTTGGCTGATTCTCTAATCAAACGCTCATATCAGTGAACGAACCCTTGACGGTGTGATCTGTTCCCTGATCGTTCACTATAATATCACATGTCCATGTCTGTGCACACACGACACAAGAGTATGTCGTCCAAGTCAATCAATAACCTTATAATAACGCTTGTTGGTTTGATCTTCACTTCTTAACTTGGCAAAGTGTTGGTGCTCTACAACAAATTTGCATATAGAGCTGCTGACAGAGAATATTAAATTTAATCCACTTAGAAAAAGGAAATTGTAATCTAGATTTTAGAGCACAAGTCATTCTCTAAGCAATTAAGATATCTTCACAAACCAGGAGTGAAAAAAGGAGATATAAAGTTACAAGAATTTTTTGCAAAAAGGTAAAGTTATTGTGTTCTAACCAATTAGGATGAATGTCAAGCAGAATTCTGCTTAATTGTTACTGTAACATGTTTTCTTGAGAAAAAAATTAAATAAAGGGCTACTGATTCTCCTAATTTCCCATACCGTTCAGCTGCTAAAGCTTCTTGTTAATAATTCTTGTAATTATACCCAAAGCCCATTAATCAAAGGGTAATTATAAGTTTTAGGGATAACTGACAACAACAGTTACAAGAAGTTAAAAAGTAATAAAACTGAAAATAACTTCCATTTGAGTTTATCTCAATTGAATTCTTGGGTCATGCCACGGCACTATTTTCTGTAACCGCGTTCATTCCCTATCGCCATCTTTTCGTATCCTCTATCAAAAGATTCATACTTCAACAGATACGAAAGCATACAAACTGAATAAGTAATACATGCCAAGACAAAATGCTCTTGAACTATAAAAATTCATCTAGTCGCAATTACGTACAGCTACTGCCAGGAAACTATGCTTAACAACTCTAGAGTGAATGAATAATGGACCAGAAATTAGTCTAGGAGAGAGAAAAGTTAATTTGACAGCATACCAAATCATCTCCTTCCCGATATATCCTTTACTTTCCAAGATTCGAGCAAGACCTCGCCACATAGCAATAGCAAATCGGTTGCCAAAAATTTTGGGACTGTCATCATATAAAAAAATGGTCAAAATTCATCTTTCAGTCTTAAAAAAAAAACATGTGAAGAATGAGATGAAATAGATCATGTAAGCATGCTCCCTTATTATACTGACAAACATCTGAGGTTTGGCTTCTCCACGAATTTTTGTCGTTTAGTGTCCCTACAATAGCATCATCATATGAGATTTTGATGATGCATTGTTGGGGCAAATGGGTAGTAGCCAGTCTCCTACTTAACTCTTTTCTTATTGCATATATGGCAGTTATTAAAAGGACATCTGAAGTTTGAGTTTATTTAAAAGGCTATCAAATTTTAAAGTTTTAACTAAATAGCATATATTATTGATTAAGGGTAATTAAACTGATTAGTATTTAATTAGGATTAAGAAGTTATTATGTAATCTTTTAAAAATTATACTATATTCCCAAAAACCTGAAATTCTTGCAAACAAACCCAAACACTCTTCTTCCTCCTGCATTAACGCATCTCCACCTTGGTTGTCGTTTCTTTTAGCTTGTCTACATCTTCTTCTTCATCTGATTTCTTCTTCCTCCTTCTACATTTCTTCTTCTCTCTCCTCTACATCTTCTCTCTCGCCATTAAACTTTCTCTTCCTCCACCATTAACATCTTCTCCGCCAAAGATCCCCTCTCCTCCTCCTGACATTTGTGTAAGTATGTGTATCCTCTTTATATTTTATATTTAGATTATAAAGATTAATAATGGATAGCATTTGGGTTATGATTTTGATTTAGTGGTTTAGGTTGTTGTGTGTGTTTGACGTAATGCAAGTCAAAACGGAAAAATTGGTGAAATTGTACAAATTTGTTCGGGTAGGACGGATTGATTGTAGGTAGAGATGACCGAAAATGTGTTCTGGGACTGTAGATGGACTAAGCGCTTAAGTATATGGCATAAGAGCTTAAGCGATGGTAAAAGTCTGGTGTATAAAAGAGATCGCTTAACGATCAGTAAATGGCATAAGAGCGCTAAACGATCATGGTATTTATACTCGATCGCTTAAGCGATCAAGTTATCGTTTAGCGATCCATATAAATAACCATGATCGCTTAAGCGATACAACAGACACATATAAGCGACTATGCAGATTCTTTTTAAAATATTTGAACCCTTAGTACACATTTAAGAATATTTTTTTCTTGCATTACAGGTAGTGGGCTATTATCACACATGGGACAAGTTGTTTTGGGTGTTGAATATTTGGTGAGTGGGTGGAGGAAGAAAGTAGGTAGAAGTGGATGGGAAGAGCAAAGAAGTTATACCAATTGCTGTGAGCACAGAGGTTAGTTTTGATGAGTTATTGATGAATAATAGAAGAGGTAATTTGAGTTCTCGCGTGTGATATAGTTGTGAAGTGATGTTTAAGCAGAGTTCCTGAACATTATAGGTACCTTTGCTATATTAAAGTCGGACGAAAGTGTGAAGTTATATATGATTGATGTAGCCGATAATGGTTCGAGGCTGATTTTAAGGGTTTCTTTGAGAAAAATCGTTGGAAGTTGGTTCAAAGGAAGGGGAAACGAGGAAGTAGGCGGAGATTTGCCTGGTTTAATCTGAATACGAGGCCATTGATTTGTTAATTAAAAAAATAAGAGTAGACGGTGAATTGGGTGGTAAGGAGGACATTGTAGAAGAGGTTGGTGATGGGGGCAGAATGAAAATGTGAAGAGGAGGACCCCGTACATGTCCCACAATGTAGAGATTCCTTTAAATACAGATTTGCAGAAGGGTAGATTGTGAGGAAGAGAACACTATGGTCGTTTATGCAGGTTCAGAAGTGGGCAATTGGAGGTAGTAGTGAATCAGTTCATGTTTTTACGGAAGGATCAGAGCTTGTGCATAGGGTATTTATTTGACAACAAAGGAAGTGGTGAGGAAGCTAAAACTTGTTGCCGTGAGAGGTAATTTTGAGTTCATCACCCAAAAAATCAAATTCATTGGCTGTGACGGTTGCATGTCATGACCGAAAGTGCAAGTGGCGGGTTATTGTAGAAGGTTGGCGGAGTCGGAAAAATTTATCTTAGCACATATACCTGTGAGCACACACGTGGTTTGGGGACACATTTCAGGTGAGCATCGACAAGCGTTGCTGATGTTATTGGACATTTGTCAAAAGTCGGTTCGTTGAAGGGAAGGTCCATCTTAAAGACATTCAAAGACTTGTGCGCACAGAGGGTGGGATGGAAATGACTGGAAAAGGAGACAACACTACACAATATTTTGTGAGGGGCACGCCAGAGCACGGGTACGCAGTATTAGAAGCGTATCGTTATATGCTTGAGTTGACAAACCAAGGTAGCAAGACTGCTTTGAAGTGGGACAGGATATGATGTTTAAATATTTTTTTGTTGCTTACGGTTCTGCTATAAGGGTTTTGTAAACATGAGAAAGGTGTTGGTGTTGATGGTTGCTTTCTGTGGGAAAGTATAGAGGTATATGTTGGTGACCACTGCACAGGACAGCGAGAATCACACATATCCTGTTGCATGGTGGTGTGGTTGACTAGAGGTGATGAGTCGTGGACTTGGTTTTTCAGCAGTTAAGTACGATAGGGCCTGACATGACGAGTTGTGCATAATATCTGATAGTCACAACTCTATAAAGAAGGGGATTGCACTATTTATCGTCAAGCACATCACGATCTGTTAGAGCACCCTGGTGAGAACATAAAACAAAAGTTTAAGTGTGCTGGCCTCCTCAGACACTACTACATGGCAGCAAAAGCTTATCAGGTTGATGAGTTCAAGGAGCACTTCCAGACAATCCGAATCAAGGATGATAGAGTTGCTAAGTATCTGAGCATGATGGTGGTTTCGAGCGATAGAGTAGAGCTTCTTCTTGGAAGAAGTTTGATGTATGACACGAACATAGCGAGTCCATAAATTCGAAGTTGTAATAGGAAGAGAGTTTCCAATAGTTGCACTTTTTAATGCAATCCAAAGGACATTGTGCAGTGGTTCCATGAGCGTCGTTCGAAGTCAGATAATTTACTATACAAACCCTTGTTCCGTCAGCTGAAAAATTATTGCGGAATGTATGGAACTGTCAATGCACTGTTTGCTATCCTCTTAATGCTCAAGAGTTCACTATGCGCGGCTATGGTCCGGATGCTCTAGTTAACCTTGTAGAAAAACTTGCAGCTGTAAAGTGTTTGACATTCACGTTTACCTTGCTCATGCACTAGCAGTATTGAGACACCAAGGAAGCCGGATTTTAGTTCAAGAATTACATGGAACTTTGCTCCCCTCTCTATATGACAGATCACTACATGCTAGCTTATTCAAAAACGATATATCCAGGCCTCCAGAAGAGTAGTGGGTAGTGTTGCCAGAGATGGCTGACATTATCATCCACCCGCCATTCAAGAAGACAGCAAAGGGAGAAAAAGAGTTAAACGTATTCCATCAGCCTTTGAGGTTCCCGGAAGATGAATAAGTGTTCAATTTGCAAGCAACCTGGCCATAAAAGAAGCAGTTGCCAAAAGCAATCAACATGCAGATCCAGAAAATTAGGTTCGAAGAAGGATGAATTCGGGAGTTGCGAAGGCCAACCGTTGAGTTTTAAATTATTTTAATTATTGATGTTTATATTAATTTCTGGTTACATGGCCTAATAATTTGATTGTTTCATTTAATAAACTCTTTATATTTAGTATTCTTGTTACATGGGCCTAAATATTTGTTGGTGATTCCAGTTTGGTATTAGGTTGCAAATTGAGGAGAAATTAGGATTAATAAGTGTTGTAATTTGAGTTTGTCAAAATTCAGGAGAAAGATGGAAAGTATATATTACCTATGATGCTTAAGTGACTAATGTATCGCTTAAGTGACAAAGGGTTATTCATATAGGATCGTTAAGCAAATTTAGGATCCTTAAGCGATCATGCACCTGGGCAGATTTGATTATGCATTCACAGATATCGCTTAAGCGATACAAACGATGCTTAATCGACAATGTGAAAAAGCCCAGAGCACTTAAGCGATATCGCAGATCGCTTAAGCGAATGCAACTAGGACGATTGGATCTGCATTCACAGATCACTAAGCGATATCAACGATCGCTTAATCGACCATGTGAAAAAGCCAAGAATCGCTTAAGCGATATCGCGGATCGCTTAAGCGATCATGCACTTGGGCAGATTGGATCTGCATTCACAGATATCGCTTAAGCGATATCAACGATCGCTTAATCGACCATGTGAAAAAAGCCAAGAATCGCTTAAGCGAATCGCGGATCGCTTAAACGATCCTGCACTTGGGCAGATTTTGGATCTGCATTCACAGATATCGCTTAAGCGATATCTACGATCGCTTAATCGACCAGTGAAAAAGACAAGAATCGTTAGCAATCTCAAAGATTGCTAAGCGATTCTTGTTTTTCACATTGATTCTGCCATTCACAGATATCGCTTAAGCGATATCGACGATCGTTAATCGACTATGTGAAAAAGGCAAGAATCGTTTAAGCGATATCACTGATTGCTTATGCGATCATGCATCGATTCTGCCAATAACATGATCGCTTAATCGACCAGGTTAAAAAGAAAAGCATCGCTTAAGCGATATCTACGATCGCTTAAGCGACGCTGTGTAAACAAAGTCTTTGACTATTAAACTGAATTTTATTGCTCGAAATCTAACATATAGTTCTTTGACGTCAGTATGAAACATATAAGGTGTAGTAACCATTATGTCAAGCATAAACATGAAGTCGTTCAGTGGACCGTGATCGTGATTATATAATATTAAACATATAGTTCTTTGACGTCAGTATGAAACATATAAGGTGTAGTAACCATTACATCAATACTAAACATATGGGGGTACGATTCGTTCAGTGGACGTGATCGTCATTATTAATATAAACAATATAATTCTTTGACGTCAATATGCAACAATATCAGGTGTAGTAACATTACGTCAATGTAAACTATAGGGTTTACGATTCGTTCAGTGGACCATGATGTCATTATATTAATATTTAAACATATAGTTCTTTGATGTCAGTATGAAACATAAAGGTGTAGTAACCATTATGTCAATGTAAACATATAAGGTTTACGATTCGTTCAGTGGACCGTGACGTGTTATATTAATATTAAACATAATTCTTAAACCAAACACTTTTCCAGAAATGATTGCTTAAGCGATCCCAAATCGCTTACCAAAATCGCTTAAGCGTACATAATGGTAACATGCTTAAGCGATACATAGGATGCTAAGGATCATAGATCTGGGCAAAATATACATAATACCTCGGCACAGAGCGCTTAAGCGATCTCAAATGATCGCCAAATCTATTATTGCGAGTAGAGTTCGTTGCGACCAGGTAAAAGCGATCTCAAATCTCAGTATCTGGCGGTTGATTATGGCCAGATCTGTTCGTTGCGACCATATATAGTCAGACAGCGACTAGATATGTTCGTTGCTAGCAGCTATTCGTTGCAAGCAGGTTCGTTGCGACCAGGTAAAAGCGGTGTATTTGTAGCTGTCGGTGGTAGGGAATCTGGGAAGTTGGGTGGGGGGGTGTTTTGTTAATTTTTAAACTTTTTCAGGGGGTATTAATGAAATTAATTCACTTAATGGTGGCTAAAATTAATTAAAAAAACTAAATTCCTAAATATTAAACAAAGAAAAATTTGGGAAGGATTTGTAATATTTATAAAAATGTTCAACCAAACGCACCCTTTATGTTATAAACAAAGAAGAACAACATATGTTTAGCATTGACGTAATGGTTACTACACCTTATATGTTTCATACTGACGTCAAAGAACTATATGTTAATATTAATATAATCACGGTCATGGTCCACTGAACGAATATATGTTTAGCATGACGTAATGGTTACTACACATATGTTTCATACTGACTCAAAGAACTATATGTTTAAGAGTTCGACATAAAATTCAGTTTAATAGTCAAGGAACTTTGTTTACACAGCGTCGCTTAAGCGATCGTAGATATCGCTTAAGCGATGCTTTCTTTTTAACCTGTCGATTAAGCGATCGTAGATATCGCTAAGCAATCATGTTATTGGTGGAATTTAATGCATGATCGCTTAAGCGATAGTGAATTGTCTTAAGCGATTCTTGCCTTTTTCACTGGTCGATTAAGCGATCATTGATATCGCTTAAGCGATATCAGTGAAGGCAGAATCAAATGTGAAAAAGACAAGAATCGCTTAAGCGATCCCTTGATATCGCTAAGCGATTCTTGTCTTTTTCACATGTCGATTAAGCGATTATTGTATACGCTTAAGCGATATTTGTGAATGCAGATCCAAATCTGCCAGGGCATGATGCTTAAGCGATCCACGATATCGCTTAAGCGATTCTTGGCTTTTCATATGGTCGATTAAACAATCGTTGATATCACTATCGATATCTGTGATGCAGATCCAATTGCCCAGGTGCATCATTGCTTAAGCGATCCGCGATATCACTTAAGCGATTTAGGCTTTTTCCCATTTGCAATTAAGTGTCGTTGGTATCGCTTAAGCAATATCTGGGAATGGCAGATCAAAATTGCCCAGGTGCATATCGCTAAGCGATCCTAATATCGCTTAAGCGATCTTATTGAATAACCTTTGTCGCTTACGGATCAGGGCAATATATACTTTTCCATCTTTTCTCTTGATTTTGACAAACTCAAATTACCAACACGTATTATTCCATACTTTCTCCTCAATTGACAACCTAATATCAACTAGAATCACAACACATATTTAGGTCATGTATAATCGTCTTTATAGAGCTAATTCGAATAACTGTGATTGTGATACATTTCGACCTCACTCATTTTCCTCCAAAATACGAAAAGAATAGCAGAAAGTAAAGCCATTTATATCAATCGAATCCATCACAGATCAAAAATAAGAAACATCAAGTAATTGAAAGTTTAAACTTAAAATCATTATATAGTGCCAAAACAGAATAAATCCTAAGTCACTTTGACAAGTTTTGGAATTCGGTATAATCACTGTTGAGATCATTCTTTGGTACCATGCCTTGCCAGCAGCCTTGATGCAGATGCCTCCTCTGGCCACAGCCGTTTTGTAGATGCCTTCCTGTTAGCCTACTCTGACAGCCAGCCAGTTTGAGAAGTTCCCTCTATTGTTTGCCAACAACTGCAAAATTATCCGGACAAACCTGCAGCACATCAGCTTTTCTAAATAAAACACAAAAAAACAAAAAGTTTTCAGGGCCAATTTGTTAAATGGAAAGTTGGGATGTTCGGGGAGAAAAATTTTCTCTCTTCACGAACCCAAATTATGGAGTGCAAGATTGAAAAGTTCACTGAGTCCGTCTATTCGGTAAAGCTCTATATAAGCATGACACCGCAGCATTAGCACACAACCCAAGTATCAACATCACATAAACTACAAAATTCAAAGTACAAGTTCCAAACCTTTTGATTGGGTTGTGGTCACCAAAAGGATCTATTTCCCTATGAAAGCACTCAACAGCCCAGTGCTCCCAAAAGATGATCATTGTTCGTCATTCAATCCGTCCATGGGCTGTTGGCATGTCGAACTAAATAAATTTCAGGGCATATGCCCCACAATCAGGACTGCAATAGGAAGATGAACATAGCATTAGAATCAGCTTATAGAACAATTGATTAGTAAGTTTTATACACAAATTTACCTTGACTCATTTGTTGGGACGGGAACGCGCTTGAATGGCCACTTTTCCGTCAATGCTTCATCACCGAGGTGCTCAAACATCCCGCGTCACGTAACAGCTGTGGGAACACAACAGACAGTGGCTCAACTGCCTGTCTCGACAAATTGTTGGGTGCAGTCAAGGATCTTCAGCAACCTCTTCCTTAAGAGCGCGACGACTGCTATCCAGTGCATTTCCTTGACCAGGATGATGCAGTAAAACACTTTTAACCTTTGCCCAACTGTGGCCATATTTGGCTTGTCCCCCATTACATACTGCACATCCTGTATCAAACTTAAATCTTAGGGATGCAGTCCAAGTCTTCTATGCCCGATCGTTTTCCGCTGCCTCCTTTTGCTACAGATGTACCAATGGCCTTTTTCAAAATTGCGATATGTCGATACCAACGTTGGCCAAAGGCCACATCAGTGATGGCACAATCGAGATACAGTAGATCCACATTGCTGTTTGTCGTAGCCTCATCAGTGCCAATACCTCATCGATGTGCTGCATCAAATAAAACAACATGATAAGTATACAATACCTCATGAAAAACAAAGCAAAAATAAGAAAAATTAAGCGAAAAAACTCACTGAGTCGTGAGCCAGCTGCCCATCGTCAAAATCTTTTCAAACCAATCCGAGAATAATCCTCGGTCTTACACTTTACAAGGACATCACTTCTGGATTCATTGTAATAGGCATAGAAGGGTTTTTCTTTCCTCTATATAGTATACAAATCGACAGTGGACTCCATTTTGTTTGCCGTTCTCCCCCTCCCTCCATTTGTACGTCCCCGCTTCCTTCGCCTCCACCTCAACCTCCTCCATTATAACTGCCCACATTCCTCTAGCAAACTTTCACCCCTCAATTTTGGCTTCTTCTCAATTTTTTGTCTTTGTTTTCCTTTTAATTCCACATGTTAGTACGGTGTAAAGTGATTCACAAACCTGCTCTTTCGGCTCTCTCTTTTCAGCATGGTTTGTACTTCAACGCGCCTTCAATACCCACCAACTTCCTCCTGCACCTTACCACTTCCTCCTCCACCCTAACAACTTTTCTGCACCATTATCCATTTCTCCTCCACCCTTTTCAACTGCTCTTCCATCTTATCAAACCTGCCATAATAGCTGTTGTAAAACTACAAACAAAATGTTTAGGTCAACCACCTGACTTCCCAACCTCGACACCTCAGCAAAGCGGTACTTGTTGTACTGGTTTGCTGACAAGTATGGTTTGCTGAGGCATACGAACCTCTCCTCCCTCCCCTCTCTCCCTCCTCCTCCCTCCCCACGATTGCGGCTTCATCCTCCTGGCATCAACCACATTCTCAAGCAGTGGCCTCGCAACTGCCCTCACATGTGTGCTCTTGTAGTCCCACGTCAGGCGGTCTATCCCTTCATCCCTTTGATCCTCAGTGCTCGGAAAGATGTGACAAGTGCTATTGCGCTTCACCCCAAGCGGTGAGGAAGGGCGGACCACCCCTTGCAATAAGAAACAAAATCAATCAGATTTAAGCGACATTTTAAAGCAAGTGCATATTCAAAGCTAATCCTTAATCTTACCCGAACTGATTGAATTTCAATCTCTATTTCTATAATCCCAATGGGTACACTTCGGTCGTGCCACCGCAACATCCTAGGAAATGTCTATTGACCAACCGAAGCTATAATCCTCCCCTACCTAGCCAGGACAGGGATGGCCTCATACATTCAAGCCTACATTGTAAAAAAACAGTCCATATCAAATTCAAACCATATATTAAAAAAAAATAACAAAAACCTATTAATATTTACCGCATTGCCCATGGGAAGCCAAACAAATTGTACGTGGCCGCTCTATCTTCTCGGCCCATTGGGAGGCTTTAACGCCAGGTCTTTTGCTTGCAGGGACTCCATGGTTCGTTAAATGATACCCGTCCCCATGGATAAGCATTAAAGAAGTTCAAGTTGCTAAAACTTCACCAATCATATCAACGGCTTTTGTGAGGCACAGCCATTAGGATTGAATGTAAGAACATACCAAGCATAGTTTGAACGTCTCTGAATCGTTAAACTCACCATCTTTTAAACCTGTCCTTAATTCATGTGCCTAATAGACGTGTTCCCTAAAACCTTGTTGACAACCTTTGGCTCCGTACTATCCTTTATTCTTTTTTCCTCCTACCTCCTGGAATTCTCCACATCTTAAGCCAGTCACCAAAGCATATTCCATCATCCGAAACGTAGTGGCTTTCCATCCACACGAACCACATTTCGTGCTTTTTGTTGCTTTTTATTGAGTGCGAATGAAATAATGCACTCCCAATCCCCAGAATGTCTTTTTCTATTTTGTGTACATATCCCAAAAATGACTGAAACAAGTCTCTTTAATCTTCTTTCACCATCCTCACTGTCCCTAAAATCCCCGTTATTCTCATTAAACATTCAAATTGACCTCACTGTCACCTCCACATGGAAGTATGGTACCGTATCGCTTACATACTCCAATCCGTACTCTCTAGTTTACGCTCCAGAAAATCTGCACAATCGATTATAAAACAATATCAGCAAAAAATAAACCAAATCAAATATAAACAAATACGCTCCGGAAGAATCGCTTAAGCGAGGGGAGATGATTCTGCCTCATACAAGATCTCTTAAGCGATCTGAAATCGCTTAAGAGACGAATCGCTTAAGCGATATAGAAGATCGCTAAGCGATTCGTGATTTTACTCTTAGTCGCTTAAGCGATCTCTTCCGAGGCAGAATCCACATCTGCCCAGATATAGATCCGTAGCGATCTTTATATCGCTTAAGCGATTCGACGCTTTTACTCTTAAGCGATACAAAGGATGCTTAGCAACCAAGAGTAAAGAGATTCACATTTTACTCTGGTGGCTTAAGGATTACATATTACTAAGAGATCTTGTACGAGCAAGAATCAACATCTGCCAGATCTAAGAGCGTTAAGCGATCATTTATAAGTTTAAGCGATTCATCTTTACTCTTAAGCATCCTAAATAGCTTAAGCGACCAAGAGTAAAAGCCATCAATGCTTAAGCGAACAAAGGATCGCTTAAGCGATCTTAGGTCTTGCAAGTACAAATACCTTTTTCTTCGGCGGCTCCTCCTCCGCTGCCTCCTCCTCTTCACCTGAACTCTCGTCGGACTCCTCTTCTGGCCTGGATTTGCCAACCTCCTCTCCTCTTCAGAACTGTTTGCTCTGTTCTCTCTCTGTTGTGCCGCCGTCGTCTCCGCTGCTGGAACACCTTCACTGATCGGAGATCCACCGGAGCAGCATTGAACTGCTTGCGCCGCCGGACTCTACGATTCGAAGAGGCGTTGGGTTTTCCTCTCATTGTGAAAGTCAGCCATGGTTTTCGTGGGTTTCCTCCTCATGGAATGTAGACATGGTTTAAGAAAGGAAGAAGCTTTAGGATTGAATTTGGGTGTGAAAATTTGTAGGAATGTGGACTGTTATTGCCGGAAATTGCACAGAATGCATTTAGGTATTGAAGATACGATTTTGCCTTAATTGGTTTCGATTAAGCGCTTGAATGGGTGGGGCTCTTTTTCAAATTTCAAATTTTAAAAACTATCATTAATTATAATTTGTCCTTATATTGTTTAATCTTTTCATTTTAACCCATTTACATGTTTAATGGATCCTAATTTGCCACGTCAGCTTCTCTAAATCCATTTTCTTAAATCGAAACTTGGGATGGCGCGTCAGCTAAATTTTCCCACCAAATATAGCCATATTGGATCAACTTTTCTTTGGATTCTACTTATCGAAATAATTGTTGTTTAAAACTGCAGAGAATAAAGGGTCCCTTGTTTGGGTGTTATTAGTGGGCTGAGGACGGCTCAGGTAGACGTGTCCATATATTTCTAAAGCTAAATTCTCCATCAAATATAGCCTTATTGGATCAAATTTCTTTGGATTCTACTTATCGATAATAAGTAGTTGTTTCTAAAACTGCAGAGAAATAAAGGGATCCTTGTTTGGGTTTGTTAATTTAGTGGGCTGTGGACGGCTCAGGTAGATGTGTCCATATATTTCTATCAATGTATATTTTAGTACATGAATTTGCCATCAACAGCACGTGTTCTCTCTTAAGCCACATGTGAATTATTCCGTGAAGAAACTGAAAAGTTCAAGGCATACACATGTGAATATTCCGTGAAGAAACTGAAAGTTCAAGGCATAAGATTTCTGGTTATGTACATAAAAGTTCATTAATGTGTTTCATCACATTATGGTTCCTTTAACTGAAAAATTTTCTTAGCTCTCTCAAACTCAGGCCTTCCTTTTTTTTAACAATTCAATAATTAGCACAGGGCGACGAATTGGCCTTCCCACATCATAGGTATCATCTTTGTAAATCTATTCTTTCACCTTTTTACTCTTGATTAATTTTCTTTACATTAGATAATGATCTTAGTTCAAAACATTCTTTTTCTGAATAAAATGCATAAAACATTTATTTGTGTAAAGTTATACTTTAGTTAGCTAATATACTATATATATATACAGATCAATCTTTTTTTTTTTTTTCATGTTTTCTAATACTTGTATACTTGAGTTCCAAAATTGGTTAAATAAATGAAAGCATTTCATGGTTTTTTTTTTTTTTTTTTTTTTGTAGATCAAATAAGAGTGTTTTCCTCGGAAGGATGATAATAATTCGAAGAATGGGCAATGTTACTGAAACATGATTGCCACTTGTAATGGCAAATGTAATCCTATTCGTAGTTCTCCGAGAAAGAGCTCAGGAAAGCAACTATTAATTATGACAATCAAAGATTAATTACAACAAATAAAACATTTTATAGGTTGTACAATGGCTTTCTACAAGACCGTCAGATTGTGTATGAAGTTTGAACCCATTTGCTTCCACACGAAGAAGAAGTAATCCAACGGGCATCAATAACATTGTATTTGCAGCACACAATGAAGCATAAGAATTTTCTGAAGTTGATCGGAAGTTGTTTAGAAACTCGAGTTCCATCTAGCTTTTGATTCCGTTGGGTATTAACTTGCTGATCATATTTGGGTCATTCTCAACCCGTCTTGGACCTTTATTGTTGAAACTTAGGTTAAAGATTGCAATGGAGATAGCTCATGCACTTGCATATCTTCACCTTGGATTCCCTAGACCTATTGTTTTGGAAGTCTCCGGACCATGGAACATTTTACTTGATGAGCAATTGTTGTAAAACTATTTGATTTTTCAGTATCTGAGTTTATTGCAGAGGGTAAAACTCAGTTGGAAGTCCCTTGGTGAAAAGTATGGTATGAATATGTTCCACCGAGTTTTTAACTAAAGTAAATCCCAATAGGAAGTTTATTTGCAATGAGAAGGTTGGTGTTGTATGTTTGGCGAATTGCTATTTATGTTTTGAGTGGACTAAGCTAAAAAACTTCAAGAATAAAGGTTTTCAGATGGAGGATATTGGCATGATAATCTAAATGAATATGATCGGTAATTGGAGAGGGAATATGTTCAGTAAAAGAACAACAATTGCTAGCTCTTGCAAGGCTTGTGTGGAATGTCTCTCTCCTGAACCAGAGATAGAGTCAAATATGATAGATGTGGCAAGCAACTCAGAAAATGTACAAGTCTAGCTAGATGTCATCAGTTTATGTATTAAGGATTCTGCTTTCTTGTTTATGGATGTGTCAGTATTCATGCCTTCATTTCCATGGCAGTAGTTGAAACATTCAAATAAACTATTTCTTAAGTTCAAGTGCAAGTAGATTTTGAGTCAAATGCCAATTTTATTGAGAGTTGCATATTAAAAATTTGAATTATTAAAATTGAGGTTTATTATGTTGTATACCAAGATAGAATTCGTCAATGAAATGACGAGTCAGTAGGTAGGGGTTTTTTTTTTTTTTTTTTTTTTTTTAAATATTTCCAAATGGGTGACTTACTTTTAATTGGGCCAAATTGTTTGGTAAATATAATTAAATTATGGGCCCGTTTGGATCGGTTTGAAATTTTTAAACAAGGGTATATTGTGTTTAATTGAGCAGATTACGGTTTGGCATTTTTGTACAAAACATTACCGGAAATAGTGACAAATAGTGTCAAAAAGGGGGTAAATCACGGGAATAATATTACTTGGGGGCAGGGTGGCATTAAATATATTGGGAATCCAATTTATGTCCAATTTTGCCCCAAAACAGTGGACAATGTGAACGAAAATATCCTCGTTTGTTAATAATTACAAAACACCCAATTTTAAAATGATAAAAACACCCCCATCACCACAATGCCAGATTCCGGCCACCACGCGGAATCTGGTTGGAATCTGCCTTACGACTCAGACTGGTCGAATCTGGCAGGGGTGTGTCGATATAACCTTTTCTGACCATATCCCTGAAAAGGTTAGATCTACGGCCTATGGCTAGATCTGGCCGTTGACGGCCGACAAAGATCAGATCTGGCCGTCGTTGATCGTCAACAAAGACCATTTCTTTTGGACGGCCAGATCAGTGAATAAACAACCATTTTCAGTCATTTTTAGGCCGTTGTGATAGATCCAGCCACCACTAACAGTGGTTGCCGGAATCTGGCAACTTGGGTGGGTGGTGTTATTTTTGTTAATTTTTAAACTTTTTTCTGGGGGTGTTTAATTAAGTTAATAAACTTAAGGGGACTAAAAGTATTACAAAAATAGAATAGTATTTCCCAAATAATTAAACAAACAAGTATTTTGGAAAAGGATAGAGAATAGGGTTTGATATAAAAAAAACAAGCCCTTAATTATATATCTAGTAATCATCTAAAGGGCATCTAGTAAAGAGTATTTAGGACATCGGTTATTACTATCAACCAAACACATATTATTATAAATCCCAATAAAAACCAAATACAATAATCATTTAAGCTCGGTAATCTACAATGTAATCTTTCTTTTCGGTAATCTTATTACTAAGTAAAAAAACATTATATGATCCAAAAACCCCCTATATGTTAATCAAAACTTTTCACACTTGAAACTTTCAATGACTAAGCTAGGCCTTCAATTAAATATATACTTAGGGGGTGTTTGGTTAGAGGCAATGAAAATTTCTTAGCTCTCTCAAACTCAGGCCTTTCTTTTTCTTAACAATTTCGTTATTAGCACAGGCGACGAATTGGTCTTCCTCACAAGTACATCGTCTTTGTAAATCTCTTTCTTTCACCTATTTTTACTCTTGATTAATTTTCTTACGTTAGATAATGATCTTAGTTCAAAACATTCTTTTCTGAATAAAATACATAGAACATTATTTGGTAAAGTTATACTATAGTTGCTAATATACTTATATATATATTACCGATCAATTTTTTTTTTTTTTCATGTTTTCTAATACTTGTATACTTGATGTTCCAAATAGTGGTTAAATAAAGAAGCATTTCATGGTTTTTTTTTTTTTTTTTTGTTTTTTTTTGGTAGATCAAATAAGATAAGTTCATGTTTTCCCCGAAAGGATGATAATAATTCGAAGAATGGGGCAATGTTACTGAAACAATTGATTGCCGCTTGTAATGGCAAATGCAATCCTATTCCTAGTTTCTCCGATAAAGAGCTCAGGAAAGCAACTATCAATTATGACAATCAGAGATTAATTATAAATAATAAATTTTTTTATAGGTTGTACAATGGCTTTCTACAAGACCGTCAGATTTGTGTTATAAAGTTTGAACCTATTTGCTTCCCACATGAAGAAGAAGTAATCCAACGGGGCATCAATAACATTGTATTTGCAGCACAAATGAAACATAAGAATTTTCTGAAGTTGATTGGATGTTGTTTAGAAACTCGATTTCTCATTCTAGTTTTTGATTCTGTTGAATGTATTACACTTGCTGATCGTATTTTGGGTCATTCTCAACCCCGTCTTGGACCTTTATTGTTGAAACTCAAGTTAAAGATTGCAATGGAGATATCTCATGCACTTGCTTATCTTCACCTTGGATTTCCTAGACCTATTGTTTTTGGAAGTCTCAAACCAGGAAGCATTTTGCTTGATGAGCAATATGTTGTAAAACTATTTGATTTTTCAGTATCTGAGCTTATTGCAAAGGGTAAAACTCAGTTGGAAGTCCTTTTTCCGAAAAAAGTATGGTATGAATATGTTCCACCCGAACTTTCACTTGCAGTAGCTCCCAATAAGAAGTTTACTTCCAATGAGAAGACTGATGTTTATGGCTTTGGTGCATTGCTGTTTATGCTTTTGAGTGGACAGAGTGTAAATAACTTTCTCAAGAATGAGGAATTTCAGATGGAGAATATTGGACCTGATAATCTAAATGAGATAATAGATCCGGCAATTGTTGGAGTGGGAATATGTTTGGTAAAAGAATAACAATTGCTAGCTCTTGCAAGGTTGGTGTCCGAATGTCTCGGTTCTGAACCAGAAGATATGCCAAATATGATAGATGTGGCAAAGCAACTCAAACAAATGTACAAGTCTAGTTAGCATGTTATCAGTTTATGTATTAAGGATTCTGCTTTCTTTGTTTACGGATGTATCAGTAATTCATGCCTTCATTTCCATGGCAGTAGTTGAAAACCGTCAGATAAACTAATTGATAAATTTTCAAGTGGAAGTAGATTTTGTCTATTCTCTGTAGTTTTAGAAACAATTACTTATTATCGATGAGTAGAAGCCAAAGAAAAGCTGATCCAATGATAGCTATATTTGATGAGTTATTATATATGCAAATGAAGAACTAGAATCGAGTTAAATAGGACAATGGCTACTACCCAATTACACTACAAAAATAAAAACACATCATAGAAGGATGAAGTATAGGGTTTTAAATCAGTAAATAAAAAGAAAAAATTAACTTGAAATAGTACGGGCCTTTAGAATCAGAACAGCCCAACATCATACGTAAAATGGTTAGTTTTCGAAAGTAACACTAACTGAAACATAAGACTATATGGAATTATCAATTTCCCGTATGACGGTATGAGATCCAAAGCCTGAAAGCCCATACCTCTAAATGTGATTTTGGCAACTGAGGAACAAGAAGTCAAATTTTAAATACACTGCGTAACCACAATTGGAATGAGACAGACCTAAGTCTATTAATCATCTAAATGGACCTGAAGTAATAAGTTTGTGTATACATACAGCTGCATTATAGGCAGCAGCCTTCACACCAAATCCACAAAGATATTTCGCGATCCTCAAAGTTTCTTTTCTAGTAGGAACATAAATGATGGTTGGCCCTTGTTCTAAAGGCTCTTTGATGATTCGTCCTCTTTCTTCCAGCTTATCAGGTGGATCAGTTATCCTAGATGACCCACATGTATCCCATTCTTCAGGAGGAGAATGCCCATAAAATTCACCACAGGCAACTGTAAAAAATAGAAGTGACCAGAAAACAGAATAAAGAACATTGAAGTTGAGTTATTACAAAGTGGAAACTATTCATCCATACATTGCTTTTGATTACATGTCACAACTAAAGCCATATAAAAAATAACAGATAAGTCTTCTTTAGGACACAAGAGTCAAGGGCAGTGACTTTCAAGGAATAAGATTCCTGGTTATGTACATAAAAGTCCATTAATTGTGCTTCATCAGATAAGTCTTCTTTAGGACACAAGAGTCAAGGGCAGTGACTTCCAAGGAATAGATTCCCTGTTATTTACTAAAGTCCATTAAAATGTGCTTCATCATATTTTATGGTCCACTTCAACTGAAATTTTCCCTAGCTCTCTCAAACTCAGGCATTTCTTTTTCTTAACAATGGACATTGGCCATCCCTCCACATCACAGGTACATCATCTTTGTAATTCCTTTGTTTTTGGTTAATTATTTCGCCTGTATGATTCTTTCTTGCTACTCTAATTTCACCCCTATTTTATCACTAATTTTCTTTACATTAGACAATGATCTTGGTTCAAAACTTCTTTTTTTCTTAATAAATACACTATAACATGTTATTTGTGTACATTATTCTAGGTAGCTAATGTATTTATATACATACAGGATCAATTTTTTTTTTCTTTTCATGTTCTATACTGTATTCTTGATTTTCCAAATTATGGTTAAATAATAAAGCTTTCATGGGTTTTTTGTAGATCAAGTAAGATGAGTTCATGTTTTCCCCAGAAGGACGATAAAATTTGAAGAATGTGCAATATTACTGAAACATTGATTCCACTTGTAATGGCATGTAATCCATTCGGATTTCTCTGAGAATAAGATCTCCGAGAGCAACAATTAACCTATCACAATCAGAATTAATTTCTACAATATACGCTTTATACCTTATACAATGGCTCCTACAAGACAGGTCTTTTCTTTCTGTTATGAGTTTGAACCCATTATCTTCTGGAAAAGAAAGTAATCCAAAGCATCAATAACATTGTATTTGCAACACAATGAAACAGAAATTTTCCTGAGTGTCGATGTTGTTTAGAAACTCGATTTCCCATCTAGTTTTTGATCCGTTGGACGTATGACACTTGCTGATCGTATTTTGGGTCAACTCACCCCATCTTGGACTTTTTGGTTGAAACACAGTTAGATTGCAATGGGATATACCATGCACTTGCATATCTTCACCTGGTTTCCCTAGACCTATTGGCTTTCAAAGTCTCGCACCATGGAACATTTTACTTGATGAGCATATTTGTACAACTATTTGATTTTTCAGTATCTGAGTTTATTCCAGAGGGCGAAAACTCAAGTGGAAATCCCTTGGCTGACAAGTAGGGCGTGAATATGATCCCCTGAGTATGTACTCTGCAAGGGATCGAATAAGAAGACTTTGGTACAAGTCGCTTTTTATGCAATGAGAAGGTTGATGTTTATGGCTTTGGTGCATCGCTGTTTATGGCTTCTGAGTCGACAGAGCTTATTAGACTTTCTCAGATAAAGGTTTGCAGATGGAGGATTTGGACCTGTAATCTAAATGAGATAATAGAGTCCGACAATGTTGGAGAGGGAATATGTTCGGATAGAAGCACAACATTACTTGAGCTCTTGCAAGGCTTGTGTTCGAAATGGTCTCTACTGAACCCATAAAGATAGGCCAATATAGATAGGTGGCAAAGCAACTCAGACAAATGTATAAGTCTAGTTAGCATGTCATCAGTTTATGTATTAAGGATTCTACTTTCCTGTTTATGATGTATCATAATTCCTGTCTTCATTTCCTCATTCCATGGCTTAGTTTGAAAACCTTCGAATAAACTATGTGTAAATGTTCAAGTGCCAGTAGATTTGTCTATTCTCTGCAGTTTTAGAAAACATTTCCTTATTACCGATAAGTAGAATCCAAAGAAAGTTGATCCACCAATGGCTATATTTGATGAGTTATTATTCCGCAAATGAAGAAATTAAAATTGAGGTTAAATAGACAATGGCTGCTACGTACCCACCCATTTGCCCCAACATGCATCATCAACTGACTTCAGAGCTTTAAACAAAAGGACGGGTTATAAGCCAATCATGGGTTCTACACAACATTGGTACAGAAAAAAACTAAAACTCTGATGACTTGATTCACGACTTCTTTTTGTGAAGGTTTGCACCTAATCTATTTCTAACATTGCCCGTTTCGGGTTAGTTTTCTAGACTTTCGTCTTCTTGACTTTCGTGGTTTTTTGTGTGATTGCCTACTCTCTAAGTCCTGGCGACGAATCTCAGGATCAGCCCCACCGTTTTCACACTCTGAGAAGCTGATAGATTGCATTCGCTTGCGAGAGCAGCCATGTCGATTCGGTAAACGTAAAAAGTTTGCTCATTGTCTGATTGCAGAAACTCCAGTCCAGTTCTGTTGGCTCTGGAATTTAATCTGAACGTGATCTGCAATAACAGTGTATTTGAGTGATTGGCTAAAAACGTAGCATTCATATGCACGCACTCAAGGATATGAGGAAAGCACTACAAACTGCGTAAGTGATCATGCCAAGACAAATGCTCTTGAACCATAAAAAATCGCAATTATGTACCGCTACTGCCAGGAAACGATGCTTAACAACTCCAATAGAGAATGAATGGACCAGAAATTATCTAGAGAAGAGAAAAGTTATTTTGAGGCATACTTTCTCATCTCCTTCTCTGATGTGATCCTTTATTTTCCAAGATTCGAGCAAGACCTCGCCACCATAGCAATCGGTTGCCAAAAATTTTTGGGACTGTCTCACATAAAAAACTTTTCAAAATTCAATCTTTCATGTCTTTAAACAACATTGAAGAATGAATGAAATGATTCTTGACACCTCCCCTTATTACTGACAAAACATCCTGAGGTTTGGCTTCTCCATGAATTTTGGTCGTCTAATGTCCACTACAACCTCATCATCATAGCCATCCACAGATTTTTCCAAACCTGAATTTTGACCTAAACCTTGTAAGTTTTATAAAAAATTGGGAAAATCATTAGCAAATATATGTCAAGCACCTATATAAGTATTGACGTGTCCCATGACACACTTCCAAGATGAATTATGCTGTTTTGCATGGATTCACATGTACCAGAAAGATAAAGCTGCAAGGTAAGGAAGACAAGCCACAACACTACACTAATAGAAGCATAACCTGCATCAAAATATTTGCTTCCTCTTTCAAATCTGCATTACAGGAGGTCCATTAACACACACAATCACACCCTGCTACAAAGGCTTCACTATTTTTACTTTTCAAATAATCGCTTTTATTCACATACTCACCTCAGATGGGATACGATATGATAGCATAATTACAAGATCTAGACATATATCTATCCAAAGTATTGAAAAGAATAACAATATAAAAACTATAATCTCCCTTCTTAATATTTCAAGATTCTAACTGAAGGACAAGAAGTCTGTTAACCCAATCAGAAGTGGATTTCACTGTGATATTAAAGAAAGAACTAAAAACAAAAGAAATTTACATACATTAGACATTTGTCGTGACCAATTCCTCCCCAAAGTACTCCACAAGCATTTTAGCTCGACAACATGAAGTATTCATTCCATTCTGCAATCAATATGAATTCTAATATAAACGCTTCAAACAAAATGGACATGCAATAAAGTAAAGAAATGTATTTTTAAATGCAACCCTGAAGCACTCAGATCGCATCTTATACTTCCTGTTTGGTTTGATCTAAACTTCTTCAATTCCAAAAGTGTTGGTGCTACTCAACAATTTGCATATAGAGCTGCTTGACAGAGAATTTAACTTTAATTCCCTTAGAAAAAGAAATTGTATCTAGATTTTAGAGCACAAGTCATTCTCTAAGCAATTACAAATAACTTTCAACACCATCGAGTGAAAAAGGAATATAAAGTTACAATATTTTATATGCAAAAATAAAGTTTCTGCTCAAACCAATTAGGAGGCTGCTCAAGCAGAATTCTGCTTAATTGTTACTGTAACATGTTTTCTTGAGAAAAAAAAGTTAATAAGGGCTTACTGCATTCTGCTAATTTCCATCCCTTCCAACTCGCCAGCTTCTTACTTCATAATCTACAACATTCTGCACTAGATTAGAGATTACAGGAACTCGCACACGACTGACCACTGACTAGCAAGATATAATTTGGGGAAGCATTGTCATGCAAGTTCCAAAACGGGAATGTACTACTGACAATTGCTTAGAGACCAACAATTGCAAGAATTTATTCGCAGCATAACATAAGTGCACTAAAATGATACGCAGCTTCCATAACTTTTTGCAGCAAACTATCCAAATATAAACCTTTGGCACAACGTAGTGGATGATTCTTCGAACCATTTAACTTGTCGATCCCACATTCAAAAGCAATCGTTGCAACACAACCTGGATGGAATTCAAAATTGCAGTGTCCAAATTCTTTTTCCTATTTCGGATTACGCTACATAACTAAAACTATCATAGAAGGATGAAGAGTATAGGTGTTAAATAAGTAATAAAAAGAAAAAAAATTAACTTGAAAAAGGTACCAGCCTTTAGAATCAGAACAGCCACAATCAACACAAATGGTCAGTTTTCAAAAGTGATACCAATTGAAACTAAGATCCTACCTGAATTACATTTCCACGTATCAGATCCAAAGCCTGAAAGTCCATACCTCAAGCTTGTTTTCATGAAATTCATGTGAACCCCCTTAATGGTGATTTTGGCAACTGAGGAAACGAATCAAATTTTAGATACACTGTGTAACCACCAATTGGAATGACAGCCTAAGTATATTATCATCTAAATTGACTAGAAGTAATAAGTTTGTGTATACAACACGGCATGTAAGCAGCACCTCAACAACCACCCAAAAAGATATTTCGCAATCCTCAAAGTTCTTTTCTAGTAGGAATGTAAATGATGTTTGCCCTTTCTAAAGGCTGTTTTATGATTCGTCCTCTTTCTTCCAGCTTAGCAGTGGATTCAGTTATCCTATGACCCACATATACCATTCTTCAGGAGGAGAATGCCCATAATTCACCACAGGCAACGTAAACATAGAAGTGACCAGAAAACAGAATAAAGAACATTGAAGTTGAGTTAATACAAGTTCCACATTCATCCAGACATTGCTTTGATTACTTGTCACAACTAAGCCAATGAACTACAGTTTAACCTAGAAAAAAAAAAAAAAAACCTCAAGACAAGTGAAAATGGTACATCCCACATCATCCCACTCTGAAAGATGTCACATCATTTTCCAGATATCTACTGACATTTTCTTTTTCCCTTGTAGAAGTCTATTTCATCATTATCTGCTCAATATCTCCATCCTCAAGGTTGTAGATTGGAGAAATTCTATCTGCCCCCAGATGTGTCACAGCTGGACGAGCTATCAGATTGATCTCTAACTCTGGTATAGATAGTTTTTTTTCATCTCACCGGTCTTTCCCTTTCTGCATATGTGTCTATCAGCTGGCAGAAATCCTTCTTTAAGGAGCTGGTGAAGATGTTTCCTATGCTTTACCTGCAAATACGCAGCAAGTTTAATCGTTCGGCTTCCACCCCAAAAAGCAAGCACACTCGGAGAGAAAACATGGAACATGGAACATAGAATATTAGAATTCCGTAAACAAGAGTTATTTGATACCCCTGAAATCCAAACGGGAATAACAAAAACTCACCAAGAACCTTAATTTGGACGAAATAACGAAGTGAGTACAATCTTTGGTCCTTTGACATGCATATGACTTAAGAATTTCTTTTGAACTTAAATTGTGCAGTAGCATCAATGCCATCGTGGAATATCAGATTTCAAAAATTTAAACAGTTAGCACTGAAGTTCTCCGCAACACAGACATCGCCTGAAACATAGATTATCTTTAAAAAAATTGAGATAACACTACCATCCTAATACAAGAATTAGGTAGTTGAATGAAAAGAGTATATATAACAGTTAAGGAGCCACGAAGACAGTGCAGATAATCCCACATAGCAGAAACAATATAAGACTAACAGAGCAAAATCATACTAGGGTATGACACTTCAAATTTTTTTATCCGCTTGCAACATGTGGTACCTATATCCAGGGAAAATAACAATGTTTGGCCTCATATGTCCGTTTTGTAAAACATTTGATCAATTGATAGTCATTTAGAGCTGGTTCATAAATTCATTCAAAATATTGTGCAACTATAGACAAATCTTGCAAAAATCCGACACTGAGTAATGTAAGTAGATTGTAGCAAAGACTGTAGAATAGCCATGTGGTTGGATGGAGAATAGAACCTGTAGTCACGCCTAAAATCATGGCCCACTTAGAAACACAATGGACTTCATCAATCGCAAATAATGCAATTCCACGATTTTCAGCAAGTCTCTGAAGTGGTTTATCAGTCTGCGAAAATTTATCATACTCCTTCAGTCATATGAAATTAGGAACACCTCTTTGATACGCTAGCCAATGGTAATACATGTCCCTCACCTTAAACAGTCTCTGGCAAATATATTATATTGTACATTCCTATCATTGCTTTCTGCTCGACGCTGCTGTCGTTGCCCGGATCCAAGAAAGCAAGCAGATACCTCATGTTTTGACAGCTTTGAGCACTGATCATGCATCAAGCTTATCAAGGGTGAAATCACAACCACAACCTTTCCCGTTAACAAAGCCGGAATCTGGAAGCACAGAGATTTCCCTGCAGAAACTATAACAAAACATGAACCACCCAATACATAGAGACAGAAACAGCCTAACAGACAACAAACATTAGCTAAGCAAAGCACAATACCAGATCCTGTGCGGCAAGAACTAGCACGTCTGGATGACTAACCAAGCCGCCAGCGCTTCCTTCTGAAACTCTTCATGATGAATACCAAACGCTTTTGTAACAGCTATTCACTTTCACCTCCAATCTGACCCAATCTTCGCCTTGTTTAGACAAAACTGGCAACGACTCAACCTCCATCTTCCCATACACCCCACATCAAGACAAGCCCCTTATGTTCTCCAACAACACCAGCAACACTACGACCCGCCCTAGAAACCAGTCCATCAGATACAACATCACTTTTGCTTCTTTTTTGCCTAGATTGAAATGATCCACATGCTAGACTGTCCTAAACCTCTTTTGCCCTGAACCTTCCCATTCCCATGTTTTGAAACAATGCGAACTACTACTAGTATTAGATACGCCCTTACAATTCTATGGAACCATTCAAATATACTCAATGGCTTCGCAAACAATGGGCCAACTGCTTCTACAGCTTCTACAACAGCTGAATTTTCAAATCCCATCTCAATCACTTTGCATATCTTGATCGCCATTTACCACTCATTTTATGAAAACTGTTTCAATTTTTCAAGATATATATAAATAATGTAAACCCAAAAATAAAGGATCTAAAAACCAATAACAAATCATACAAAGAGCCAACGAAATTATTCAAACAATTGTTAATTTACTGATCGGGAGAGTCGAGAGTGATTGAAACCCTAGGATTTCGGTAACTTCTTTTTTTTTCTTTTTTCTTTTTTTAATTAACTGACCGGCGCGAAACTTAAAATTAGGGACTGGGTTGGGAAATACATTTTGAATCCTTATAGTTTGTTATGTTACACTTTTACCCTTCAAAAAGCCTCTAAAAGAATTGAAATCACTATTTTAAATTGTGCAATATAAAAATATATGCAACTATTTTCATATTGAAATGTTATTTAAGCCTCGTTTTTATGTTATTGTTAAGCATTGTTCAAAAAATTTGTCAATTTGTTCATTTATTTAAGTTTTAAATATAAATCTAATAATATTATCTTATCAATAATTATTATAAAATAAAACAAAAATATTGCAATATTTTAAGATTTTAATCTTTTCGACAAAGACCACTAAATAGAAACTAAATCTATCCATAAGTATAATAACGATGTTTAAAAAAAAGAAGCAAAATAAAAATAAAATCCAAACAATAACTATATAAATACTTGAACCCATTGGTATTGTTAAAAAAAAAAATAATAATAAAAAATAAAAAAAAAACTATTTTGAGTCCTAAATCTCTTGAAGCTTTTTTCACAACTCAATCATAAGGTTCATCTTCTTCATGATAATCAGCTGAAATTGCACCACTCTTCTCATAAACCTGTTTAATGACAAGATTACCAACATCTTCAACCTCCTTCAACTTCTCATCAAACTCATCCTTCTCAGCATTCTGGTTATGAATATGTTTATTCCAGTATCTGAGTTTATTCCAGAGGATAAAACTCACATGGAAGTCCCTTTTCCGAAAAAAGTATGGTATGAATATGTTCCACCCGAACTTTCACTTACAATAGCTCCCAATAGGAAGTTAACTGCCAATGAGAAGGCTGATGTTTATGTCTTTGGTGCATCGCTATTTATGCTTCTGAGTGGACAGAGCTTATTAAACTTTCTCAAGAATAAAGGTTTACAGATGGAGGATATTGGACCTAATAATCTAAATGAGATAATAGATCCAGCAATTGTTGCAGAGGGAATATGTTCGGTAAAAGAACAACAATTGCTAACTCTTGCAAGGCTTGTGTCGGAATGTCTCTGTCCTGAACCAGAAGATATGCCAAATATGATAGATGTGGCAAAGCAACTCAGACAAATGTACAAGTCTAGTTAGCATGTCATCAGTTTATGTATTAAGGATTCTGCTTTCCTTGTTTATGGATGTGTTAGTAATTCATGCCTTCATTGCCATGGCAGTAGTTGAAAACATTCAAATAGACTATTTCTTAAGTTTTCAAGTTGAAGTAGATTTTGTCTATTCTCTGCAGTTTTAGATTACTTATTATCGATAAGTAGAATCCAAAGAAAAGTTGATCAAACAATGGCTATATTTGATGAGTTATTATATATGCAAATGAAGAATTAGAATTGAGTTAAATAGGACAATGGCTACTACGGTACTACCCATTTGCCCCAACAATGCATCATCAAAATCTGATCTTCAGAGCTATAACAAAAATGAAGGGTGATAAGCTAATCATTGTTTCTACACATACATTATACAGAAAAAAAAACTAAAATTCTTATGACTTTGATTCATGACTTCTTTTTTGAAAGTTTTGCAGCTAATCTACTTCGAACAGTGCCCGGTTCCAGTTTAGATTTTCTAGACTTTCGTCATCTTGATTTTCGTGGTTTTTTGTGTGATTGCCTCCTCTCTAAGCCCTAGCGACGAATCTCAGGATCAGCCCAACCTTTTCCCCACTCTGAGAAGCTGGAATAAGATTTGTATTCGCTTGCAGAGAGCAGCGTGTCGGATTCAGGGTAAACATAAAAAGTTTGCTCGTTGTCTGATTGTAGAAACTTCAGTCCAAGTTCTGTTGGCTCTGGGAATTTAATCTGAACGTGGATCTACAAATTGACAGTGTGGCTGAGTAAATTGTCAAAAAACATAAGCATTCATATGCAGGGGCGGACCCAGGCCCTTTGAGGGTAGGGCCTACCGTCAACTTTTAAAAAAAAATTGAGAAGTTTTTTTAAAAGGTAAAAAAAAAAGAAAAAAGTTAGGTTTTGTCTTTTTTATATTCAAGTTTTTCTTTCCCAATTCCCAACTTCCCTTCCCTTTTACATGCGTATCTGGATTTGGAGTGATTGTAATCCATATTTTTGTAAACCTTTGTGTATTTTACTTTTATTAGAGTTGTGATTGAATTATAAATTTATGTAGAATATTTTTGGTGAATTTGTGGTTATTGTAAATGATAATCCTATTTTTCCCTATGATTTNAAAACTATAATTAATTATACTATGAATAAATTAAGTAATGTTATAAAATTATAATTAATTAAGTAATCATTTAACTATAATTTAATTTTATAATTTATTAATTATGATATTTAACTAGTAATTAAATTTATTAATGTTTATCAATTTATCATATATAATTAATTAATTGCTAATCTACTATAGATATACTTAGAGCTTGATAATTAAAGTAAATAACTAAATATATTATTATTCAATCAAATATACTATTTTACTCAAAAATAATTCTTTTAATAAAATTAAAAATTTAAAACACTTTTAATTGGATCATAATTCCAATTATTCACTTAATTAATAAAAAGTTAATTTAATATTAATATATTATAATTTATTAAACTTTTTAATATGGTGTAATTTATATGTAATAAGTAAATTGTATATATATTTAATTAGGTTATTCTAAAAATTTAACTTTTTCTATTTTAATTTTTTTTATATGCAAAATAATAGAAACCTCCAATTATTTACGTTTCACAAATATTTCATTGCAGTCCAGGTTCTAAAACAGGTTCTAAAAATCAGTTCTAAACAGATTCTAAACCGCGTACCTGTTATAGGTTCCAAACAAGGTACTCGTTTTAGGTTCTTTTTTCAGGTTCCGGTTTTGGTTCCGATTCTCCACACACAAGAATCAGAATCGAAACTGTATAGTATCAGTTCTAATAAAATGGAACCGAAACTTATCCACACAATGTCAGTTCTGGATAGATTCTAGTTTTGACTATGCGTAGAGGTGGAAAAAATGGGTTAGGCGGCTCAACCCTAACCCGACCCGTAATAAAGAGAGTTCAGCCCGGCCCACCTTAATGGCGGGCCGGGTTGAGCTCAACCCGCCAGCAACCCCCAGGCGGGCCGAGTTGCAAAATGGCAACCCGCCAGCTCGCGGGTTGCTATTTTGTCCTCTCTGCAGGAGGATCGCAACCCGGCGGGTTGCAGGTTGGGCAAAAAAAATTAAAAAAAAATACAAAATTTATTTAGTTTTTTAAATTACACTTTTACCCTTGAAATATAGCCGTTTTATAGCCGTTGGAGGGGTCTTTTTCGTCATTTTCTTTCCCCATTTTTTTCTATAAATTGGCCCTAAACTCTCATATTTTTCTCACAACTCAAATTCTCTCATTCTCTCATATTCTCTAATCTCTATTCTCTCAATTATTCATTTATTCTCTTAATCTTTTTGTTATCAATTTGCTCTTATTTTAATTTTTATTAGTTTTTGCAATTTTCAATTCATATTTCCAATTCTTTTTCTTTAATTTTATTTTTTCTACATCAATTTTTTTTTCAACTACAATGGATAGATATTTCTCTCCCTCAATTTTAATGATGAAGAAAATAATATCTAGTCCAGTCCCGTAATATTTACTATAATGACAGGAGATTCAAAGTCATGCTGTCCCAATCCCAGTCTCAGAATCCGATACACCTCAAAATATGCTGTCGATTCCAACAGCTCCCGGTGGTTCTAGAAGTCGTCCTCGTAATCGTCGTCCTCGTCCAACTTCATCTCAAGCTGAGGCGGGATCATCAACTGCCGTCGAAAGCGGAGACAGACACACATCAGACGTTTGGGCGCATTTCGACACAGTTTTACGAGACAGAAAATGGCGTTCAAGTCAAGAAAGCAAGATGCAAATATGTGCAAATGTTTAAAAGCGATTCAGGTAATGGTACTAGTACTTTAAAAAGGCATGCTAATAAACATATTAATCAACATGGAAATAGAGAAAGCAATCAAACTCAAATAACTAATATGGGTACTACTTGGCGTTATAATTCTGATGTATAAGGGAACAGTTAACTTAATATATTGCTGCAGCTGATCAACCTATTAATATGGTGAAGATAAATATTTTGAAAGATTTGTTCAAAATTCATTTTTCCAGGATTTAAAAGTTATTCTAAAACTGCAACGAAATGATTATAAAATTGTTTAAAAAAAATGAAATTAGAATTAAAAAAATAATTTCATACTTTTATATAGTGGTGGCTCTAACTGCCGATATTTGGAGTGGTAGAGCTAAACAAGATTATATTTGTGTTATAGTCATATTTTGATAATGAATTTAATTAATCATCTTTATAGGATTTAGATTAATGGATGTGGATCTAGTGGTTAGAAATCTATAATAAAATGTTGAAGTTTTAGAAGATTATGATATATTGATAAAGTAATAAGTTTAGCTTTAGTAATGCAAGTTCTAATAGTAAAGCTATAGATTTTTTTAAACTAATATCCTTTATATAACAATTTAGTAACGTTTTTTATACAAGTTGTAAGTGCTGTTGTGATGTCTGTATTTATTTAATGAAATGTATGGAAACAATTAAAAAAATATGATTGAGAATTAGGGAATCTTAGCTTTGTGTATTCTGGTAGTAATAAAAGAAATACTGAATTAGAGCGGTATAAAATCAATATGTCTCCTAGAACTTTGCATTAGATATGCTGTTAGATGTGAGTATTTAATAAATGCTTGATTCATGTTTACCTTATGCTAATATAATTGTTTTGTAGCTAATAGGTTCATATTATTTTGGTTGAAAAATTGTGTGTGTAGTATTTAGCTAAATTGAGTTCTTTTTTTGAATATTTTTTGTCAAAGTTTTTACCAATCCACTTACAACTTTTGGTGTGTATTATCCTACTAGTCCATTGGTAATACATACAATTATAAAAATTTCGAGTTATTTACAAAAACAGTGACAATGAAATTTTAAATGCACCAATAAAGGCAATGGAAATTTTTTTTTTTTGAAATATTGGGGAACCATTCCTTTTTATTGTTTAGGTGCTATATTTGATCCTAAATTAAATTAGCATGTTTAGAAAATGGTTTTGACAATTTAAGTGAAAATTACAGACCGAATCATTTGTCAATCAAATAGGAGAGGTAAAAAATGTCTTTTCGAAGATATTTCCAAATATGAAAACAGGTATGGGAACCCGCAGTCGCAAAGAAGCGAAATATCCAGAGAAGTTGTAGCAAAAGAAACAACAAATAAAGACTTATACTCTTGGAATGCACTGAATAGGCCGAAGAGGACTCGAATCGAAGCACAGCCGCAGCCTCCTCTTCAGAAGCACACACCACTACCAACAACAAACAACAAAACTAATATACTGTCCTCCATGGAGTCGCAGAGTAATGAACTTCAACAATATTTGGCAACCCCCGAAATGTTTTCAACGGGTCACTTTAATATCTTAGAGTATTGGAGAGCCAGAAAATGTATTTTTCCGGTATTATCAAGACTTGCCTTGGATGTTTCGCTGTTCCTGTCTCAACCGTCTCATCACGAACAAACATTTAGTGCAAGTGGAAGGATTTTAAATGAAAGGAGGACTAAACTTGCTCCAAAAATGATTGAAGTCCTCACATATCTTCGAGATTGGGAACGATCGCGCCATCAAGATCAATAAGAGGTTATCGACAATATTTTAGTAGAATCGTTTCAATTTTGTAATATAGTGATACAGAGGGGAGGTCCTAGTGAACCACCCCAAATTAGTTGTTTTGTAAAATGTAATTTGTAAATTAATTGTCAATTATTGCACTCTTTTTCTTACCAAGTTTTTTTCCCATTGGGTTTTTTTGGTGAGGTTTTAACGAGACAAATATAGTTGTAATTTCTTATTTTATTTTTTGATAAATGAATAATTTTTCTTATATTATAATTTTATTGTATCAAAATTGAATTAATATTTGAAATGTTAACAAACAAAAAAATTGAATTGAATTATTGATATTTGAAAAGTTAATTAAAAACAATTATATTTATAATTATTTATTTGAAAAGTTAAATAAAAAAATAAAAAAAAAGGAAAATCGGGCTAACCCAACCCAGTCCGTCACCTAACCCGACGGGTTAGGGCTGGCAGGCCAGGCTGGGTCAGCCATTTTGAAGAAAATGGCGGGCCTAACCCGGCCTGCCTTTGCTGGCAGGCAGATTAGGCCCGGCCCACCAAACAAAGTAATCCACCACGCACCAGACCGGGCGGACTACTTTTCCACCTTTGTCTATGCTTGCTCACCCCTAACTTTAATTAACACGAAGAACAGTGAAGTGAAATGGGTACAGGTTGTTAGAACTGAAAGTATTATGTGGTGGTGAGTTGGTAAACATCAAATCATAATTGAATGTTCAATGGTTGTTAAAATCTTGTGTTGAAGAAACTAACACGTCACTTATTTTTCAATGAAAAACTGGATGGTCCATTTTGGAGCTCAATAGGTTCCCCAACTAAACAGCAAATTGATTAATGCTCAAATTCAACACAAGATTTCACAGCTTTCAAATTTTGTTCAACTATGGAGAAAAATTGTTGTGGCATTACTCGAGGAATGTTGAACAAAATATTGTGTTGAATTTGGGCATGTTGTTCAACTAAGGAGAATGACTGTTGTGGCGTTACTTGAGGAATGTTGAACAAAATGTTGTGTTGAATTTGGACATTAATCAATTTGGGCAATTTGTTCAACTAAGGAGAACAACTGTCAGGCGCTCAATAGGTTAGTTTATACAGTACACGAATTCGCCATCAACAGCTACGTGTTCTCTCTTAAGCCACATGCAAATTATTCGGTGAAGAACATGTAAGTCTTCTTTAGTGAGCTGACTTTCAAGGAATAAGATTTCTGGTTACACTACATAAATAAAAACACATCATAGAAGGATGAAGAGTACAGGGTTTTAAATCAGTAAATAAAAAGAAAAAATTAACTTGAAAAAGTACGGGGCCTTTAGAATCAGAACAGCCCAACATCATACACAAAATGGTTAGTTTTCAAAAGTAACACTAATTGAAACATAAGATTATATGGAATTATCAATTTCCCGTATCAGATCCAAAGCCTGAAAGTCCATACCTCTAGCTTGTTTTCATGAAATTCATTGTGAACCCGCCTTAAATGTGATTTTGGCAACTGAGGAACAAGAAGTCAAATTTTAAATACACTGCGTAACCACAATTGGAATGCGACAGACCTAAGTCTATTAATCATCTAAATGGACCTGAAGTAATAAGTTTGTGTATACATACAGCTGCATTATAGGCAGCAGTCTCCACACCAAATCCACAAAGATATTTCGCGATCCTCAAAGTTTCTTTTCTAGTAGGAACATAAATGATGATTGGCCCTTGTTCTAAAGGCTCTTTCATGGTTCGTACTCTTTCTTCTAGCTTATCAGGTGGATCAGTTATCCGAGATGACCCACATGTATCCCAATCTTCACGAGGAGAATGCCCATAAAATTCACCACAGGCAACTGCAAAAAATAGAAGTGACCAGAAAACAGAATAAAGAGCATTGACGTTGAGTTATTACAAAGTGGAAACTATTCATTCACACATTGCTTTTGATTATGTTTCACAGCTAAAGCCAATGAATACAGTTTAACCATAGAAAAAAACTCCCCAGACAAGGGAAAAAATGGTACCATCCCAATCATCCACACTTTGAAAGATGTCAACATCATTTTCGAGATATTCTACTGACATTTCTGTTTCCCTTGTAGAAGTTATTTCGTCATTATCTGCATCAATATCTCCATCCTCAAGGTTGTTGATTGGAGAAATTCTATCTGCCCCAGATGTGCTACAGCTAGAAGAGCTATCAGATTGATCATCTAACTCTGGTAACATAATAGTTGTTTTCATTTCACCAGTCTTTCCCTTTCTGACATATATGTCTATCAGCTGGCAGAAATCCTTCTGATAAGAAGCTGGTGAAGATGTTCTACTATGCTTTACCTGCAAATAGCAGCGAGTTATAGTGGTTTGAGTTTCCACCCAAAAAAAGCAAGCTACACTCGGAGAAAACATGGAACATAGAAATATAGAATTCCACAAGACGAGTTATTGATACCCCTGAAATCCAAACTGGAATAAGGAAAAACTCACCAAGAACCTTAAATTTGAACAAAATAAGGAAGTGAGTACAATCTTAGTTTCCTTTGACATGCAGGGATAATCAATGACATAAGCAGAAACAATATAAAGAATAACAGAGCACAACCAATACTAGGGTATGACACTTCAAATTTTTTTATCCTGTTACAACATGTGGAGTGCAGATACCCAGGGAGAAATAACATATGATTGGCCTCATATGTCCCTTCTGTGAACATTTAATATAAGTGTGCAACTATAGACAAATCTTGCAAAAATCCGACCACTGAAGTAAATGTAAAGTAGATTGTAGCAAAGACTGTAGAAATAGCCATGTGGTTGGAATGGAGAATAGAACCTGTAGTCAGGCCTAAAATCATGGCCCCACTTAGAAACACAATGGACTTCATCAATCGCAAATAATGCAATTCCACGATTTTCAGCAAGCCTCTGAAGTGGTTTTATCAGTCTGCAGAAAATTTATCATACTCCTTCAGTCATATGAAATTAGGAACAACCTCTTTGATACGCTAGCCAAATGGTAATACATGTCCCTCACCTTAACACAGTCTCTGGGCAAACATATATTATATTATACATTCCTCTCATTGCTTTCTGCTCCACGCTGCTGTCAGGTTGCCCAGATCCAAGAAAGCAAGCAGATACCCCATGTTTTGACAGATTTGAGCACTGATCGTGCATAAAGCTTATCAAGGGTGAAATCACAACCACAACCTTTCCCGTTAACAAAGCTGGAATCTGGAAGCACAGAGATTTCCCTGCAGAAAGCGAACTATAACAAAACATTAACCACCCAATAATATAGCAACAGAAACAGCCTAACAGACAACAATCATTAGCTAAGCAAAAGCACAATACCAGATCCTGTTGCGGCAAGAACTAGACAGTCTTGATGATCTAATCAAGCCGCCAGCGCTTCCTTCTGAAACTTCTTCAATGATGAATAACCAAACTGCTTTTGTAACAGACTATTCACTTTCACCTCCCAATCTGACCCAATCTTCGCCTCTTGTTTAGACAAAACTGGCAACGACTCAACCTCCATCTTCCCATTACACCCCACATCAAGACAAGCCCCCTTATGTTCTCCAACAACACCAGGCAACACTACCGACCCAGCCCTAGAAACCAGTCCATCAGAAACAACATCACTTTTGCTTCTTTTTTGCCTAGATTGAAAATGATCCAATATGCTAGACTGTCCTAAACCTCTTTTGCCCTGAGTCTTCCCATTCCCATTGTTTTTGAAACAATGCGAACTACTACTAGTATTAGATACGCCCTTACAGTTTCTATTGGAACCATTCAAAATATATCCAATGGCTTCGTCAAAATTCATCTCTCATGTCTTAAAAATGAATACATGTCAAGAATGAGATGAACTATAGATCATGTAACACCTGCTCCCTTATTTTACTGACAAACATCCTGAGGTTTGGCTTTTCCATGAATTTCAAGATTCTAACTAAAGGAAAGAAGCCTTGGTTAACCCAATACAGAAGTGGATTTCACTGTGATATTAAAAGAAAGAGCTAAAAATAAAAAGAAATATTACATACATTAGACATTTGTCATGACCAAAGTCCTCCCCAAAGTACTCCACAAGTATTTTAGCTCGACAACATGAATTATTCATTCCACATCTGCAAGTCAACATGAATTCTGATATAAAGTTTCAAAACAAAAGAACGTAAAGATTGTATTTAATGCAAACCTGAAGAAATCAGATAGCATCTTATACGCTTGTTTGGTTTGATCTTCACTTCTTCGACTCGGCACAAGTGTTGGTGCTCTCAACAAATTTGCACATAGAGCTGCTTGACAGAGAATATTAACTTTAATCCACTTAGAAAAAATAAATTTTAATCTAGATTTTAGAGCACAAGTCATTCTCTAAGCAATTACAGATATCTTTCACAAACGTGGAGTGAAAAAAGGAGATATAAAGTTACAAGAATTTTATGAAAAAAGGAGATGAATGTCAAGCAGAATTCTGCTTAATTGTTATTGTATCCATGTATTTCTAGTCAATGTATATTTTAGTACATGAATTCGCCATCAACAGTTACGTGTTCTCTCTTAAGCCACATGCGAATTATTCCATGAAGAACATGTAAGTCTTCTTTAGGACTCAAGAGTCAAGGGCGGCTGACTTGTCATGTACATAAAAGTCCATTAACTGTGCTTCATCAGATTTTAATTGGCCTTTCTTTTTTCTTAACAATTTCGATTAATTAGCACAGGGCGAATTGGCCATCCTCACAGGTACATCGTCTTTGTAAATCTCTTTGTCTTTGGTTAATTAATTCTGCATGTATGATTACTTTCATTGCTACTCTGTTTCACCTATTTTTACACTTAATTTTCTTTACATTAGACAATGATCTTAGTTCAAAACATTCTTTTTCTGAATAAAATGCATAGAACATTCATTTGTGTACAATTATACTATAGTTTGCTAATATATTTATATACATACATGATCAATTTTTTTCTTTTTCATGTTTTCTAATACTTGTATACTTGATGTTCCGAAGTAATGGTTAAATAAATGAAAGCATTTCATGGGGTTTTTTTTTTTTTTTTGTAGATCAAGTAAGATGAGTTCATGTTTTTCCCGAAAGAATGATTATAATTTGAAGAATGGTGCAATGTTACTAAAACAGTTGATTGCCACTTGTAATGGCAAATGTAATCCTATTCGTAGTTTCTCCAAGAAAGAGCTTAGGGAAGCAACAATTAATTATGATGATGACTGATTAATTCTAACAAATATGACTTTTCATAAGTTGTACAATGGCTTTCTTCAAGACCTTCAGATTTCTGTTATTAAGTTTGAACCCATTATCTTCTTAGAAAAAGAAGAAGAAGCAATCCAACAAGGCATCAATAACATTGTATTTGCAGCACAAATGAAACATAAGAATTTTCTTAAGTTGATTGGATGTTGTTTAGAAACTCAATTTCCCATTCTAGTTTTTGATTCCGTTGGATGTACGACCCTTGCTGATCGTATTTTGGGTCATTCTCAACCCCATATTGGACCTTTATTGTTGAAACTCAGGTTAAAGATTGCAATGGAGATGGCTAATGCACTTGCATATCTTCACTTTGGATTCCCTAGACCTATTGTTCTTTTAAGTCTCTCACCATGGAGCATTTTACTAGATGAGCAATATTTTGTAAAACTATTTGATTTTTCAGTATCTGAGTTTATTCCAGAGGGTAAAACTCACTTGGAAAGCCCTTGGCTGACAAGAATAAGGCGTGAATATGATCCACCTGAGTTTTTACTTGGAAAGGATCAGAATAAGAAGACTACTTGCAATGAGAAGGTTGATGTCTATGACTTTGGTGCATGCCTGTTTACGCTTTTGAGTGGACATAAATTTTATCACTTTCTCCTGAATAAAGTTTTTCAGATGAAAGATATTGGACCTGATAATCTAAATGACATAATAGATCCAGTAATTATTGGGGAGGGAATATGTTCGATAAAAGAACAACAATTGCTAGCTCTTGCAAGGCTAGTGTCGGAATGTCTCTCTCCTGAACCAGAAGATAGGCCAAATATGATAGATGTGGCAAAGCAACTCAAACAAATGTACAAGTCTAGTTAGTATGTCAGCTGTTCATGTATTTAGGATTATGCTTTCCTTCTTGTATAGATGTATCAATAACTAATGTCTTCATGTCTATGGCAGTAGTTGAAAACCTTCAAATAAACTAATTGATAAATTTTCAAGCGCAAGTAAATTTTGTCCATGCTTTTGTATAGTAGGCATATTATTTTTTTGACCCTTGAAAGATCAAAATCTATCAACTAATGGTTCCTTTGGAAAGTCATGTAAATTAACCTCGAGTCATCAATTGATTTGTACTTGAACTGCATCATAGCACAAGTATATATATACTTGTTTTGAAGAAATTCATGTTAGAGTAGGGTTTGGGTAGGAATTTGGATTTGGATTCGTATTCAAATAGTAAAAGATATTTTGGTCTATACGGTGATTATACCATGTCAGTTAGATCTTAACGATAGGTGTAGGAAATTGTTTTTCTCAAACTTGGTGGGAAAATGAATATCGCCAAACCTCTGGTGGGAAATTGTTGTCATCCCGCCTTGAAAAGTCAACTTTATCGCCTGGTATTGAGAATTTTCCATCTTTCCAATGTTTCCCACCACTTCCCTTGAGCCATCATTTGTTTTGTTGAATTCATTGCAATTGTTGAAACAGAAAAAAAGGAAGAAACTTCCTTGTCCTAGTGATAGAAATTTCTAGTGGATAGACAATTTTTGAGAGAAGACTTCCATAGGAGATAAGGCAGCAAGCTCTCAAGGTGCCAATTTGCAGATCTGTCTCTCAAGGGTTCTGATCTAGCTTGAAGGTATTATCATTAATTTTTTATTGGTATGAATCATGATGGTCAATTCTTCCTTAATATGCGTCATGTTTTATAGTCAAACAAGGTAAAATCATTGCATGGATTCGTTCAAGAGAACATCCAAGTAGCAGGAAAAGATAGATAACACATCATCTATGATGGTGAATAGCAAATATTTACTAGAAAAGTTGATTTCATCTTGTAATGGCAAATATAATCGGATTCGTAACATCTCTCTGGAAGAGCTCAAGACGGCAATAGATAACTTTGATGCAGGAAAAGTCATAACAAGAGCTGCATCATATGAGCTGTACAAGGGTATTCTCGAGGACTATTCAGTTTCTATCATGAAGTTTAGAGACGATCCTAGTAGGTTAGATGCATACTGATATTGCTTTAACAACATTGTATTTGCATCACAAATGAAGCACAAGAATCTTTTTAAGTTGATCGGTTGTTGCTTAGAAACCGAAATTCCCTCCCTCGTTTTTGAATATGTCGAGTATGGAACTCTTTCTGATCGTATAAATGGTCCTCGACAACCCCATTTTGTGCCTTTGCTATTGACACATAGGTTAAAGATTGCTATGGAGATGGCTAATGCACTTGCATATCTCCATGTTGGTTTCTCTAGGCCGATTGTCTTTAGAAGTATCAACCTACAAACATCTTATTCCAGGAACAAACCATAGTGAAACTATCTGATTTTTCACTCTCCGAGTATATTCCGGAAGGCGAAACTTACATAAAAGATAGTAGGGTAGTTGGTACAATGGGATTTTTTGCACCTTAGTACATAAGTGTTGGTGTTTGCAATGAGAAGTGCGATGTTTTCACTTTTGGTGTATTGCTACTTGTTTTGTTGATCGGACAAAAAACATTCGATTCTTCTCGTTGTGNATTGTCAAAGATTATTTAAGTCTAAACCCAGAATGAGTCTGCAATATTATTTCGAGTGTTCAAATATGGAGGTAATTGTTCTTCATACCTTGATGGATACTGTGGTTTGCTGGTCTTGGTAAGTGGTAAAAGTCTGATGGTCTTGGTAAGTGGTAAAAGTCTGAGATTTCTTAGTAGGAATGACAGTATACATGGGAATCAACTTGGTCATAACACCACCAACTGTTTCAATACCGAGACTAAGAGGAACCACAAATACCGGAAGAAGATCTGCAACAAACCAAAATCAGAATCACATTTGGTACCAAAACACTTGAATCCAAATCAGAAATCCTTAAAATTAAACATGTTTTCTGTAATTTACCTCTGAATATTTCAACGCCTTGGCCACCAAGAATTCCACCTTGAACTGCAGCACCATATGCAACAGCTTCATCAGGATTCACACCCTTGTTAGGCTCCTTTCCATCAAAGAAATCCTTCAACAATTGCTGAATTTTGGGAATTCTAGTACTGTCTCCGACAAGCACAATCTCATTAACATCAGTCTTCTTCAAGCCTGCATCTTCCAGAGCTTTCTTCGCTTGTGCCATAGTCTTCTTAAACAGATCCATATTTAACTCTTCAAATCTTGCTCTTGTAAATGACTCAGAGATATCAACACCATCAAGAAGTGACTCAATCGCAACTCTAACTTTGTGCTGGCCACTCAATGCTCTCTTAGCTCTCTCACATTCACTTCTGAGCTTCCCAAGAGCCTTGTTGTCCTTACTAATATCTTTGTTATACTTCTTCTTTATCAATTTGATGAAATAGTCCATCACTCTGTGATCAAAATCCTCACCTCCAAAATGGGTATCTCCACTGGTACCACGAACCTCAAACACACCATTATCAACAGTCAAAACACTTACATCAAAGGTTTCGCCACCAAGATCATAAACCAAAATGTTCTCCTCTTCCCTTGTGTTGTGTAGATCGTAGGCGGTGGCCGCGGCTGCAGACTCATTGATTATCCCAACCACATTGAGCCCGGCGATGGTGCCTGCATTCTTAGTTGCAAACCTTTGCGCATCATTGAAATAAGCTACAACAAGCAACAATAATATAAACCCATTAGACTCTAATCATTCTCAACAAAAGGTATTTTATCAATAAAATACTGTACCTGGAACGGTGATAACGGCATCTTTAATTTTCTTCCCCAAGAAAGCCTCAGCCGTTTCTTTCATCTTCTGTAAAATCATGGCACTGATCTCCTCAGGGCTAAACACTTTAGTCTCGCCTTTAACCTTCACTTGAATATAAGGCTTTCCATCTTTATTCACAACCTTATAAGGCAAGAACTTTATATCTCTCTGCACCTCAGGATCATCAAACCTACAAAACCAAAACGAAAAAACTCACTCACCTCTTCCACATTACTTCAAAGAATGTTAAAAACAGTGTACCACATAAAGTCACTTACTTTCTCCCGATAAGGCGTTTAACATCAAAGATAGTGCGCTCTGCATTGAGAGCCGCTTGATTTTTAGCGGCTTCTCCAATCAGACGCTCAGTGTCAGTAAACGCCACCCATGAGGGCGTGATTCTGTTCCCTTGATCGTTCGCTATAATCTCCACGTGCCCATTTGTATACACGCCCACACAAGAGTACGTTGTCCCCAGATCGATTCCAATCACAGTTCTGAAATTCGGACCATCATCGGCCGCTAAACTTAACGAGAACTCTGAAAAATAAAACAACAAAAACACAGCGTACTGTCATTAACCCAAACAAAAAAAGAAAAAAAAAAGGTAAGAATTTTGCTGAAACAGAAACGAAAAAAAGAAAACCCCTCTTACCTAAAGTGAAGAGAAGCAGAAGCACTAAAGCTTTGGTGTGAATCTTCATTGTTGGTTTTGATATGATTTGATTTGGGATTTGTTTGTTTTTGGAAGTGTTTTCTCTGTTTTTTGATTGAAGTGGAGCGAAAATATTTTGCCGAGTGAGTTTATTTATAGTGTTTCCTCTTGCGTTCTTGCTAGATTGTTCTGTCCAATGAAATTAGACCACGTCATTATAATAGTCTCTTTGCTCATCGCACCCTTGAAGAGGTTATAACTTATAAGTTGATAGCCCCTTAGACTATGTTTGACTTAATATTTTTATCCATATTCTAGATCCTATTCTCCAAATAATATTTGACACATTATTCTAGAAATATTATTCTATTTTTTAATTATTTTTAGACTCCATAAAGTTATTAATTTCACTAAATACCCTCTGAAAAAAAGTTTAAAAATTAACAAAAACACCCCCATCAACCCAACTTGTCAGATCTCAGCAACCACCGTCGATAATAGTCAGAATCTGTACAACGGCCTAATTCCGACCAGAAATGGCCGGAAGTTCACCAATGTGGCCTTTTCCGGCCAGATCTACCACGGATCTGGTCAGAAAATGCCAGATCTGGCCTTCAGCGACTATCAAAGAAATGGCCGTCGTTGACCAAAAACGACGGCCACATCTTTGGCCGTCGCTAACACTGTAGAGGGTGGGGGTGTTTTTGTCATTTTATCTGTTAGGGTCTTTAATTAAATTAGTAAACCTAAAGGTTTTTTTACAAATTTTTAAAATTTACCTCGTAATACTCCTCTATCCAATAACGCAATACTATCCCCAAAATCCTATCCAAAATACTAAACCAAACACACCATTAGATATTCTTATCAATCAAACTATTTTTATAATTTTTTTATATAACTATGAGGTAATAGTTTATAAATCGGTAATTTATATTTAATCAGATAAGACTTTTTATAAACTGATTAATTATAAATTACCATATTAAAATTATATAAAAAATTGTGAATATAACACCGCTCTTTTGATATTTTGGATAAGAAAAACACTATGCTTACTCACGACTTGTACTAACCCCCTTACTACCTTTGTTAAAATTTTACATGGTATCCGTACTATGCGTATAGTACCAGTACTATGCGTTATATTTACAAAGGATAGTAAAATGGTTAATAAGATGGTGAGTAAGTATAGTATGTTCCTTTGGATAAAATTGAAAACCCTGTTAGTGTTGGCCATTTTAAAGAGTTGAACAACTGTAAAACAAACTTTTGACATAGAAACCGACACCAAATTGCACCTTTTTTAGGCTTCTTCCCATGATCCCATCAAAGAAATCTTTCAACAATTGCTGAATCTTGGGGATTTTACTACTCCCTCCAACAGGCACGATCTCATGAATATCTTTTTTCTTTAAGCCACCATCTTCCAAAGCCTTCTTCACTGACCCCAAAGTCTTCCTAAATAAGTCCATGTTTAGCTTTTCAAATCTTGCTCTTGTCAAAGCCTCGGAGAAATTAACACCTTCAAAGAGAGACTCAATCTCAATCTCAGGATTATCAAATCTGACTAATCTTACTATTACCATTTTTCTATATTTCAATCATTTCTTTTTTGACCAATGTCTTGAAATCTCGACTAATCTTTTGGAGAGACTAGGATAACAACCTACCTTCAAAATATCTCATATACTTAAATGGAGAATTAAACATAAAACCGAACATTTATCCACATTATCCCTACTTTGCCTTTAACCTTCTAAGTTAACCATGGATTGGTCTTATGAACTTTAAGTTTTATGTGTTCATATAGAACACAAAAATATATGTTGAAATTAAACTATTCTATTATACTTCAACATCAAGTGATAAACATTACATTTGTATTCTTGGGTGAAAGAAGAAAAAAAAATTATTTGAAAACAAAAAATTTAGAAAAAAGCATGTTAAATCTCAAATCCTTGGAAGATTTTTACAACTCATCATTGGGTTCTTCATCATCTTGTGAACCAGCTGAACTTGCACCACTCTTCTCATAAACCTGTTTGATGACAGGATTGCATACAGCTTCAACCTCTTTCAACTTTTCATCATAATCATCCTTCTCTGCGTTCTGGTTGTCATCCAACCATTCAAGAGCCTCCTTCAAGGTGTTCTCAATCTTCTCCTTATCATCAGAATCGAGTTTATCCGCGAGCTTGTCTTTGTCATTGATAGTACTTTTCATGTTGTAAATGTAGGTCTCCAATTTGTTCCTGGAATCAATCCTCTCCTTCACCTTCTTATCCTCTTCGGCGAATTCCTCAGCCTCCCTAACCATCCTGTCGATCTCTTCCTGGCTGAGACGCCCCTTGTCGTTGGTGATGGTGATGGATTGTGACTTCTTAGCTGCCTTGTCCTCAGCTCTCACATGTAAGATACCATTGGCATCAACCTCAAATGTTACCTCAATTTGTGGCACTCCCCTGCAACAAAAATCACAACATATATAAGAATCAACCATCCCACCAAATCGGATTACACAGTTTAGAGCCTTGAGATAAGAAAAATCTTCTGGTTTTAACATACCTTGGAGCAGGTGGAATGCCAGATAAATCAAACTTTCCAAGCTCGCGACAATCCTTTGTTAAGCTTCTTTCACCTTCATATACCTGAAATAGTCAAAAGATTATGTTAGTCTAAACCCAGAATGAGTCTGCAATATCATTTCGAGTTTTCGAATATGGAGGTAATTGTTCTTCATACCTTGATGGATACTGTGGTTTGCTGGTCTTGGTAAGTTGTAAAAGTCTGAGATTTCTTAGTAGGAATGACAGTATTTCTGGGAATCAACTTGGTCATAACACCACCAACTGTTTCAATACCAAGACTAAGAGGAGCCACATCAAGCAGAAGAATATCTGCAACAAACCAAAATCAGAATCACATTCGGTACCAAAACACTTGAATCCAAATCAAAATTCCTTAAAATGAACATAGTTTCTGTAATTTACCTTTGGTTTGTTCACCGCCTTCGCCACTAAGAATTCCACCCTGAACTGCGGCACCATATGCAACAGCTTCATCAGGATTCACACCCTTGTTAGGCTCCTTTCCATCAAAGAAATCCTTCAACAATTGCTGGATTTTTGGAATTCTAGTACTCCCTCCAACAAGCACAATCTCATTAACATCAGTCTTCTTCAAGCCGGCATCTTCCAGAGCTTTCTTCACTGGTGTCATAGTCTTCTTAAACAGATCCATATTCAACTCTTCAAATCTTGCTCTTGTCAATGGCTCAGAGAAATCAACCCCATCAAAAAGCGACTCAATCTCAACTCTAACTTGGTGCTGGCTACTCAATGCTCTTTTAGCTCTCTCACATTCCCTTCTGAGCTTTCCAAGAGCCTTGTTGTCTTTACTAATATCTTTGTTATACTTCTTCTTGATCAGCTTGATGAAATAGTCCATCACTCTGTGATCAAAATCCTCTCCTCCCAAATGGGTATCTCCACTAGTAGAAAGAACCTCAAACACACCATTGTCAATAGTCAAAATACTAACATCAAAGGTTCCGCCACCAAGATCATAAACCAAAATGTTCTTCTCTCCCCCTTTCTTGTCTAGACCGTAGGCGATGGCCGCGGCTGTAGGCTCATTGATTATCCTAGCCACATTGAGCCCGGCGATGATGCCTGCATCCTTAGTTGCCTGCCTTTGCGCATCATTGAAATAAGCTACAACAAACAATAATATAAACACATCAGATCCAAATCATTCTCAACAAAACGCATTTTCATCAATTACTACATCAACAAATAAAAATATGTACCTGGAACGGTGACAACGGCATCTTTAATTTTCTTCCCCAAGAAAGCCTCAGCCGTTTCCTTCATCTTCTGTAAAATCATGGCACTGATCTCCTCAGGGCTGAACACTTTAGTCTCACCTTTAACCTTCACTTGAATATAAGGCTTTCCATCTTTATTCACAACCTTATAAGGCAAGAACTTTATATCTCTCTGCACCTCAGGGTCATCGAACCTACAAAACCAAAACGAGAAAACTCACTCAACTCTTCCACACTGCTTCAAAGAATTAGAAACAGTGTAACACAGAAAGTCACTTACTTTCTCCCGATAAGGCGCTTAACATCAAAGATAGTGCGCTCTGCATTGAGAGCCGCTTGATTTTTAGCGGCTTCTCCAATCAGACGCTCAGTATCAGTAAACGCCACCCATGAGGGGGTGATTCTGTTCCCTTGATCGTTCGCTATAATCTCTACGTGCCCATTTCTATACACGCCCACACAAGAGTACGTCGTCCCCAGATCAATTCCAATCACAGTTCCAAGTTTCGCACCATCATCGGCTGCTAAACTCAACGAGAACTCTGAAAAACAAAACAACAAAAACAGAGCATAGTGTCATTAACAAAACAAAACAAAAAAAAAAAAAAAGAGTAAGAATTTTGCTCAAAAAAGAAACTAAAAAAAGAAAACCCTTCTCACCTAAAGTAAACAGAAGCAGAATCGCTAAAGCTTTGGTGTGAATCTTCATTGTTGGGTTTGATTTGATTTGATTTTTTGTTTTGTGNACGTGCCCATTTCTATACACGCCCACACAAGAGTACGTCGTCCCCAGATCAATTCCAATCACAGTTCCAAATTTCGCAGCATCATCGGCTGCTAAACTCAACGAGAACTCTGAAAAACAAAACAACAAAAACAGAGCATAGTGTCATTAACAAAACAAAACAAAAAAAAAAAAAAAGAGTAAGAATTTTGCTCAAAAAAGAAACTAAAAAAAGAAAACCCTTCTCACCTAAAGTAAACAGAAGCAGAATCGCTAAAGCTTTGGTGTGAATCTTCATTGTTGGGTTTGATTTGATTTGATTTTTTGTTTTGTGGAAGTGTTTTATTTGTTCTGTCTTCTGATTGGAGTGGAGCGAAAATGTTTTGCCGAGTCGAGTTTATTTATAGTGTTTTTTATTGTGTTCTTGCTAGAGTGTTCTGGCCAATGAAATGAGACCACGTCATTATTACTGTTTGTTTGCTGGTCGCACCTTTAAGAGGTTACACGTTAAATCTCCAATGAATGGTCGCCACGTGTATTACTGTTGGGTTTCCCGCGGGGTCGCGAATGTTCATGAAATTTAAGGGGAGAGAGAGAGCGACCAAGCTTTTAGCCGTGGCATGTGGGAGCGATGTATGCCTAAAAACGTCGCCGTTTTGATCTGATCCATTAAAATGAGTAAACATTGAAAATGTGTTGGTCTGAAGAGTTACAACTTACAAAGGGTTAATACAATTTCTTTTTATGCAAAATTACAATGTTGAATCACAAAACCCTAATTGGGATCAACCCAATTCAAACTAAACACTCAAAAACTTTTACATTCTATGATCAAATTATGAAGAATTCCACAAGCACACCAGGCAAACTAATCTACTTGAATGGAGCCAAAGGGTTTGGACTGCTGGGAACTTTCAAGTTTCTGAGCTCTTTACAAACATGATCTAACATACCCAGAAAATCTCTCACAATCACGAATATCCTGAGAGGATTAGCTTCATCTTTGCCCACATTCCCATGAAAGTACTCTGTGATTTCTTTCACATGTAACATCACTCTACTCTCATCTTCTTGCAATGCCTTTATGTTCCTCTTTGCATACATCAAGAATGCATTCATTGAGTGCACAAAGTTGCCACTTTTGTCATCCAAAGACAGGTTGTTCTGTACCAAATGTTGCAGTTTATTCATTCCTTCTGATAAGTTTGAGACTGAGCTTGCGAGAACATCGAGATCAATGGTGGCAGTCTTCTTGACATTGTAAAGTTCAGTGCTTAAACCTGAAACAAGGTCTAGCCCCATTCTTCTGTAATCTTCTTCCCTCTCTTCTACGGTCTTCGTTTTGTTTCTCTGATTGATCTTCCCCATTATGCTATCCGAAACTCTGATTCCTTCTGATCGGATAATTTCTTGCACAACAAAATGAAGCAATGTAGTTTTGCCATCAGTTCCTTTCACATCAGCAAGCTTGAGAAGTGCGTCGAGCTTGAATGCTTTAGCTCCTCCTCTGATTGTTCCAACATTCATTCGGTTGCCTGTTTTGAGCACAGCTTCAAGTAGCTTCAAGAACAGCCTGCTTGATCTGAGTTCCTTGCAGGCCTCCTGATGGATAAGAAAATTGAAACAAAAGGAGATTAAGAGATGATTTTAAAGATTGGTGTAAATTTAAGCTTGTGTGATGTGCAGTATGACCTCTAGCATTGAAAAGGAGTTCCGAAGATCAACAACTTCGTCTTCAAAAGTTTCGCGGTAAAGCATGACTTCAGCGCGTTGAAAGGCGAAGGGGATGCTGAGTATTACTTTGACAAATTTCTCAGCTGATCCCAGTTCATTGATGTCTCCTTTATAGCTTGATAGCTTGTCCTCTTCTTCCTTTGTTGGCAACATTCTCACCAGTGCCTCAAGTTGTTGTAAAGACAAGCCATCCCCTGCGTTTTTCCATGTGATTTGGACAAAGTTATAACCAGAAGGTGACTAATATGAGAAGAAATGTGCTGTTAGATACAAATTTTAGTAAGAATTGTACCTTTCATCAGTGCCGAACAGACTTGCTCCGCGGTCACATTCAAGGCTTTTGAGAGAATGGTAATGTTCTGTAGCCTCTTGGGTTCAAGAACATGCTTGCTGGGAGAAGGGGTTTTGCTTTTTGTTTCATCACTCTTCATTGAACTTTGTATATTGTATCCAAAAAGTGACTCAATCATCTCTTCATCCAGTCTGTTCCATGTCAAGTAAAATCATTAAATTGGGAAAAGAAAGAGAAGATGAAGTTAATGCGTACAAGAACATGAAGTAACTTACTCAAATGAGCTTGATCTCAGCTTGTCCCAGACCATGGACTGGTCAGGTGTAGCTCTAACTTTGTCCCAGTGAAGTGGCTTCAATTTCGGAAGAGGGGTTCCATCTTTTCCCGTCGGCATAAATTGAGGAAGTAGAGATGGGGGCGGAGGTGGCCCTTGCAAAGAGCTATTATTTGGTTTCAGAAGTGGAGGTGGGCATGGAGGTGGAGGAATACCTGGTGAAGACTTTCGAGGTGAAAGCAAGTCACCCTGTGGAGTTTGGTTTGATGTTGAAGAGGATCCTAAAGGCTTTGGAGATGACAAATTTGGCAATGTAGAAGAGCTAGAAGCTTTTGATCCCAGTTTAGTCGACCAAGAAAATGAATGTAATTGAGATAAGCCCAGAATTGGAGGCAAAGGTGGTGGAAGTGGAGGCGGAGGGGGCGCAGGCGAGGGCTTGAAGTTCTCATGTGAATCTAGAGAGCTTCTAGCTGCCAGATTTTCCTCTTTGTGATTGCTGAGAGTTTGGTGAGTTTCCTTAGGTAAATTTAAAGCTGAATTTCTGATGCAATTTGTTGGAAGAGGCTGATCAGATTGTGATATATTTGCCACATTTGGGGAAGAAATCTCTGCTGTATCACTGAGACTACCAGCTGAAGCATTCGAAAGGCGGATATTCGATGAATGTGAATCAACAAAAGAATGAAAAGATTCATCATCAGACGAACCGGATTCGATAGGAATAACTTTATCACCAGAAGAAGAGTTCCCACCATCAGAATCATACTTGATTGAATCCACATCTTCATGAACAGATTTGATCTCCCTAGTGGAAGAACTACTAGCATTATCTGATTCTGATTTATTTCTTTCTTGGTTTGCTTCCTCCCTCTCTTGCAATGGACAACTTGAAGTTGAGATAATATTTTCATCTTCAACTTTTTTTACACAAGAAGATTGTTGCTCTAAATCAATGTCTAATGAGTTAAGATAAAAGAGATCAAGTCCAGGATTTAAGGTTACCTTATTTGTTGAATTCTGAGAACTCACATACTTAGATTTACCTTTGATTCTTCCTTCTTTAGCGAACACCGACATTTTTCTTGCAGACTTCTTGTGATTTTTTCTGAATTTGCAACAGAACCAAAAGAGCCCCAGAGAAGATATTAAGAACACAGCTCCTCCAGAAACAAGAACTGGTACTAAAACTCTTCTAACTTTCTCTTTATGTGAAGTTTCTTCCTGAATCTTGTGGCGAAGCGGAATGGGATTTAATGTTGGAGATAGATGATGAGGATGAACATGAAATGGAGGAGCAGGAGTAGGGGTCTCAGCTTCAATGGCAGGCAAAGGAGAAGGTGATGGAGAAACAGAAACATCTTCAGAATTACCATCTCCAGATGGCCTAATTTGAGTTTTGAACCTTTTCAGTCCAAGTAAAGCTCTAAACTTTTGCACAATCAAACCCTCCTTTTGCTCATTCTCATCTTCACCAGAAACTTTGTCAACTTCTTGTAGGCCATGAACCCTCAACTTGTGGGAGCTCTGCAATGATACAACACTCAAAATGATGAAGACAATGATGAAGATCCTGTGGAAGAAAATCTCAAAACCTGAAGCCATGATCTTTCTTCAACCAGAAAAATCATCAAACCTCTTTTGTGCTTATAAATCTAGCTCTTCATTGTCACATTCTTCTTCCTGTAGAAACATTCATTTCTGGTGGTGCAGGTAATTGCAGTCTTTAATGCTACTCCAAGGAACCCCTGAGCGTGGCAGTTGTAATGGGCCTTCTTTACTTCTCTATTCATGTACTTTTATCTCATCTCACCTCCATTAATTCTCTGCAAAACACTGTTAAGTTCAACCAAACTTTTTTCAAGACCTTCCTAAACTGCCAATTTGGTGCCATCTTTTTTGTCTCTTTGTACTTATAATTTTCTTTTTTAGTTTCTTTTGTATCATCATCATTAGTCAAGGAGATATCATTTCAGAACTTTTAGTGTAAAGTTTAGAGTTGGAGATGAAGATCTTCCAATGTTAGTCATGGACTTTGCAGTTGAACATAGCTTTTTAGTAGCTAAGTGTCATAAAATCAAAACAACATAAAGTTTCCAAAATGGGTCCCAATTCTGTTGGGGTCTCTCCTAACTCTAGGGCTTCCTTCTCCAACTCCATTACAAAAAATGGTCCATCACTTGTCACTATGTTTTGTAGTGGTGGTAGTATCGAGATCCTCTTCTAATGATCTTTATATGAATAAAATGTAAGATTATAGAAATAGGAAATAAATCTCAACTATGCTCAAAGCTCAGTAAAGCTCGTATCACTTTTTCATTTGATCGAGTTATTGGTGGGTTAACTGAAAAAAAATTATACATGTTCATTATTATATGCGTCTTATATGATTCGTGATGTGACAAGAATCAAGATAGGATCTTCTCCTGATCTGATTTATACGTAAACAAAACACAATATAGTCAACGATAGTTCATAAAATAAAAAAAATTCAACTACACATATTTATGTGTCTTGAAATCGACACAAACTTAAATGAGATTCGAATTAAGAAATGATCATATATAATTGAATACAAGGAAAGGACCACCTTAAATGTTGAATTATGGGGGAGGTAAATGAGAGAGTGTGTAGTCTCTTTCTTCAACTTTATTTGGCTCCATTTTGTTGGCTCTTGTTGTTGTTGTTGTATTTAGGTTCAAAAACAATAGTATCTACCGTTTGGTGGGATTGTAGTTGATTTTGACGTCACTTTACCACCTAACAACAAAGAGAAATCAAACACTCCTCTACACCCTCTGTGCAATGAAATTTTACATAAATGGCCATATGCAGCTGTCTTAGCTTGGCCGTCACTTGGACTCATTTCCTATATATGTTTCTAACTCACCTTACACCACTATAGCTACCAGGACCACTTCTCCCTTTTGGTTTTCCTCTTGCTTCGTTATGTATTAGGATATGGTATCATGGTATTAGGTCCGTAATACTTTGACTTGATAAATGATAGGAAATCGAATCTGAGACCGTACGTCTATCCACACTATTATCATTATGTCTAATCTTTTGGACTACCCATGAATGGATATCATTTTATACTTTATGTTTAAACTCCACTTAAATCTCTCAAAATAAAAACAACTTACAATATGGAATGAGTTCCCAAATTTTAGAAATCCTAATTTTCCTTTCATCTCTTTCATCCAGATNTATATTAGGATATGGTATCATGGTATTAGGTCCGTGATACTTTGACTTGATAAATGATAGGAAATCGAACCTGAGACTGTACGTCTATCTACACTATCATCACTATATCTAACCGTTTGGACTATCCACGAATGGGTATCATTTTATACTTTATGTTTAAACTCTACTTAAATCTCTCAAAATAAAAACAACTTACAATATGGAATGAGTTCCCAAATTTTAGAAATCCTAATTTTCCTTTCATCTCTTTCATCCAGATTTTGGGGGTGTTTGTCTAAGCTTATAAGCTAGTTAGCTTATAAGCTCTAAAATTAAACTGACATGTTTGTTTATAACTTTTTTGAGCTTATAAGTTGAACTTATAAGAAAAAAAAAATAAGTTGAGGAGAAGGTAGTCCTTTTTTTTTTTTTTTTTGTTGCTTATAAGCTAATTTGACCAAGTATATTACCACATTATCCTTGTTTAATTTTAAAATTTCACAGTATACTCTTGTTTAATGTAGTACCATTTTTAGTCATTTTATAATAAAATTTACTTATAAACCATATTTTACCAAATACATCAACTACTTATCAGTCACTTATAAGTACTTTAACTAAACACATAATTGCTTAAAATTTCAAATGCTTAAAAGTTAATTTTTATAAGCTCAGACAAACACCCCCTTAACCACAAATAACATAATCGATTTGAAATTTCCTACAATAGCCACATCTATGTATCACTTATAGACATTCCGTGAGTAGCCCAGATCGTTAAGGCGAATTGTGGATAGTGTGGATGGATACACGATCTCAAGTTCGATTCCTATTTGAGCATTTGCGATTTAAGCGGGAGGCTGTGGTGGTGGGTCGAGACCTTTGTTATCAAAAAAAAAAAAAAAAAAATTTGTTTTTATCATTTTAATTAATTATTCATTGCATCTTTAATTCGTTTTTCAATTTAAGGTATGTTTTTTCTAGATCCAAAATTATACTCAATTCTAAGGTAAGAGTTTGTTGTTTTTATCATTTTAATTCATTATTCATTGTGTCTTTAATTCGTTTTTCAATTTAAGGTATATTTTGTTCTATGATCTAGAAATTCCTAAACTCCTTTAATACATAAGGTCCAAATTTAAACTCCGTGCACATAAAATCTCCAATATTAATGTCAAATGTACCTGGGATCCTAGTTCAATAGTTATTATGATCTACACGTTTTTATAAGATTAAGAAAAAAATTATATTTTTTATGCCCCAAAAACGTTCGGGTCACAAAATAGCTTTAAATTTCACCCGCCACTAGAAACACCACTTCCCCCAGGGCGGATAGAGTATGTTGAGGGTGGTCCTCAAATTAAAAAAAAAATTTAATTTGTAATTTTTTTACTTTATAACCATTTCGACTAAAAAATAATATAAATATTATATGCAATTAGTTTTTATCTTAACCCACCTTAACAAATTTTTGAATCTACTACTGGCTTCCCGTCCAACTTATACTTCTCCACAGGTGTCCAGTAACCACGTATAGAAGGTTATAATATAATCGGTGATCTGAATAATGAATAATTCATAAAAATAAATCTTTATATCCAGTAACATAACAAATATTTTCAGTTTATAATCTAAAAATTTCCCAATTTATTTCACAACGTTAAGTGCTAAAAGGGGTAAAGTTGTAACAAATCTAGTGGAGCAGAATTTTATACCTAGAGATTGAAGATTCACAAAAGCTTGACGTATAAATCACGTCAAACAAACGTAACTAAATTAAAAACCAATTAATCCCTTTAAGTTGTTATCAAGAACCATCATTATCATCATCCAAATATAGTTTTGACGTGTGATTTATTTAATCTAATCCTATCCTGTAGAAAAAGCCAGCTTCTGGTAAAAGGTATACGTATTTTAATTAATCAAAGCCAGCAAAAACAATGTATAAAACGTACACAGAATTTGCAGCAAATGTTTTCTCTTGTTTTGACACATTCTGAAACACTATGTTTTAATCACCACTGGGTGTTTCAGTGATCTATTAGGATTCTTGGATGTATTATTCAAGAAGTTCAAAATTCGATCCAGCTGCGTTGCTAATAAGGGTAGCCACTAAGGGGATTTACCCGGTTGTTAACTTCAAGGTCCTGTGGGATTAATTAAGGTGTGTACAAATTAATCCAGAGAGAAAAAAAAATGTTAACTTCAGGGTCTTGGAGGATTAGTTGAGGTGCGTACAAGCTGATCCAGACACTCCCGATCACTAAAAAGAAGAAGGAAAAAAAAAACATCATGTTACCCCGTTGTTAACTTCAGGGTCCTGAGTGATTAATTGAGGTGTGTACAAGCTGATCCAAAAAAAAAATGTTAACTTTAGGGTCTTAGAGGATTAGTTGAGATACGTACAAACTGATCCAGATACTCCCGATCACCAAAAAAAAAAAAAAAAAAAAACACCATGTTTTGTACTTCTTCTTCGTCTTCTAATTCTAGGTTTCTCAGAAGCTTTCTCTGATTATTAACTACTATCAATTTGTGCCCACAACTTTGACTGGTTTTGGGAGAAATCAAGAGGCTGGCTAGAGGCTAGGTGTCTGCTGCTGTCATTGCATGTTTGCTTTGAATCTTATATATAAAAAATACGAAAACATGACAATATTTTTAATCATTTTTTAAGTGCGAATTTTTCAAAAGCTTGCATAATCAAAATTCTTTGTGCTATATTTTAATTGTTATGTTGACATATCCTTGCATTTATTTATTGGGTTTATTAGGGTCACCGTCAAGTGCGCGTAAACGAATCCGAACAATCGACGTAAAAAACTTTTCTCCTCCCAACTTTAAGAAACTAACACTATCACCCCTGAATGGTGTTACTATCAGTTAAATAAACTATTAGCATTTTTTGTCAAATAGCTGGAAGATTTTGGTTCAATGACTAGGCGTTAGATAAACTATTGACAGTTTTAATCAAACGATCGACTGCTTCAAATATTTTTATAATTCTTGAATGTAAAAACTGTCAGTTGCTTGACCAAAACCACCTATTTTTACCTCTTCTACTCTCTTTTACTATTATATTTAACGGATAGAACCTTTATGTGGGGGTATGAATGTTAGTTTTTTAAAATTAAGGGGGGTAAAGTTACATCCGACTTGGGGGACAATCAATAAAATTCCTTGTTATATGTTTTATTCTTATGTTGGCATCTCCCTGTATTTATTTATTTGACGCCTTTATTTGTTTGTATTACATATGGGCATCAATTATTTTGTCAGCAAATGGGGTCAGTATTTTGTCACATCATGCACATATTTTACACTCGAAAAATAACATTCTAGGGTGAAAATGAAAAGTAAATTCATTTTATCTCTCACACTTCTTAAATTTTAGAAAGAGGGAATCAAAATTTCCCACCCAGGGTTTGGCGTGATTAACTTTTCCCACCCAAAATGTTTGAGATTTTTCTTCCCATCGTCAATCTCCGTCAATGGAATCTGTTATCAAATAGGGGTAAAAGAATAATACTACACATACATTATTTTTATACAACATTATATGGCAAGATATAATTGGGTGAAAGTTTAATTTTAACTTTAAATTAGTCAATCATATCTTACCACATAATATTGTATGAGAAATGTTGTATGAAAATAATGTATGTATAGTATTACTCGGGGTAAAAACTACACCAAAAAAAAAAAAGGAAAAAAAAAAAAAAAAAAAAAAAAAAAAAAAAAAAAAAAAAAGCCTATAATAACCTTTAATAATAATTAATGATACATTAATTATTAATTATTGATATAATAGTCCTAGATGTTGGGTTAATTTACAGTTAGCTTTGAAGGTCAAAATTTTAACTACATTTGTTATGCCTCAAAAGTCAAGCCTATGTCAGCACAATTAATGTCTCTCTGTACCAGCTGCCAAGCCCATATCTCCAAAGATATTCTCACCAACTTTATCTCATTTCAAAGAGATGAATGGACGAGAGCCTTCCATGTGTCAAGGCAGCTTGCAAAACACTCATTGTATTGAGTGCAAATGTGAATAAATGGATTTTCTCTTCCCGAAGAAAGGAGGCTGGAGGCTGGACTGAGATTTAGTTTCAATTCTTTCTCTTTGTAAAAACACTGTATTTCTTCATCTTTGTATGCCTTATGGGCAAATTCATAGAAGTAGGGAGAGATCAAATAAAATAACAGTGGATGTAGGAGTCGCTTGTTGAGCATCCGAACCACTATAAAAACCCCTTCTTGCCATTCTTTTATTGATTTTTTCTGCAAAATATATAATCTCAGCTCTATATTCAAATCTCATGGATCCATCACGTGTCTCCTGAGTCAGCTCAGCGTTTCCCACGTGCGAGTCGTTGGCGTCCAAAATCAAGCGTCAACAACATTAATTACCAATATAATTATTTAATAATGTGAAAAGACAAAATTGTTTCATTTTTTTATTTTCTTCCCATACTACGAATCATGGTTGTTAGTATCCTACGATACGCGATACATATCCTATGATACGATTCGATACGAGTCACTAACTATACATATAAGAGAGTGTATCTTAAACCTTTTGATACGTTTATGTATCCTACGATACGATATGTATCTGTTTATATCCTTAAAAATATCGATACGACTTTATTAATTTGGGCCAAAGGTTCAAAAACATTTTCAGGTCAAATCTGGGTCACCCAACCCAATTCACTAAAACCTGTCTAAATTTATTCATTTTGTATGGAGAAAGTAAAAATGAAGATGTATTGCCCATTTTGCATGATAATAATAACACAAGTGAAGTTATAGATATTGACATTGATTTTGAAAATGATATGAATGGCTGAGAGGAAATGATATAGATTCTTAATTTTGTGATTAATTTTGATTATGTAATATCATAATTTAAAGCCAATAATACTATAAAATTTGTTAATTAATCATGGGAATGATATTAATTTTTAGAAATTTTTTATTATTTTATTAATTTTTTTTGAAAAATACGTATCATGCAATACAATACGTGATACATGATTCGAAAAATTAGGTTCTCGATATACTATTTGACAATCATGCTATGAATAGGAATAAGAATCAAATACTCTTAGGCCTCTGTTTAATATGGATTGAACTATCTCACGACATTCTGAATTTAATTCACATATTGTTTTAATAAGTTGATAACCGATATTATCGTTAAAATAATATTTTATTTGACGTTATCAGATCAATAAAATTGATTTCATTCTTGCTTGACGGATGAGAGTCAACAGTAACTAATTTAATCCAATTTTTTTTTTTTTTTAACTTCAAACGTTGATCTAAAAATTTTCATGTATAATAATATCTCGGTAATATATATTATAATAGCTTTAATAATTTATTGATTATTATCAAAACATTATTATAAGACCTCATAGACATTTCCCCACTCCTAGAACACTTAGAATCGTGAGATTATATGCTGGATTAATACTTTTGTTAAAGGTGCTTTTTCCAACTTATAATCAAAGAATTGTAATTAATTAAGAATCTTAATTATTTATTTATTAACTACATTAATATGCATATAACAGTACTACTAATTAATTAAAAAAATATATTGACAACATCCTGGAAATTTGGCAAAGTTTAAACTATAAAATTTCTAAGTGTGTTTAAACCAATAATATGCATTTGTGGGTAATCCAGATGGTTATGGTGAATTAGAGATAGTATAGATAGACACACAGTATTAGATTCGATTCTCCATTTGAGTATACTTGTTGTGGGTTGCTGCATTAGTCTCCCCCGAGGAAGGAAAAAATTAATCATAAAGAGGTCGTGGCGATGAGTTGCTGTGTTAGTCTCCCACGAGGAAGGAAAAAAATTAATCATAGAAATGTTAAGCACGTGATTAATGTGTAGACTTGACTTAATTAAAGCATTACTCTCCCCCGAGTAAGGAAAAAAATTAATCATAGGGAGGTCATGGCAGTGGGTTGCTGCATTAATCTTCCCCGAGGAAGGAAAAAAATTAATCATAGAAATGTTAAAGACGTGATTAATGTATAGACTTGACTTAATTAAAGCGTTAGTCTCCCTCGAGGAAGGAAAAAAATCAATCTTAGGGAGATCGTGATAGTAGGTTGTTGCGTTAGTCTCCCCCGAGGAAGAAAAGAAAAATTAATCATAGAAATGTTAAGCACGTGATTCATGTATAAACTTCACTTAATTAAAGCTTAACTAGCTCAATTAAGCTATGGTTGCTGCCTTAGTCTCCCCTGAGGAAGAAAAAAATTAATCATAGAGGGGTCGTGACAGTGGATTGTTGTGTTAATCTCTTCCTAGGAAAGAAAAAAATTAATCATAAAAACGTTAAGGACGTGATTAATGTGTAGACTTGACTTAATTAAAGCGTTAGTCTCCCCTGAGGAAGGAAAAAAATTAATCGTAGGGGGGTTATAGCAGTGGGTTGCTGCGTTAATCTCCCTCGAGGAAGGAAAGAAAAATTAATCATAGAAATGTTAAACACAGAGATTAATGTATAAACTTCACTTAATTAAAGCTTAACTAGCTCAATTAAGCTATGGTTGCTGCTTTAGTCTCCCCTAAGGAAGGAAAAAAGTTAATTATAGAGTGGTCGTGACAGTGGATTGTTGAGTTAATCTCCTCCGAGGAAAGAAAAAATTAATGTGTAGACTTCGACTTAATTAAAGCTTAACTAGCTCAATTAAGCTGTTCAATTAATATGGACTTCAATAATTTTGTATTCCAAATTGTGCGGTTCATAATTAATTAATTGTCGGCTTCATCATGAGACATGGATCAGATTAACCTCACTACACCACTAGTCCAATTTTATTTGTAAGATATGAGAATTAAAACATAGTGGAATTCCCCACAAACGCAATAACTAAAAGTTATTGTCTATCTTTTTTGACCAAATAATTAGACGATACGTATAATTTGAACCATTTTAAAGTCCTTAATTGTAATTTCCATAATACTAAAGGTACAAAATTTAATTTTCTCTTAATTCAAATTAATTTATAATTGTTAGAAGTTGTATTTGTCTTACATCGTCAATTTGATAAATTTTTATTGTATATAAGTTGTTGGACTCTCTCTTCTTTTGAGCTAGTTTTTTAAAGTGAGTTATGCCCAAACGTACCATCACCCAGTGTAAAAAGGTGGCGGGATACTTAAACTCATTCTTATCATTTCTTTTTTATTTGTGAAAGAAAAACAAATCTCAAGCAATATATAAGAAAATTATGTACATTTTATATTTTTTTTATTAAAGAAATATATAGATGACATAATATATAATCATGCTTTTCATATTCTATTGCAGTCGAGAACAAAAATCAATGCAGAAAATAGGGAAAAATTTATAAAATACTTAAAAACAAGGAAGTACCTTAACCAAGAGTATTCATGTGTAAAACTAGTGCATAAAATCGTGTTACATATATGTTTATTTTCAAAAACCACGAATCATTATATTTATTAGATAGATGAAAAAGAAAAAGAAATACGAATATACATAAGACATAATACACCGTCATGCGTATTTTTCAAATACTCATGATAGCCTAAGAACCAAAAATTAGTGTAGAAATTTAATTTGTCTACTATGATATTCACATGGGTTGACCTAAACAGGTTTTCCTTCATGTAAATTACTTTCAATTCATCATTCTCATCCATTTCTAGTTTGACAAAACTCAAAACTGGGTTGGTAATGCTTTGACAATTAGAAGATTTTGAAAAAGTTCTTGTAAAATGTAGGGGCAATTTAGCTATTAGCCTGCCTATATCTAATCCTTTAACAACCAACTCACATAACTAAACTCTTTAAGAATTTGAAAACAACCCAAAAGCGCCCCCTGGAATTTCACCCTTTTTGACTTTCTCTTCCTTCCAATTCAGCTGCTAAATTACCAAATTCTCTCTCTCTCTCTCTCTCTCTCTTGCTGTCTCTCTCTCTCTGTATATGTATATATATATATATAAAGTCTCAGAATTCTTCCAATACCTCAGCTCAACCTTTCTTGCAAAACTTTCCCACCTTTCTGCCGATTTTTTTCCTTTTCTTACATAAGTTTTTTCAATTGTAATCATCTTTATAACCATACCTCCTGGTGAGTTTCAACCAATTTTTCTTGCCATTTTTCAGGATTTGTAACTCTTCCAAGCATCCTGGTAATGTCCCAGATATAAAAAATTCCACTCTACTTTGTCAAGTTTTTGAGTTTTTCATTATTCCAGGACGAGCCAATAAGCTGAAGAAATCCTGAGAAGATATTCAGAGAAAGTTGAAAATGGAAATCCAGGAGAGTCATCAGAGCTGGCACGAATCGTGGTCGGAGACAGACAGCAATCCTGGAAGCAATAGAGTCGGATACAGTGGACCTCTGAGCGGTCCGATTACATCCAATAGCAAGAAGAACAGCAGCAAGAGGAACAGCGCTAGGTTCAAAGACGACGAACGATATGTGGAGATCACCCTGGACATCCACGACGACTCAGTTTCGGTGCAGAACATACGGGGAGGAGGCTCGGATACGGCGTATTTGGCGAGTAGATTAGAGAGGAAGGCATCTTCTTCTTCGCTGGGATCGCAACTCTCATTTAAACTGAGGCAAGTTTCGCGAGAGCTGAAGAGAATGACTTCTTCCAAGACGTTCAACAAGGTTGACAGGTCAAAATCTGGAGCTGCTCGTGCCCTGAAAGGGCTCCAGTTTATGAGTAGTAACAAAAATATCGGAAGTGAAGGGTGGTCACAAGTTGAATTGCGGTTTGATGAATTGGCTGTTAATGGGATGTTACCTAAATCAAGCTTTGGTCAATGCATAGGTATGAAAATAATATTCTTTTTTGTCTTCTCTCTTTACAACTCCTGTTACAAATTCTCAGCTACAAACGTCCTGAACGTATTATCAGAAGGATTTGTTAATATTACTAAGAATTCTCATATGCAGAACGTTCACAGTATTTTAAAATCCGGGCCTGAACACTATCTGTAAAAGGTTGGTTAATAAAGAAGAGAATTTGATGAAGCTGATTAAATTTGGTGTAGGAATGAATGAATCAAAGGAATTTGCTAGCGAATTGTTTGATGCATTGGCTCGTAGGAGAGGAATAAATTCAGATTCAATTACAAAGGCTCAACTGCAAGGATTTTGGGAACAAATTACTGATCAGAGCTTTGATGCGAGACTGCAAACCTTCTTTGACATGTGAGATTATTTAATGAACATTTGATAATTTTTTTCCATGCAGAGCAGTGATAGCAATAGTATGTGGAAGTGAAATCTCAATTATAACCTCTTTCATGCAACATCAAGATATATTCCTTCTCAATAATAGAAGGAATCAATCCCGCATATAGTGCATATTGCATGTGCAATTTTTTAACCCATTAGTTGTTGACAAATTTAGGTATATGTCGTTGACTTTCCAATCTGTCTGTTGAAATTCAGTATTTATAGAAGAATTTGGAGAATATCAAATAATAATAATAATAATAATAATCAGTCCACACTCAGATGAACATGAGATTGGCTACAGTCAGAATCAAATTGCTTCAATTTAGTTAGTGTTTATGAGTTGCAGATGATTGTTCAATTTTTGTTCTAATGGAAATGTACCAAATGCAGGGTGGACAAAAATTTAGATGGCAGAATCACTGAAAAGGAAGTGAAAGAGGTGAGATTTTGTTTACGATTGAAAGGTTCAATGAAGTTTACATTAGTTTCTAAAAGGATTTATACATTAATTATTTATATTTAAATGTTATTTCACAGATTATTCTTCTTAGTGCATCTGCAAATAAGCTGTCAAAAATCCAAGAAAGTGCAGAGGAATATGCAGCTTTAATCATGGAAGAGCTTGACCCAGACAATCTTGGATATGTTGAGGTCAGTCTTTTTGGGCTCATTCTAGTCCAGGCCCAATGTGAACACATTGTTTAGTCTTGTTTTTGTTTTCAGATACTGTTTTCAGAAAATGATGAGGAGTTTCACCTGACAAACCTGAAGATAATAAGGTTAATTTTTATGTTTTCTGCAGTTGTACAACTTGGAAATGCTGCTACTGCAAGCCCCAAATCAATCAACTAACCTGATAACCGATAGTCGGATGTTGAGCCAGATGCTAAGTGAAAGATTGGTGCCAACCAAAGACAGAAATGTGATCAAGAAATGGTACAGGGGGCTAGCCTACTTTGTTGAGGACAATTGGAAGAGGATTTGGGTCATGGCACTATGGCTTTCTATCTGTGCAGGCCTTTTCACCTGGAAATTCATTCAGTATAAAAATCGTGCCGTGTTCGATGTAATGGGGTACTGTGTTACCACAGCTAAGGGTGCAGCTGAGACACTCAAATTCAACATGGCACTAATTCTTCTCCCAGTTTGTAGAAATACCATTACTTTGCTTAGAAGTAAAACCAAGCTTGGAGCTGTTGTTCCCTTTGATGACAACATCAATTTTCACAAGGTATGAATTATAGAGGTTTCTTTGTAACGAATAAACCGCAAAATTTTGTCTTTTAATAGTTTTCTAATGTTTTGATCTGTATAGGTGGTTGCTTTTGGGATTGCTATTGGAGTTGGACTACATGGAATTGCACATCTTACATGTGATTTTCCAAGGCTGCTACATACAACCGATGATGAGTATGAGCCAATGGAGCAATTCTTTGGCGAAGATCGCCCGGAAAACTACTGGTGGTTTGTGAAAGGGACTGAGGGTTGGACTGGTGTGGTGATGGTGGTGCTCATGGCCATTGCCTACATATTAGCACAACCATGGTTTCGCCGCAACAGGCTAAAGCGCCCAAAATTCCTGAAGAAACTCACCGGTTTCAACGCCTTCTGGTACTCACACCACCTGTTTGTTATTGTGTATGTTTTGTTCGTCATTCACGGATACTATCTCTTCCTCTCCAAGAAATGGTACAAGAAAACGGTAAGCTGCTTTAAAACTGGTAATTATACACTAACACTTATAATTCATATGAATTCTAACAATGTTTTGGAATGTTGCTTTAGACCTGGATGTATCTGGCCGTCCCGGTTCTATTATACGCATGTGAACGCTTGACTCGCGCATTCAGGTCGGGCTATAAATCTGTGAAGATTCTTAAGGTACATTAATCAACAATCCTGATGTCTAACATTGCATAATTTTTTGGTTTCAGAATGTACAAATGTAACATGCTTCATCTTTATAATTCAGGTTGCAGTGTACCCTGGAAATGTTCTGGCCCTGCACATGTCAAAGCCTCAAGGATTCAAATACACTAGTGGGCAATATATATTTGTAAATTGTGCAGATGTGTCCCCATTTCAATGGTAAATCTAAGGATTGAATTTGTACCAACTTAATTTCACAAAAACTTAACACAAAAATGCTAATAACTTTGGATCTTTACACAGGCACCCCTTCTCCATTACTTCAGCTCCTGGGGATGATTATCTGAGCATCCATATTAGGACTTTGGGTGACTGGACATCACAACTCAAAACCCTCTTCTCTAAGGTATGTCAGCCTCCATCAATGAATCAAAGTGGCCTTCTAAGAGCAGACGTCGGGGACAGCGAAAACAAGCCCAGGTAATTTTCCTTTTTTTAAGCTAATTCTTGTCTGGTAGGTTATCGCGCGCGTTAGAAGTATAATACAACAAATTGTCATATTAACAGGTTGCCAAAACTCTTGATTGATGGCGCATATGGAGCTCCTGCACAAGACTACAAGGAATATGATGTGCTCCTCTTGGTTGGCCTTGGCATAGGAGCCACCCCATTGATCAGCATTGTAAAAGATGTTCTTAACAACATTAGGCAACAGAAAGAATTGGAAGAAGGAATAGTAGAGGGTGGACAAGCCAAAAACAATAAGAAAAAGCCTTTCGCAACCAAACGTGCTTATTTCTATTGGGTCACTCGCGAGCAAGGCTCGTTTGAGTGGTTTAGGGGTGTCATGAACGAGGTTGCAGATTACGATCTAGACGGAATCATCGAGCTTCATAACTATTGCACTAGTGTCTACGAAGAAGGAGATGCAAGATCAGCTCTAATCACCATGCTTCAATCTCTCAACCATGCTAAAAATGGTCTTGACATCGTGTCAGGTACCCAAGTTAAAACACATTTCGCTAGACCTAACTGGCGTACCGTTTTCAAGCACGTTGCCATGAAGCACACCGACGAAAGAGTTGGTAAGTACTATATATTAATACTACACTCCCAAACTCTTCTCATTAACTTTCTCTCACAAACACGACATATCAGCTCGTAATTGATCAATTCGCAATGGGTTCTGTCTGCCAAACAATAGATCTTGTCTAATCAATTACGAGCTATCACGTTAACGTTTACGAAAAAAAGTTGTGAGAAATGTTTATCAACATCACTTTATTCTAACAATTATCACACTTGGCCTGGTCGCTAACACTCATATTTTATTTATAAGTATCAATATTTTTTGTTTGGTGCATAAGAATAGGGCGGTTAAAGGGAGACTAAATAATTAAAGTGATTATCTTTATTGAATATGGGGTTAAGGAAATGATGGGGATTTTGCTTTTTGTAACAGGGGTGTTTTACTGTGGAGCTCCAGGACTGACTGGAGAATTAAGGCGGCTAGCTCAAGACTTTTCTAGGAAAACTACAACCAAATTTGATTTTCATAAAGAGAACTTTTGAATTTGTCTTTAGTGCTTTTACTCTTTCTTTATCTTTTATTTTAAATTTAATTCTTTTTGTAAATGTAATATAAGTTTAATTTATGTGATGTTCCTTCTACAGCATACATAAATGTAATCTTTATAATAGTTTTTGTGGACTCTACTTTAGTTAAAAATGTAATGTTTCTTGTACTACTTGGAGAGATTTAATAAGATTTTACATATACTTTTTAATGAGAATTTCTTTATGATTATTCAGAGAGAGAATGATATTTTCCCACCCAAAGTTTGGCAAATATATATTTTCTCAGCTATAAACTTTGAAAAAAACATTTTTCCACTCATCATTAAAATTCAAATGTTAGTTTTAACGGCAAAAGAAGTAATAAATTAACCCTAAAATTAACATAAAATCAAAGTAGGGGTGAAAAATATATTTAATAAAGTTTAAATGGGAAAAATATTATCTAACCAGTTCAAAATTATAAAGTCACATAGTAAAGGGTATTATAGTATTTTCGTAGCTTTACCCATAAAAAATTCCATTGACTGAGATTGACTATAGGTGGGAAAATGTTTTTTTCCAAAGTTTATGGGTGGACAAAGTATCTTGTCAAACTTTGGGTGGGAAAATGTAATTTACTCTTATTTACTCTGGCCTTCCTCTATAGTAATGTTCTTGGTACAAAACCATATGCTTGAGTGCTTAAAATTCCCGTAGCAGAAGTATATCCGTTTGTTTCACTCTTGAGAATACTATTATTAGTATTCTGGATAAAGTTAAATAGTAAAAATAACTTATTCTCAAAATATTATTCTATATTATTTAATTTTATTTAAACCCTCTTAAATTTTTTAATTTAACTAAATACTTCTAAATATTTTTTTTAAAAATTACAAAAACACTCAGACCACTCTCCGACGGTGGTGGCCGACTGTTCGTATTAAATAGATGGATTGGAGGTGTTTTTGTTAACTTTTAATCTTTTATTATAGGGGTGTTTAGTAAATAAATAAATATAGAGAATATTTTTGTTAATTTTTAAATCTTACATTATAATATCCTTCTAATTTAACTTTTTCAAAATATTATTTTAAAAACTATCCTAATAACCAACCAACACATAATTACAGTTTGAATAAAGTACTGATTCACTCTCTGCTAGATTCAACTTGATTCTGGGCAGTGGGCCTCTAAGAATTTGATTACATTTTTGCATAAAGTTTCAGTTCAAAAAAGATATATATATATAAATAGATATACTCAATTCTGATTGTTTGTAAGTTTTTAACTTTAGAACCCATAAAATTATAACAGCTACACTTTAAATTTTTGAATCCATTTGATACGGTTTATTCAAGCAAAGCTTATAGAAGAAGAGTCTATTGAAGTAGAACTTACAAAAATATAGTATGCATTTGGTTTATTATTTTGGGTAGGATTTTGGGGATAGTATTGGATAATTAAATATGGGAGTATTACGAGGTAAAATTTAAAAATTTATAGAAAAACCCCCTAAGTTTGCTAATTTCATAAATACCCCCAACATGTAAATTGACAAAAATACCCCCACCACCTGCAGTGCCAAATTCTGGCCACCATCGCCGGAATCTGGCCGGAAAATCGAGTTACGACACAGATCGGTCGGATCTGTGTCGTAACAAGTCGTTATGGCCTTTTCCGGCCAGATCCACCACAGATCTGGCCGGAAAAGGCCAGATCTACGGCCTGTCGTGGCCGTCAACGGCCCAAAAAGGCCAAAACGACGGCCATCTTTGGCCGTCAGCGACGACCAAAGATATGGCCGTCGTTTTCGGTCAACGATGGCGAAGATTTGGCCGTCGTTCACGGCCAGATCTGACCTTTTCCGGCCAAATCCGTGGTGGATCTGGCCGGAAAAGGACAGATCGGTGAACTTCCGGCCATTTATGGTCGGAAGGTTGGCCGTTGTATAGATTTCGGCTAGCACCGACGGTGGTTGCCGGAATCTGGCGAGTATGGGTTGTGGGGGTGTTTTTGATAATTTTTAAACTTTTTTTTTAGGGTATATTTGATGAAATTAATAACCTTATGGGGTCTAAAAGTAATTAAAAAAATAGGGTAATATTCTTGGAATAACGTGCCAAACATTATTTGGAGAATAGGATCCAGAATCTGGATAAAAATAGTAAGCCAAACATAGTGACTTTTATGAAAAGATTTCGTGTTAATCAATCTTTGACGAAGTGATTTAAAGTTTGTAAGTGATAGGCCTTTAAAACTATATAAGGTTTTGTATATTCACATGTTAGACACTTCGAAATGTCTACACCTAATAATTTTTTTCAAATATAATTTTAAATCATCCAAATTTAAAAAAAAAAAGAAATCAGAGTATATGCATAAAAGAGTGACAATGCATACATGAGATAAATATGTTGATACGAGGAGTAACGTATTTACTAGTTATATCATTTGTAATCGTTTGAATCTGAAGACGTTCTTCGAACCAATCGAAACACCCAAATACTGGGTGAAAAGCGTATGGAATAGAAAATTGGAAACTTTAGGGTCCGTTTGTTTTGTTATTTTGGATAGAATTTTGGAAATAATATTGGGTAGTTGAATATGGTGAGTATTACGAGATAAAATTTAAAAATTCACAAAAAAAAACCCCATAGGTTTGCTAATTTAACTAAACACCCCAATATATAAAATTTTATAAAATGAAAAAACACCCCACCCACCCACAGTGCCAGATTCCGACCACCACCACTGGAATCTGGCCGAAAAATGGCGTTATGACGCAGACCGGTTAGATCTGATCGGTAGTGCGTCGATATGGTCTTTTTCGACCAGATCCACTAGTGATCTGGCTGGAAAATGCCAGATCTACAGCCAGATCTAGCCTTCGATGGCTGCAAAAGGCTAGATTTGGCCGCAAAGATATGGCCGTCGTTGACCGTCAATGACGGCCATATCTGGCCTTTTTCGGCTAGATCCAGTGTAGATCTAACCAGAAAAGGCTAGATCGACAAATTATCGGTCATTTCCAATTGTTTCTATGTCGTTGTGATAGATTCCGGCAACTACAGACGGTGGTTGCCGAAATCTGGCAACCATGGGTGGGTGGAGGTGTTTTTGTTAATTTTTAAACTTTTTTTCTAGGGGTATTTATGATATTAATAAACTTAAGGGGTCTAAAAGTAATTAAAAGAATATAATAGTATTTTCTAAATAATTAAACAAACAGTTATTTTGGGAATAAGATTGGAAATAGGGTATGAAATAATAAACCAAACGGACTCCTTAATATTTTGGTTCAATCTTATCTGAAGATACGAAAGAGTTAAAAAAAAAAAAAAGAGCAATAGCATCAAAATTTAAAACTCTAGAATTGGGTTTGTAATAAGTAATTCCAAAACCCAAGTTGCTCACAAAAAGCTTTGAAGGAGGAGAAGCAAGTTAAGAAGAAAGGAGATGAAATTAAATAAACTATCTAAATATAGATAGTTATTTCAAGAAGTAGAAGCTTATTATTGTGTCTGGACTCTGGCCTTAATAAATAAAAACCAAAATTAGCTTGTTGGAGCATTAAGATGGAATAGTTTTGCAATTAATGAAAGAGTAACTTTATTCTTTGTGATTCCTTGCAATCAAAGTTCTTACCACTCCTCACAAAATCATAAATGCATTGCCAAAATTAAATCAATCCCTTATTAATGATCTTTTCATCAAATTAGAATACAGTAAAAACCCTGTCCAACCCTACAATATTTGTAAAGTAAGAAATAATTTCCAAATTTGGTCAAGAGTCTCGATAGGTTTTACGGATTCGAGTTTTAAAAATGAAAAATAATGAGCAAATTTTGTTATAAGTTTGAAGTTGTTTTACATATCTGAATAGGAAACTATATTTTCATCGAACCTATAATCTTTGAAAAACGAGAAACAAAAATTAAACCAGAAAATTGAACTAATGACTTTACTAAAACAAACCATTTAAGTTTAAACTAACCTAAGTTTACAAGAGCAAATTACTAAAGGGTAACTAATAGAAAACTCATGATTATACCTTTGTGTCATCAAAACCTACAATCTTTTGTAAAGTAAGAAACAATTTTTAAATTTGGTCATGGGTTTTAACACGTTTTACGAATTCGAGTTTAAAAAGTGAAAACAATGATCAAATTTTGTCATAAATCCAAACTCTTTTTACAGATACGAATATAAAACTATAGTTTTATCGAACCTATAATGTTTAAAAAAACAAAAGAAAGAAGATTGAACTCTTGACTAACTGAAAACAAACCATTAAAAGCACTAGCCTTATGGTTAGATGGCAAAACTTTAGCTATCGGATAAATTACTCAGAAGCTTTGTGTTTAAGTCTAATAAAGTGGTCACCTATCACGTTTGTGACTTATCTGATCCGTTAAAATCGCGAAAAATAATTGAGATGCACGCGACCTGACCTAGACACCCTAGTTATATAACCCAAAAAAAAAAAAAAAAAAAACCATTAACTTTACCCTAAGGTAAGTTTACAAGAGCATATTATTGAAGGTAAATTAATAGAAAACTCATAATTAAACCCTTGTGTCATTGGTTATTGCATACAAGACAAAAGATTTTGATTAGTTGGAAGTTATATTATTTCCTCTTAAAATCACTATAAAGTTTAATTATTTTATATAATTAAAACCAAAGTAACTATAATCCTTGCTAGCAAAAGGGAATTAAGCAAAAAGCATCAAATGCTAAATTGATAGGTGTCCATTATAACAAAGCAAAACACTTTCATAAAACAATTTATAAAAGCAAAGTACTATTGACACCCCACCAAGCACCAAATCCAAGGCCCTACTTGATATTTTTTTCACCTCTCTCTCTCTTTAAGCCTCGACTCCAGCCCTCCACTTCACTCGCATATCTTCTTTTTGAGCTTCTTCTCGAAGCATATCTCAACTCTCGTCTCTCTCCCTTTTGCATATTCTCTAATGGCTGCACCTGAAGGTAAAACTGAAGCCAAAACTGAAGCAAAACCAGAAGCTAAAGAAAAAGAAGCTGAAGAAGCTGATCTCAAGTGCAAGGTGATGAAATGAAACTTGCTCTTCTTGTTTGAACACTTTAATCTTTTCTCATGGAGATTTATGTTTTTGTTTAACGTGGTTTAATTTCTTTGTTTCCCAGGCTTGGGTGTTGAGAGTCTCTATTCACTGTGAAGGTTGCAAAAAGAAAGTGAAGAAGATCCTAACAAACATTGATGGTAATAAATTTAACTTCTAAATCTTGTGGTATAGTCTAAGAAATTCTCTGTTTTGATGAAATTTTGCTCAAAGTTTGACTTTTTATGTCTTTTTTATTCAATTCTTGTTCATCTCTTCTTGATTTATCCATCCTTTTTTATTATTATTATTATTATTTATAAATATATTCTATTTCAGCTTCAATCTCAAAGTTTCTCAAACTTTCTTCATCTGGGTTCTCTTCATTCTCTCTTCCAATATTTATTTGGTAACTTTCCATCATTTTACCTGTTTTTTCTCTCAAAATCTTTCACTTTCTCATCTGGGTGTTCTTGTTTCTTCTTTTTGCAGGTGTTTACAGGACAGAAATTGATTTGAGACAACAAAAAGTAACTGTTTTTGGAGATGTAGACGCCGAGACTTTGATCAAAAAGCTTGAAAAGAAGTATGGTAAACATGCAGAGTTATGGCCAGAACAAAAAGAGAAGAAGAAAAGCAAATCAAAGAACAAAGAGAAGCAACAGCAACAAAATGATCACGAGAGCAGTGAAGAAAATAATTCTGCGGAAAAAGAAACGGGGAAGGTTGAAGGTCAAGGACAAGACTCTTCAAAACAGAACGAAAACAATGGTGGTAAAAGTAATGGTGATGGTGTTCATGTTGTGAAGATATGTGAAGGTGGTGCAACTTCAACCAGTAAGTCTGGTGGACAGGTGAAGGAGGTGAAGAATGAGGTGAAACAGGTTGTGATGTTGCCGGCCGGTGGCCAGTCTCCGGTTGCTGAGAAGAAAGTTGGTGGAGAAAGTGAAGGTGGTGCTGAGAAAAGTGGTGGTGGTGGTGGTGGTGGTGGTGGGGGTAAAAAGAAGAAAAAGAAAGGGCATAAAGGGAATAACAATAATAATGTTGGTGAAGGTGAAGCCGAACCTTCTAGTAATGCACCTGCAGGTACTGGATCACCAGTTCATGTTCATGGTCATGGTCCTGGTCCTCATGGGCCTAGTGTTCAAGGCCCTATTCCATCTACGGCCAATTACAGCCCGCCACGTCAGCACGGGTATCAATATCCACCACCACATTACTATCCACCCCCTGTTTATGCTGTGAGTTACAATACAGCCCACCCCAGCACTGGTTATAGTACTTCATATTATGCGGCAGCACCGACGACAACATATACATATGCGTACACGAATCCAGGGGTTGGAAACGAACCTGCACCGTCGGATTTTGACTCGTACTCGTACTCGTACCCGCCACAACCTTCCGGTTCATTCGAGATGTTTAGCGATGAAAACCCAAATGCATGTTCAATTATGTGATGAACTATGAGTGAAACGATGCATTTGGACATTATTTTGAATTATGAACTTATACTACTTGTATAAGTGTAATGCAGGGATGATTTTGACATTTTGTAATGTTATGTAGATATGAAAGTAAGATTTGTAGTTTTGAGTTAGGGTTTAAAAAAATAAGAGAGGCCTTTGGGGTTTTGCTTTAGTGGGTGTTGTTGGTGTTTAATTAGAGCTTTATTTAGTCATCTTTAATCACTAAAAGTTGTAGTTTTAGCCTTGTAATGCTTAGTTGTTTCCAAGTGGAAAGTAGAGTTGGCAATTTTGGCTTATATTAAAGATATGAACAAGTAAATGACATTATGCTTAATGGGTCCAAAAGATTATAAGATTTAAGGTAACATGTGGCCAAAACTAAGATAAAAATAATGAAAATTTGACCAATTGAGAGGTATTGAAGTACCCAAATGGACATGTGTCAAGGAGATGGAAGCTTAAGATGATATGACCTTTTATAATGGTTTTTTTGATATTTCTCTTTGCTACAATGTTTGAATAATTTTGTAGGACCCTTTGGGGGTGTCTTTATGATGTGTAAAGAGAAATTTTGATTGGGAATTGTGGGAAATGACGTAGAAGTTAGGAGGATGTTTAAAGGAGATCCAAGATTGTGAAGTGGAAAGATAGTTTACAATGTGTAAAGTCATGGTTTTTGTGGTCACTTTGAAAATAAGTACTTCTTTTTATTTTACTTTATTATATATTTTGGTCAAAGCCATTAAATTCCCTGTTAAATCTAAGCATGATATTCTATAAATCTTTCACTATCAATGGTGGTGAGAAGGATGAATAGGTTAAATTTCTAACATATCCTCAAGTAGAGTTGAGAACGCTTTTTTTCTCTCACAAACTTACATGAAATGACTCTTTCACCCTCAATTTTGTACATCTAATGAACTATACTTAACAAAAAAGAAATTTTAATAATTTTAGACTTCAAACATCTTCGCCGTCAAATATGATTCATGACATGTATAAAAGTATGAACAAAAAAGTCGATTTAGAGAAATATTAGCAACACGCTCTTTTGCATTCTCTCGCCCTCCTTGTGACCTGTATACAAAAGACAAAAAAAAGTTTTAAGTTGTTACCACAATAATAAAGTTGTTGATTTTGTCTTTCGTATGCGTGTTGCAAGGAGAATAAGAGAGTGACAAAGAGTGAAAGGGTGTTAGCTCCAAAACCTGAGGATTGATCTTCAAAGAAGACACCCAAATGAACATAAACGAATAATTTTTGAAAATCCGAGGGTGGTTTTAAAATTACCCAAAGATGAAGTATTGAACTTTGGGCCTATTTTTCTTTCGAAAAGAACTCTCTCTCTCTCTCTCTCTCTCTCATTAAAAACCATCTTTGGAGTGTGTGAGATTGCTTGCCTGCCTCCTTTACTATGTATATTAAAGAAAAGACAAAAAAAGTAAGTAAGGAGAAAACTCAAGAAAATACGTAGTAAGAGGTGAGGCCTCAGCCAGGCCTCCCCACACCACTTTGGTAATAAAAGTAAAGTTGGTACGGTTCTATAATGCACATTTAGCAGGCCTTTTTACTTCTTTCCATGCTCTCTCAACCTTCTCTCTTCAATTGGGAAAAGGGTCCATTAAATAAAAATTCAAGATCATGATTTTGGTCAGAAGTTGAATTAATGGTAGGTTGTTTTAAATTCTATTTGATTGTTCTTGACCTAACACTATGTTTTTTGGTCTATTTATTGTGGGAAAGAGTGCCTTTTTCCCCAGACCCACTTGCTAAATTCATTACTATGCTTCTATATGATGCATATTTTGGTAGAAGTGACATAAAAGTTTGTCATCTATGTGATACTTAAGGTGGTTGAGTAAATGATTTTTCCACCCAAGGTTTGCCTTAATAAACTTTCCCACCGAAAAAGTTTCAAAATATTAATTTCCCATCCAAAGTTAATATTATGTTACTACTCAAAGTCAATTCCAACCAATTTCGGCTACAAAAATTCTCACCATTGCCGCTATCATTTGAACTTCCGATCCCCTCTTCATAAAACCCTTCTCACTCCGACACATGATTTTTCGCCAATTACTGGTCACTGTAAAGCTAGGGTTTCTTATTCTTAATTAATTTTCGGCTAATTCTAGCGACGAATATTCAATCAGTTACCACCATTCGATTCACCGGTCTCCACTCTACAAAACTCCTCTTACCCTATCTCTTGGTAAACCGCCAAACGTCAACTGTAAAAGTAAAATATATTTTGGATATTAAAGGAATATAAATTTTGGGTAAAAAATTGATATTTTGAAACTTTTTAAGTAAGAAAGTGCCATAAAGGCAAACCTTGGGTGGGAAAAAGTCGTTTACTCCTACTTAAGGTTGGCTTAGTGTTATTGTTCAAGTCAACAAGAACTAACATTTAATGGTTCCTTGTAGATTATAACACATTATAAGGGCATCATTCCTCCTATTTCTTAAATAATCTTGCAAGGAATATATATATATATGGACCCAACTGTCCACAACTTCCACTACAAGTTTGGAAAAAATTAAAAATGAAAACGCACCAATGAGTCCCTCCAATTATCTCCTTTCCAATCTCTAGAAGGCTCTTGTTTACTTATTCCCTTCCCCACTAGAAACCTCATTTGACGATTGATATTCCAATCAGCTTCGTTGCCAAGGGGAACCTTACTGTTTTAGTATTATTCTGATTCTTGATTTTGGAGTGTTTCCCTGTATCAACAATAGGAGTTTTTTTTTTTTTTTTTTTTAAAAACACTAATCATTAACAAGAAAAATTAAATTATACTTTCATCTACCCACTATTGCCAACTTATTGCATAAGAATTCTACCTACTATTTGCCAACTTATTGCATAAAGGTTTGTTCAATGGACCCACCCTTGGGTAGCTCAAGCGGTAGAATGAGTATTGAGATATGTGGTTAAGGTGTACGATCCCAGGTTTGAATTCCTCCAACTCCTAATATTTAAATAAGTGATTATGATGGTGAGATGTTGCGCTAGTCACTTATAAGGATAATGATTAGTTAATGTGCATACAAACTGGTCTGGACATCCTGTTTAAAAAAAAAAAAAACTGAACTGACCTAGACACTAAAGTTTCAAAATTGCCTAATGTATGATGCTTAATACTTTCTAAAACTACTTATACATTTAATATTAATCGATCATATAGAGGTTTATATGTAATAAACACTAAATATTAAACGCAAAGCAAGACTTGTTGAGAATCGTTGGTACAAAGTATGAAAATGACTTTTGGGAATCTTAATCCAAAAGAACAAACAACTAAGTTCGGTTGACTGAACCCATGTGGATTTTCGTCACAATTGCATACTCTTCCTCGGCAGCTTCCCATTTTATCTGGAATCTGATTCCTTTAATCTAAACCTATCTTCCTCGCCAAGCCCCAAAATTCTCTAGAAATCTCTAGTCAATGTACCACACAAAGACTAAAAGCCGTCAAAAAATTCAACTTTATGTTATAAATTCACTCGTTGATATTACAAATCTGTCGATAAACTGTAATGATAAAACTTGTAACATTATAAACCTGAATTTGTAAAATGACGACGTCGAAACCCTGAAAATGTATTATGAGAGATACAAATACAATGATAGAATATCTAACTCAAATCTCCATTGGCCTAATGGCTACCAAACTTGTTGGTTCTAGGGGAGATTATAGTTATACCTAAAAGAATTTTCCTTTCACTAGCAGCCAAGCATTGAAAATAAGATGTCTCACAAACAGGGGACTTGACCCCCTTAAAAATTGCAGAAAAAAATTGTATAGAGCCACATACCCAATTGGGAAATAAACAAACAAATTAAAAAAAATATGGTAGTTGAAATCTTACCCACTGTCTCTAAACCAAAAAGGAGAGTCTTGGTAAACACCTACTTCAATGTTTATTTTGTTTTGTTTACTTGTCAAAACACATTGGAAACAATATTAAAAAGTTGAACCCATTTCTTCTTTTAAGTTAGTGTTCTGTTGCTGGATTCAACAATGAAGAAAAATAAATTTATGATAGATTGATGTAATTTGTATTGCATAGCATGCCATAAGTAGTAAATGTTCTGAATTTTTTTTTTTTTTTTGATTAATAATTTGCAAAGAACTATAAAACTAACAAGCTCCTGAAAACATGGAGGAAAAGCTCAGAATCTGGGTTTTTTTTCTTTTTCTTTAACTCCTGCCTGTTACCAATCATTTTAATTAACCAATAACAAAGAAAGTTATCATTATTATTATTATTATTTTTGTAACCAAAGTGTCCGAACCAGTTTACTTGTACATTGATTAATCCTCGGAAGAGACTAGCGCAATAATCGTACGTCTATCCACACTATCTTCCAATTCGCTCTAACCATCTGGGCTACCCATGGATAGGTTCTGTTTTTCCTTTCATTTCTTTATAAAAGCTAACTTGAGAATGGGTTCCACTTGATTATGCATTTATGTTTTGACAAATTATTTGAGAGAAATTTGTTTCAATATACTTGTAAATTCTTTGTTTGTTTATTATAATTATAACTTAAATAATAGCTTCTTATTTCACATATATTAACCCTGTCTCAATTTAATCTTAAACTCATGGACAAAAGAAATAAATTTTATAATGTTATAAAGCATATTTTCAAGTAAACATGTTTGTTAATATATTATTATTAAGTTATCACTTTCTTTTATCATATTTTAAATATATTATCAACATATTACTCTCTTTTATCACATTTTTTAATATATTAAGTTATCACTTTCTTTGACATCTTAAATTCGCATCCATATTTAGGTGAGTTGTTACTATTGAACAAAATGAATTCTAAAAACCGCTTGACTGTGGTCGGATGGCAAGACCTATTACCCAGAGATTTTGTGTTCACGTTCCACGAAATAGTCATCTACCACATTTGTGACTTATTTGACCCATTGAACTTTTAAGGTATTTAATAGACTCAAATATTTATTTGTAGAGTATTCAATAGACCCCTAAATTAGTCAAAGTACATGCAAACTAACCTAAACACCCTAATCAGCCGAGAAAAACAAAAATTCTGTGTATGCTATATTGTTAATGGTTTGGTCCACATAAAACAATCAATGAGACCAAAGCAAGTACTTGCGGCCACTTTAATCCAACCAAGGTCCAGGCCCATAAGTAACAGTAGAAAATTATAATAAGCTGAGTGAACATTAATTTTTAAAGAGTAATATTAGTCTTACTCACTTTTATAAATATAAAACATAATACTCACTTTTGTAAATATAAAACATAATACGGATACCATGCGCATAATATGAATACTATATGTTATTTAAAAGTGAGTAAAAGAAATAAATAAGGTTAGCATTTTTCATTTTTAAAGCCAGTTGAACTCAGATTACTTTGCCAAATTTAGCATTGGTTAAATAACGAAATTGAGCAGATTGAGTGGCTTGTATTATATTTCTTGAAATTTTCTATCAATTGTTCATAATTTTCCTATTCTAAGAGATTTATCAAACTCTAAACCCCAATAGAAGCCTTCTATTCTCCTACAGAAGCTACAGCTTTGAAAGATCTAGCAAAAGGCTGAGCACTCTTGATGGTTATATGCTCCTATTAATGTTTTGAGTAACAGACGTATTTGCATTCAATTATACATAAAAAGACTTTCAACAAAGATGCATAAACCAAGCCCGATGCTTTAATCTTTATACCATAGAAGAAGAAAGATGGAATGTAATATCAGACCTCAAATGCCAGAACGAAAAGCAAAACTTGCATAGGTCATCCATGGCTATAATAAAAGCTGTGATCTTAGGTCCAACACAGAAGAAAACTAAGTACTAGACATAGTTTTGTCCAAAACAACAATAAATTAACATGGTCCACAAATTAAACTAGAACAAATCAGTAATCCCTATAACATTTCCTCCCCTTGCAGGATGAGAGAACTGCTAAGAAGACACAACCTGCTCTCATGGTTCCTATTGTTGTCGGACTTCAACCTTTTTCTTTTGCCACAGCCTATCAAGGGCACTGTCAGCATCACCCTACAGGATTGAGCCACCAAATTGACAATTTAGTTAACCACTTAAAAGCACAAAATAATAGCATCCACAGGGAACTTGTTAGAAACTCAATATCCACCACTACATGCATTCGTAGAATCGTAGTTATTCAAGACACCCAAATTGACAATTAACAGACGGTAGTTCATAAAAAATAGTCACTTCTAACAATATTCTCTTTTGTTTCAAAACTCAACCACATTCTAAAGCCAATATATGGGCTGCATTATGACCCTTGCAAATATTTCTAATTCCCCAATCCCATTTCAAACACGGCTTATGGGGCTAGAACTGCACAAGAGAGCTACCATGGTTTTCTTCACATCTTCCATATACCACTAACAAAACAGAATAAAGTAGACACTAAAAAATAAAAACATAACATCCCTCACAAACATTCAGCATTATCTCTAAATGGTGCCACATGAACAGCAAACCTAACAGCAAAAGATGATACAAACGCACCCCTGCTGACAAAATCGCACCGAAACCAGCTTTATAAGCGTTTTTCATTTCTACAACCATGCTGCAACTATACTAGAAAAGTATAGTAAGGAAACTATGCACAAATAACCTGATCACTTCATAAATTTTAGCACACCCATTTAACAAAATGGAGGACAAGTTTCTGCTACACACAGTTCATCACCAATGAAAATATTTTCCTATATCAAAGTCTGAAGAAACAACCAAGCCACCAAGTTATCTGTACAACAAACCAATCAATTTATGACACATTCATTATCCTCTCCCATCTACCCTATCAATTAACATAACTATAGCTCGTCAAAACAAATATCTAAAGCTCTTATATGCCTTTATATAAATAAATTACACAAAAAAAAATTAAATAAATAAATACCTGAGCGCGAACAAAGCCACAGAGAGCAAAAGTGGAGAATTGGCCGGTGTAAATGCCATCAGCATCCACGTGTCCAACGTTGATCTGAACAGATGCGTGGTCCTTGGAGGTGATGAGCCTGTTGGTGGCGGAACTGAAAACGCAAACAAATTTTCAATAAAGTAATCTCACTTAAAAGAAACTTTCAATCACTAAAGGCACCGTTTTCATTTATCAAAATAACGTACCACTTCCTGGGGATGTAGAGATCCATGTTTTGCCCCTCCTCGTTCTGCATCTTGGCCGGTTGTTTTGATAGCTCGAAAAAAGTAGTTCTAAAAGCACCTGATTCAAATGGCGAAACCCAGTTCTTTTTTATTAAAACCCAATTGATTGCAGCGAGTACATAGCATATGAAAGATAAATGGTGAGAAACAATACCTGAGAGAGGGGGAGACTCAAGACTGCAACTGCGAAGCGTTGAGGAGAAGGAGAGTGTCGAACTTTGGAGGTTTATATATGACTTAGGGCAAAACCCTAGTGGTTCATATGGACAAAAATGCCCTGTGAAGTATGGTACGGCGTCGTTTTCGTAGTTGCTTTTAAATAACTAATTAAAATAAAATTGGATTAGATTTCAGAACTCTATGAAATTTATGAAATTTGCTTTTTAGTAGATCTGGACCGTCAGCAACATGATGATGGATCCCAATCTGAAGATGGACGGCTAGAAATAATCCTGATGAAATAAATATATTATTTCCCCTTCCCGCCAACCCAAATTATTATTACAGAGGCCGAGAGAATCAAAACGAAAGAAAAATGGAGTTCTCTGTAAGCGAAAACGCTCTGAAGACCTTCGCCAGGTCCATTACGTGCCTTGCACGTCTAGGCAACGAGCTTGTCATTCAAGCTTCTTCTTCTCAGGTTCTCTCTCTCGCTCTACCTGTCGCTGGCTTTTCTCGTCCTTTAATTTTACGATTTGACGGTTGTATTCGAACGCTTGACTTAATTTGATTTTTTCTGGTGGATTTTTTTGTTAATTACATGTAATGCTTCTTCGATGATCCATTAATTACGCTTCGAAATGCAACCTATTGATCTTAATTAGGGTTATAGGCGGCTGTAGTGTTTGGAGAGTATAAATCGATTAATTAGATTTATTTAGTATTATTTTTCAGATAATTATTTGAGATAAAGTTAAAAAGAAGAAGAATCCACTAATTTTTACTGATCAGGCTCTGTTTGGTTGCTGAGAAATTCAAACAAACCCAGAAGGAATTCAAAGTTTCTAAGTCTATATTATTTGTTGTTTTGCTTATTGAAGAGTTGAAACTTACTTAGAAGGAATTGATTTTCGCAGCTTGTTTTTCACACACTCAATTCATCACGCTCTGCATATCAGTCTATTACATTTAAGTCAAGTTTCTTTGACGTCTACACGATTTCTGGTGCACAAGTCCAATGTAGCGTGTTGTTGAAGGTATGGTACCATATTTCATTGTTTTTACATGGAATCAATCGGAGAGTGTAAGTATTGATGTATCAAGTTTAGGCTGTTTGTTCTGTTCTTAGGTCTCCTATTGCAAGTGTTGAGCATCTGACTGTGCAGTTGCCTGATCCTGATTCTCCTAAAGTTCAGTGGACTTTGAAATGCTACAATGGTAAAGTGTTTCTTCCTCGTCTATATTATTCATCAGACAGCATTTGTTATTTTGAAATTGGAGATCCATAGATATACGTGGCATAGAAAGTGCAATAGTTGTGAACTTATCGTGATCTCGGTGCTATTTAAAGTTCCATAAGTACACCATGGTGGTTTTTTATTAGTGGTAGCATGGAGATTTGAGACCATTTTATAATGTTTAATGACACTTTGACTGTTGAGTTACTTATAATAAAGTCATTTGCACTTTCACGAACAACAAAGATTTGATTATGTTGGCAGACTTATACACCTTGTCTCCAATAAGAATTGGGTAAGATTTAAAGATTATCCACTTGTTGAACTAATGTGTGAAACGAAATGGACACATTTTGAAACTAAATCAAAAAATTTATTTAGGCAGAAATTTTGGATACAAGGGCATTGCCAACGTTCAGTATGGGTAATCTATAGATATCTGATACTGTAGCCACAAGGCCATCAACCGTCTTGATTTAGTGAAAGTATTATCGTAGTACAGAAACCTATCTTCAATTATGATGCTATCATAGCATACTGATGCTTAGCTCTTGAGATTCCTGAGTTGTACCTTGATTTATTGTAATTTAGACTTTGAGAATTGAATTGTGCCTGTCATCCCAGTGAAACTTCTTTCTGGTGCAACTTTTGCTGGGTGAGCACCTCTTACATGAGCCATGATCAATATGCAACTCTTGGCTCCAGCTAAACAGTTGCACCTTTACTCATTTTTATAAAATTTTATCATGGTTGGTGCAGCAATCATTTAAAAGCTAATGTAGATTTGAATTTGGAATTTTAAGCACACTGCTTAATTCTCTAGTTTATGTTGACTGCTCTGGTATATCATATGAGGCATCAGTTTTTCTCATCACAATAATTTTCTTATGTTTTGTATTATAAGTTAATCTTGAGCAATTCTATACCATATCATGTGTAGGTATGAGGAAAGCCTATTGGATTACTTGCAATGTTGAACCCGACATACAACATTTATCTCTTGATAGGAGAAAATTCCCAAGTAACTTTGTAGTGAGGCCTCGTGATCTCAACAGATTGCTTGGTAATTTTCAATCATCCCTTCAGGAGATCACTATCATTGCAACAGAGGCCACTTCCGTACCCTCTGATGCTGCGGGTGAAATAGGAGGAAAGGCTGTTGAACTTAGAAGTTATATAGATCCAACCAAAGGTATGGATGTTTTTCTTTCCGAGATATTGCAGACAGGAAGTTATATGCTTCTTTTCCTCATCTGCAGAAAATGACTCTGCGCTACACACTCAACTGTGGATAGATCCAACCGAGGAGTTTGTGTTGTATACTCACTCTGGAGGTCCTGTAGATGTGACATTTGGTGTGAAGGAACTGAAGGTATGATAATCCATGCACAGAGACCAGATTTTGTATAGATTTGATCTTGTGTAGGTCACAAAATGAAATTGAAAAATTCTTATCCCAACTGATGAGCCTTGTTCCTATTTAAATACAAAGTTAATCTGTCCAATCACTGCCACAAATTTTTTCCCTTTATTTTCCTGTAATATAATTTCTCTTCTGCCAAAGTTACCAAAAGGGGAAAAAAGAAAAAAAAAAAAAAAAAGAAAGAGTTGCTGGAATTATCATCTGACTAACATTCATGATTGTTCCTGTATACTGAATGAAATGATTGAGCCCATGCAACTTAATTTATATGAGCATCTAGGATTATCTATTAATGTTTATTTCAATCTTTAATTTTCAGGCTTTTCTTTCTTTTTGCGAAGGCTGTGAAGTTGACATACACTTATTTTTCGACAAAGCTGGCGAGTAAGATGATTCTTGTTCCTTCATCAATTCAATTTCTGTGCTATGCTTTCTTTAGTTTTGGCCTCCTACTAGCTAACTAGCTTAGACCAGTTGTGATATAAGTGTATTACATCTGGTCACAACAATATCTAGTATAGTGATCTTAAATCTAAGAATTACTATCAAATATCTGACTTCAATTCTTGAAAACATAAATCGGGAAACAGGCCAATATTAATGGCACCAAAATTTGGTCTAGATGATGGGTCCAGTTCAAATTTCGATGCTACAATTTTACTTGCCACCATGCTTACATCACAACTCCGTGAAGCTAATTCTTCAGAACCTCCACAAGCAGTCACTGAAATTCCTGCTCAGGCTGTTGCTGGCACAGGGTCTCAAGCTCAACAGGAAAGATGTAGAGCAAATGTCTCTGAGCATCCATCTGATCACACCAGAATTTGGTCTGAACTTTCAGGTACTTATTTAGTATTCTTCAGTGATGACAATAAGATGTTAAACCAGAAACTTATGTACTCTGTTTCTCTGCAGGAAGTGCAGCTAGAATTGGTAGCGGTGCTGAAGGCAGGCACGTTCAAAGGGAAAGAAATGTGGGTGCTAGTGAACAGAGGGAAATCCAAAGGATTAGCAGAGTTCAGATATCAAAAGATGCATCTACTAGAGAGAATGTTGCTGCAGGTCCAACGTTGTATCCAAAATGTGACTGATTCAATCTCTCTTTGTCTATCTGTGTGTCTTCATGCCTGTCTCTATAAGTAACCATGTGCCCTTAATGCATGCCCGTGTTTGTGTCTGTTTGAGACTTTGCACCCATGTCCATTCATAATTTTGTGTCTGTGTCCTTCATCTTTGGAAATGTTTCAATTTAGAGTCTTGCAGTCTAGTTTCTAAACTGGATATAGCATTGATAAGCAGTGTTGAACCTCCATGTTGTGGTCAGTTATGGATTTTTATTTTTATTTTTTTGGTGACTTTTTATTAGGAAGGGTAACATCAAAAGCACATTCAGCCTTTTAGAAGGCAGGTGGGGGAATACTGATAACCCTAGATTTGAAGTTCTTTTATGTTGGTCAGTATAACTTTGTTGCATGAGTTGTGATTCTTGAAGACTGCTTTTAACGGCCATACCTTGACTGTTATATTAGCGGCCATCCGGTGGAAAAGGATCTTGCAGAAGTAGCCCAAGGTCAGTTATAGGGCTAATCATGATGTTTATTCTTACAAATGTTTCCTGTCTAGCAGTAACTAATATTTTTGCAATTTTATTTTGCTCTCAGACAAGTCTGAAATTAATGGCCAAGGTATTTCACAACGTCATCCTAGTAATTGGGTAGACGCAGATGATGACGATGACGATGACGATGATGATGATGATGATGGGGATGCTCAGGAACTGTGTGTTCAGTCAACTCCGCCATACTATGAAGAACACTAGCAATGGATCTCTTTTTCTTAGTTGTAGGCTGCTCGGTTGCTATTCCTTTGCTGTAAGTCAGTAAGTGCATGTATCTCTTCTAGTGACACCTAAATAATTCAGTAGCTCTGCTTCTGCTCTATTTGTTTTCCCATTATTGAGCATGGATCTCTGATCTGATATGCTCTTGAATTAATTATAAATAGGTGGACCTACTTTCATATGAAAGTTAGTTGTTTTACTAGTTCTGCTTCTGGCATAGTAGTTTTCCTGTTAGTTAGCATGGATATCTTGAAAGCATTATATAACTAGGTGGACTTACTTCAATATTATTGTGTGCGTCTGTCGGGAAGAAATCAGTCAATAGGTTTATATTTTCTGAAAACCATAACAATGTTTTCAATGCTGTAGTTTTCTTTTAGCTCTTTTCCCACTAGCTATTCATCAAACATAATAATTGGACCCCACATGAAAATTATTATGCTTGGTTTCAATCATTGTTATCTTACTTATTTACAACTCTAATTTTCTTCAAGGTGAAAACATTTAGACGTGAGGTGACTTGTGAAATGATATTTAGGGTGGGTAGAAGGTCTGTTCCCAAACAGGGCAGGATCCAGGACTGGCTTCTACCTGTATCTTTCATGTAGAAAATGAAAAGATAAAAAAGTGTTATATATTTTACTGCTATAATGACAATTCAGGATTGGCTTTAAAGTAAATTCATGGGAAAAATATATCTAATGGCCCGTGGATTTGCACTCCCATTTTAGACCTTTTAGGAGATTTTGTATGCTTCCTTGTTCTTCACCTGCAGACAGACCTTTTATTATAATCACCAAACTGTTTTTTCTGGATTCTTCAGAAGAACAGATGCAAGTTTAATTTGGTATTTCGATGCTCCAATCTTGTTGCATCTGAACTTTCATGGGCACAGATAAACTTCTGGAGTTCCACTAGTATTTCTACGTATATAGACTAAATTTGATTCAGCAGTAGAACTTAGTGCATTGCACGACTATGATTTTTTTTTTATTTTTCAAAGTTTTTAATTGCTCTCTTTTCTGCAAACTGGTTGACTTTCAAACTGCATCTTTAATATCATGTATCCGCTGAAAACTTCTTGTTACATATGCTCTTTTGGCTACTTATTTTTTACGGAAATGGCTTACTGGTAGGCATTGATGCCTAATATGGAACTTATAATGTTAAACAAAGGTGTTCTGTTCAGTTTATTCATATTTCTACTAATCTTTAAGACTACTCATGTCTGGGTTGTTTTGTTATGATTTTGAACCATATCTAAATGGCTTATTGGATAGTCTGATTTTGTTGATTCTGGAATCAGGAAAAATCTAAAGATGGGACCCATTGGTTCATGGTTCCAGTGTTCTTTCTTCCATTCGTGTAAAGCATGATCCCTGAACAATGCTTACATGCCAGGATGTAATATTTTCTTTGTAAGGTCTGGAAGACTTCCAAGTTGAAACTCTAATGAAATTTTTTATACTTTTTTCTTTATGCAGCAGCAACTGGAGCTATACAATAAAAAAATACAAGACTCGATCAAGGATACCAGTTGTCATAATGTTGTTCGCGAGGTCAAAAAGGTGAATTAAAAAAAATTAGGGTGTTTCATATTATTTGTGAGAGATTGTCTTTCCCTTGCATCCTATTGGTACATAACCTTTAAAAAAAAAAAACTGAACAGACTAAATTCACATCAATTGTCAAATCAACTAGTAGAATTCTCAAATAGTAATGGTTAGCATGATTTAGATTTAGCACACCTGAATTAGCAATCACTAATATTAGACTTAAATCAATTATCTTTTTTTTTTTTTTTTTTGTTTTTTAATGAAGGATTTTCAGACCAGTTTCACATCTCAATTAACCTCCAATAGCCTTGAAGTTAACGATCGAGTACTTTCCAGTAATAATCCTATTAGTACGAAGTAATTGAATTCAGACATTTTAAGTAATACGTTTAAGAGGCTTTGTCTAATCATTTGATCATCGAAAATGATTAGGCGAATACCTTTTAATCACACCATTTTATTAAGCAATAATGTTAAACATACAAAATTAGATATAACTCATGTGTCAATTTTTAGGATTGTTAAATAAGTGAATTAATTATAAAATCAATTACATATACTCTATCCATATAAATATATAATCCAAGGAATAATAATAGGAAAATCACTATGAATTGGTATTTATAAATAGGATTTTGCGAGTACTATTGGTTCCAAAAGACTTTGTGTGTAGAGTGGAGGCACAATTTTGCCTTCTTATTCGTCTTTAGATATTTTAAATTATGAAAAATATATATATTAAAAAAAAGGTAGTTACGTTGAGAATAAAATTATATAGAAAGATTCATGGAAAAGTGTTAAGATACAGCTGGCTATAAGAGAGAGGATTGGTTTTGGAGCGCGATACACCGTCTGGTGATCTGTGTTGGGCCCCACGTTTATAACGGCTAAGTGCAGTTACGTCGACGCCTATTTCATCTTTTCTTCCTAACTCCGTCACTCCCCTTTCAAATCCTTCCGTTAATAAATAGTGATAAAAATAAGAGACGATAAAACTGTCTATGGTTTGCAATTTTATCTTTTTTTTTTTAAATGGATATATGTATTCATTTTCTTATTTATCTAATTATTGATATAACCAACCATTTCAAATAAATGTATATATATTTATTTAATATCATGGATAAATATAAAGTAATATTTTATATAAACATTATTACTCAACCATTAGATTGTTTTCAATTCATTCATAGTAGTTTAGAATGATTAGGTCGAATTAGAGATAGTTAAGAATAGACGTCGATTCAAGTTCAATTTTTTATTTTAACATATGATTTAAATAAAGGATTGGACGGGGATTACGGTATAGTCTTCTCAAGAAAATATAATTTTGAGTGAATTTCAAGATTACTACTGTTTTAATTAAGCTTACATATGCTATACTGTCATGTGAAGACAAATTAGCAAGTGGAGGGGGTTATGCCACTGAATGTTGACAGACAAACGGCGCCGTTTAAGTGACGTAACGGAGTTAAAATAATTAGGCCAGATGGGAAAGAGAAAACGTGTTTCGGTTAGAGATTTTGGACGGACTTGGAATAGGTGCTGCGCTAACCCTAGATGCCGTCTTTCTTTCTCATTTTAACTTTATTTATTTTATTCTTATACAAACTATGTCAGAGAAAGAGATAGCATATAACTAGTCAACTAATGTACCAAACTACACTTACAATTCTACCCTTATTTCATCTATTTACTGGTTGCCACTTTTGTGGTGGGTCTTGTCTTGCCCTCCACAATTTTTACGATTAACACATTCTTTCTCAAAAGTCGAAAGCAAAAATTTGCATCTAACAACCCTATGACAATATGAGCCTCTTTCTTAGGTGAATAGAGGGAAGTTTCTTTTGGGTTTGCTGTTGTTGCATGACAGAAATCCATGACAATACTCTAGAATGAATATGAACACACATGGAATTAATGTTTTCAATGTTCTATTAATGTCGTGTCATCTTTTTATAATCATAAAAAGTAAGAATTGAATTGACTTCATTTGGTTGTTATAAGGTAAAAGGGATAGATTGTACTCTTGATTCTATATACCTCCTGGTAGGGTGAATCAAGATAATTTGGAATTAATTTGATATCTGGGAGTTGCAACATAACTTGGTATATCAATTATATGGCTATAACTAAAGGTAACAATTGCGGGTTTGAGGAGTAGTTGATGTTGAAGTCATACACCAATTGAGAAGAGCGTGTTATCCCCTAGTATTTTAAGTAATGTAATAAAAAACAGATACGTTGACTCTTTAGCTTTTATTCAATAATGTCATACTGTAAGATCATATAAAAAGGTAATTTTTGTTTTTCTTCTAAACGATATGATATTGAGATTTTTTACAAGTGTAATTGGTTTCTAAAATGCGTTTCAGTTTTAGGTTTTTTACTCGTTAGTTTTGGTAAAGCTCCTATCCCTTTGCGACATTGGTTTCTTACAATACAATTTTGGAGGAAAATCAAGGTGATCTAAGATCAAACTCGAAAAATAATAATTATATTGATAAATATAGAAAGAAATTAGACAATGACTTTAATTTTCTTTATTAACTACAAGTCAATAAAAACTTAAAAAAATCGAAATTTTCAACTTCTAGTAAATGAGTGGTCCTCCACAAACTCGTATTTCAATTTTAAAGCCTCCAAAAATGGCATTCTTGAATAAAACTCAAGACTAAGGTCAAATGCTCTGGAAGCCCATTTATAAGTCCCCGCTAGGCCATACTGCTCTGTCTCAAATTAAACCAACTCTCTACACAAAATCAAACGAAAGAGAAGAAGATAAATCACAATACAGAGCAACCAGAAGAAGAAGAAGAGGGAGGTTGAAGAAAATGGCGAACTTGCTCACTTCAGTACACTTCTTCTTGGGGTTCTTCTATGATTATGATCTTCATGATGAACCCATGTCCACCGTCGTGCCAGGGATCACCAGCTCAATCTGGGGTGGCTACCCACCGCCGGATCATCGTTGGTGGGCGAAGAGGGCGAGTTCGAAATGACTCAGAGATCAAACGGCGCATTTTAGCCACCAGCAACTACATCAGCTACGGTGCGTGCAGAGGAACACTGTGCCCTGCTCACGGGCGCGCGCCTCCTAATACAACTGCCAAAATGGCGGCCAGGCTAACCCTACAGCCGTGCTGCAGCTCCATTTCACGGTGCAGGAGTTGAGTTTTTGTTTTTTTAATTTTTTTTTTTTTGGGGGTTTTTATGAAATGGGGTTGTGATTGTTATACTTGGAAGGTGAAGGGCCTTTATGTTATTGGAAAAAAAAAATATTGGTATCATTGTGTATATTGATTATATTTGGATGTTGATTTGTAAAAGATATTAATTGATTTTTCTTTTTCTTTTTTTTTTCCCCTGATTTTTTCTTTAATTTTTGTTTATTGTTGTAGGAAGAGAGTCCATGGTTTGGCTCTAACATTTATAATATTCATGGTTTATTTGTAAATTATATACATAAATCAATAAATCCCATTTGCGTGTGTTTTTTTTTTTCTTTGGTATTTTATTATTATTTCATTAAAAATTACCAATTTTTTTGGTTTCCAATTTGATCCAATGCATTATTTGGTTAATGGGTTAATTTTTTAAAGAAAAAATCCTTATTGGTAAAGGAAAAAGCAAGAATGTGAAAACAAATAGTAAAAAATGTGAAGTGTTTGAGTTGTCATGTGTACAAAGTGGATCAATGAAAGACATTTCATTTTTGTACTATGAAAAATACTATTAAAGTTGATGATCAAAGCAAACAAATCCCATTAATAATTGAGAGTATATTTTCCTTTTGAGGCAAAAGGGGGGAAGATAATTCATTCAAATTTCTTCATGGAAATCATGTAAAGTGGGGTTCCAATTGTCTATTCTCATTCTCATTTCTCCTTTCTTTTGAACTCAACTACATGGGAAATGTGCTTTTCTTCAAGAAGAGAAGGAACCAAATCTTATGGTTTCTTGATGAAGTTAAGACATATTAGCTTGTGGATGTGTATTTGATCCTATCCACCATGTATCTTTACAAATTTTTGAAATACCAGAAGGTACTACGTCAATCTTTTATGCGGTGATACATATATAACCAACCAATAATAAAAATGGTGGGTTTTTTTTCGTTAAACCCTATTCATAAATATGTGTGTTCTGGATTTTTCGTTTTCATCTATCTTACAATTATAATGATTGATATTAGTGAATTGAAAACTTTGTATCATAAATGGTATTATAATTGTATTACTAATTGAATTTTAATAGAGGGTAACAAATCAAAATCAAAAGTTGGTGTGGGAGTGGGATGGGAGCTCATCCATTGATTTTCCACCATATATTAAATTCCCTCACATGAAAGTGAATGTTGATTGAAACATTCAAAGCTATGAATGAGAAATAGGGTTTCAAAAGTATTGAAGCTCACATTACCAAATCCTTTTGTTTTAAAATCTAAGGTGGCATATTGGTGCTAATGATGGGTCATTTCATTTCATTTACCTATCATACATTAACATAAATCAAATTAAAAGCCAAACCCCATGGACCCTCCTCTTTAACCAACATCAAGGTTTAATTAGTTTATTTATGAAAGGACCCTCCAAGATTGCCTTTGCCTTTGCTCTATGCCACAATCTTTTCCTTTTGTGAAAAAAAAAAAAAAAAAAAAAAAGCTTGAATGTTTAATTAATTTCTCTTTACTCTCCTCTTGAAATGATAGAAAGTGGGTCCTTCGTAGTAATGATAGAATTAGAAAATTTAGTAAATAGTACCCATTTTTGATAATTACCTATTAATGGAAAAAAAAATATTATGAATAATTTTAGGTATTTCAATAAATTTATAAAAATTAATTTTCTTTGAGAATTGTCAAGGTGCAGTAAAATGATCTGACACTCACTTCTAAGTGGGTTATTAGTAAAATGAAGAAAAAAGTGGAAAGGTAGATGTGGAATTTTGTGCAAAAATAAATTTTTTATTAATAGGACCTACTCTGTATATTAATCCCCCTCACCTAAAAGATCACAAAAGACAAATGAGATTAAGTTGTCAACAACCCATTCCAACTAAGATTATAATTAATTTTATAATTATTATTTTATCATATGCTTCTTGGGTGCTTAAGAGAAAAGTATGAAGAGAATATAAATGCTTTTTTTTTTTTAGGTAAAAAAGGAATATATATATAATATATTTCATAAAATATTAATAATATATTTACGTGCACAAACTCAATCAAAAACAAATCTTACGTTTGTTACATATGCTAATGGATATATATTTATTGGATGAATACATATACATTCGTCTATCGTAATTTTATGTTTCAAATTTTTTTTTCAAACATTACTCATCGATGAAGGACAATGAGAGTAATTGTGGGCCTTATGGCTCACAATAGAAAGGCCATAGCCATTCACCCCTAGATTTACCTACGCCACCCATTCTAATCGGAAAGGGCTTGAAATCAAGTTGCAGGGCCCATATTCAAGATTAATCTTGATACTTCTGCATTCATATGCTATAATTATATGACAAAGAGTTTAAATAAGATTAATGTTATATAACAAAATATATAGCGCAAAACAAGAAGGAAAGCTGGAATAGGGAGGTGAGAGGTTAAAAAAAAAAGGGTAAAAAAACTTCATATTCACCCATAACTAAGAGCCACGACGGGCCAAAAAATTGAAAAAATGGGGAATAGGGGGTATTTTTTATTACTTTGGTTAAAATTTTCGAGATGTTCGAATATGTATTACCTAACTTAGTGGAATGAAACGGTGAATAAAACGCTCCAAAAAAAACTCGATGATTTTCATAATCGAGAGTATTACGGGCTAAAAAATAAGAAAAACAGGGGAATTTTCTTTTGTTAATTTTATTTTTATTCTACAAAACTTATCCCAAATCCCAATTCTTCATTATTATTATTGAATTATGAATTAGTATACTTCACATACAAGTATACTTAACGTCTAAGTCGTCAACGACATTCAGCGTTGATGTCGCGCAAACCACGATAACGCGCCGCCACGTGTCAAACCGCTGCCACCTACGTTACACCCGATTTCGTTTCAGAATTTTTCTCCTATAATACAAAGTTTCGTAATATCCAGAAACCCATCAGAATTTTCTCCTATAAATAGTACAAGTTTGTTAATATCCAGAAACCCATCAGCATCTATAATTTTTCGAAAGTTATTATTTTCGACGTCGTTTCTGAAATGGCACAAGACAACATTGATGCGCAACCAGCCATGGTGAGTGATCAGGGGTTTTTGGTTTCGTGTTTCAAGTTCTGCGATCGGTGTCTAAAATTGGGTTCTTGTGTTTTGTTTGATTTATTTTAAAGTTTTCTTAGGAACCCACAGAAAGTTATGAGTTTTGGTTTGGTTGATTCCACAAATTGTTTATGTGTGAAAGTATAGAGAAATAATCATGTGTTTTTTCTATCATGTTTCGAGTTCTATGGCCCTTTCTGAAATGGTTTTCTTGTGTTTGTTGATGGTACGAAGTTTTCCCGGAAACCAACAGAAAGTTTTGAGTTTTGGTTTGTGTTGACAACACGAAGTTCGTTAATTTCTATGTCAAAACTAGTATTTTTTTTCATTTCTGAGATCTGTTTGTTTGATTTTTTGTATGAAGTTTTCTCAAACCAAACAGAAAGATAAACTCTTGATTTGCTTTTTACCTGAAAAGCTCATAAATTTTTCGTGTGGAATGATCTTTAATTTCGTGGTTTGTTTCTTTTTTGTTGGCTTATAGAAAATTTTCCCGAAACCAAAGAAAATTTAAGCTTTGCTTTGCCCTTCTCGAGAAAAGTTCTAATTTTTTGGGAAACAAAAAACAAAAAGTTACTTCCTGATGATTTTCCTACAAGCCAAACAGAAAAATATAAGCTTTGTTTTGCCTAATATAATCTTCTGTTTTGTGTTGTACTTGTTTATTTTTTGTATAAATTTTCACAGGAATCAAACAGATTATTAGAAATTTTACTTGTATAAAACACCAATTAGTGATAGTTTCTTGAGAAATCCAAAAATAGAAATCCTATATAGGAATTTTTGTAGCTTTTAGTGATATATATTTGTTGGCTTGTATAAGTTCTCCCCAAAACAAAACAAGAGATTTGAACCATTAGTTGCCTTTTTGGTTTGTTGGTTCTTTGGAGTTTTTAATGATCTTTGAAGCTGACTTTGGATTTATGTAATTGATATGTTTTTGAAGACCGCTGAGGAGCAGCAGAAGCTGAAATATTTGGAGTTGTGCAAGTGGCTACGCTGCATGTATGAGTGCTTACAAACCTCATGTGTATGCGAAGGAGAAATCCGGGCCATTGAAACCGGTGTGGAGACTGTTGAGGGCGGTTAAGACGTGGTTGGACCTGTTTATGACAAGTTCCATGTCGTCCCAAGGAGCTTTCAAGTATGTTGATCGCAAGGTAAGTCTTTTTGTTGCATTGGGGTTTGATTAATTTATATTCAGTCTTTGTTGTAGCCTTGTTTAGTTTGTATGGCGTTAAGTTTGAGGTCTTAACGTCTTTTTGTCATGTTGATTAACATTTGGAAGAGTTTTGCCCAGGATATGATTTCTTATCTATAGAATTGTTTGTGAAGTGAAACTAATCAAACAAGGTTCTATTATCAAATAGTTCATTAAGAGGATAATGAAATGGCAATGTTATGAAATCGGCACATGATAAATTTGGTCAGTTTTAAATTTTCATTTTGCTGACAAACATGATGCTTCTTCTGGGGCTATTTTGAATGAAAGTGTCTCTTGAAGGAGATATTGATAACTTAATTCACATGGTTGCAGGTTGATGAGTCGGTGACCAAGATTGACACCCATGTGGCTCCAGCCTCAAGCAAGTTCCGCTCAGGCTCTCTCTGCAGCTAACAGGCTCCCGTGGTGGCTCGATCGTGGCTTCTGAAGTGAAACGAGCTGGCGTGGTGGACACAGCCTCAGGAATGCAAAATCTGTTTACACCAAGTAGAGCCAACAGCCAAGGAGCTCTACTCCAAGTACGAGCCAAAGCCGAGCAATGCGCTGTGTCACTTGGCGCAAACTCAACCAGCTCCCACTCTTCTCAAGTGGCCCAAGTTTTCGTGCCCACTGCTGCCTATTGTTCGAGAAGTACAACGAAACGGGCTTAGCACCGCAGAGAAGGGATACAGAGTGTCTACTTATTTGCCGTTGGTTCCTACCAAGAGGATTGCTAAGGTGTTTAGCAATGAGGTAGCTGGATCACAGCCTCTGGTTTCTGCTGGACATGAAACGGATGTTTCTGTGCAGTGACCATCTTTTTTAAGTGTTGATGGGTTGTTCTTATTTTGTGTGTGTGTGTCTCCCATCAAAAATGTTTTTATATTTATCAAAGTAATAGATTTTGATGAAATATAAGGTTTTTGTTCTTATGAATTCTATACATAATGGATTTGCTTCTTTTATAAATTTGTTTTGTCATCAGGGATCCAAGATTCTTACATTATTTTGCCCCTTGGAATCTCATTAGCACAAGTTGGGGTTTTTACATGTGGTTCTATATTATGCAATACCACTGTAAATTGGGAGGCAAAGGAATTAGGATTATTCCTTTACCATCTGAATAAGGTGAAAACATACCGTCAAACCATACTGCACTATTGCTGTGGATATTTACACGAAAAAGAAAATCTTTAAAAGAATCTACGTAATTAAACGTATGTACGAGCCAACAGCCAAGGAGCTCTACTCCAAGTACGAGCCATTGTTTTAAAACCCGGACCGGAGGGTAAACCGTTTTGCTGTCCGGGTCACGGTTCAATCGGTTCAACCGGTTGGACCGGTCGATTGGACCGGTGACGTCAGCAATATTTTATTTTTAAAAAAATTATATATTAACCCCTTAAATCTTAATATATTACAAAAATTCTCCTAAAAAAGTTCAAATTAGTCCCTAAAATTTTTATTTATTCCAAAAATACACCAATAAAATTACCAATTAATCCTTAAACTTTTGATATATATTCAAAATACTCCTATAAAATTACAAAGTAACCCTCATAATTTTAAAATATTTCAAAAACCCCCCTAAGACCTAAACCGGACCGGAGAAGCTACCGGTTCACGGTCCAACCGGTCCGACCGGCCGGTCCGGTTTTTAAAACAGAGGTACGAGCCAAAAGCCAAGGAGCTCTACTCCAAGTACGAGCCAAAAGCATTGTTTACTTGGAAGATGGAAGGGCCTTTATGTTATTGGAAAAAAAAATATTGGTATCATTGTGTAATATTTGATTATATTTGGATGTCTGATGTAAAAGATATTAATTCTGATTTTTCTTTTTCTTTTTTTTCCCCTGATTTTTTCTTTAATTTTTGTTTTTGTTGTAGGAAGAGAGATCCATGGTTTGGCTCAAACATTTATAATATTCATGGTTATTTTTTAAATTAGTTATACATAAATCAATAAATCCCATTTTGCGTGTGTTTTTTTTTTTTTTGGTATTTTATTATATTTCATTAAATTACTAATCTGTTGTGGTCTCAATTTTGAATCCAATGCATTTTGGTTATGGGTTAATTTTCTTAAGAAAAAATCCTTATTGGTAAAGGAAAAAGCAAGATGTGAAAACAATAGTAAAAAAAATGTGAAGTGTTTGAGTTGTCATGTACCTAAAGTGATCAATGAAAGACTTATTTCATTTATTGTTAAAAATACTATTAAAAGTGATGATCAAAGCAAACAAATCCCATTAAAATTGAGAGTATCATTTATCCTTTTGAGCACAAAAGGGGGAAAGAATAATTCATCAAATTTCTTCATGGAAATGCTGTAAAGTGGGGTTCCAATTGTCATATTCTCATTCTCATTTTTCTCCTTTCTTTTGACTAACTCCTACATGGGAATGTGCTTTTCTTCAAGAAGAGAAGGAACCAAATCTATGGTTTCTGATGAAGTTAAGACATTATTAGCTTGTGGATGTGTATTTGATCTACCCACCATGTATACTTTACAAATTTTTGAAATACCAGAAGGTACTACGTCAATCTTTTATGCGGTCGATACATATATAACCAACCAATAATAAACATGGTGGGTTTTTTTTCGTTAACCCTATTCGATAAATTTATGTCGTTTCTGGATTTTCTCGTTTTCATCTATCTTTACAATTATAATGATGATAGTTAGTGAATTGAAAACTTTTGTATCATAAATGGTATTATAATTGTATTACTAATTGAATTTTAATAGAGGGTAACAAATCAATCAAAAGTTGGTGTGGGAGTGGGAGGGGGCTTCATCCATTTGATTTTCCACCATATATTAAATTCCCTCACATGAAAGTGAATGATTGATTGAAACATTCAAAGCTATGAATGAAGAAATAGGGTTTCAAAAGTTTGAAGCTCACATTACCAAATCCTTTTGTTTTAAATCTTAGGTGGCATATTGGTTGCTAATGATGGGTCCATTTCATTGCATTTACACCCTATCATGACATTTAACATAAATCAAATTAAAAGCCAACCCCATGGACCCTCTCACTCTTTAACCAACATCAAGGTTTATATTTTATTTATGCAAGGACCCTCCAAGATCTTGCCTTTGCCTTTGCTCTATCCACAATCTTTTCCTTCTTTTGTGAAAAAAAAAAAAAAAAAAAAAAAAAAAAGCTTGAATGTTTAATTAATTTCTCTTTTACTCTCCTCTTGAATGTAGAAAGTGGGTCCTTGCGAAGTACATGAAAATTTAGAAAATTTAGGTAAAAATAGTCCCATTTTTGATAATTAGCCTATTAATGAAAAAAATATTTATAATAATTTTTAGGTATTTCAATAAATTTATTAGAAATTATTATTTTTCTTTTGAGTTGTCAAGGTGCATGTAACTGATCTTGACACCGTCACTCTAAGTTGGGTTATTAGTAAAATGAAGAAAAAGTGGAAAGGTAGATGTGGAATTTTTGTGCAAAATATAATTTATTTTATTATATGGACCTACTCCTTGTATATTAATCCCCTTCACCTAAAAGATCACAAAGACAATGAAGATTAAGTTGTTCAACCACCATTCCAACTAAGATTATAATTAATTTTATAATTATTATTTTATCATATGCTTCTTGGGTGCTTAAAGAAAACTATGAAGAGAATATAATGCTTTTTTTTTTTTAGGTAAAAAGGAATATATATTAATCTATTTCATAAAATTATTAATATTATTTACGCACAAACTCAATCAAAAACAAATCTTTACTTGTGTTACATATCTAATGTATATATATTTATTGGATAATACAATACATTCGTTCTATCGTAATTTTTATGTTTCAAATTTTTTTTCAAACATTACTCATCGATGAGGACAATGAGAGTATGTTGTGGGCCTTATGGCTCACAATAGAAAGGCCATAGCCATTTCCCCACCAGCCTAGTTTTTACCTACGCCACATTCTAATCGGAATTGGGCTTGAAATCAAGTTGCAGGGCCCATATTCAAAGATTATCTTGATACTTCTGCATTCATATGCTATATTATATGACAAAGAGTTTAAATAAGATTAAGTTTAATTAACAAATATATTAGGCAAAACAGAAGAGAAAGCTGGAATAGGGAGGTGAGAGGTTAAAAAAAAAGGGTAAAAAAAACTTCATAATTCACCCATAACAGCCACGACGGGCCAAAAATTGAAAAAATGGGAATAGGGGCTATGTAGCTTTTTCTACTTACTTTGGTTACAAATTTTCGAGATGTTCGAATATGTTATTTACCTAACTTAGTGGATTAACGGTGAATAAACGCTTCAAAAAAAATCGATGATTCTTTCATAATCGAGATGTATTACGGCTAAAAATAAAAAACAGGGGAATTTTCTTCTGATTAATTTTTATTTTATTTCTACAAACTTACCCAAATCCCAATTTCTCATTATTTATTGAATTTTGAATTTGTACTACTTCACATATAAGTTTACTTAACGTCTAAGTCGTCAACCGAATCAGCGTTGATGTTGCGCAAACCCACTGATAACGCGCCGCCACGTTTCAAACCGCTCGCCACCATACGTTCACACCCGATTTCGTTTCGAATTTTTCTCCTATAAATACAAAGTTTCGTATATACCAGAAACCCATCAATTTTTCTCCTATAAATATTACAAGTTCGTTAATACAGAAACCCATCAGCATCTATATTTCTCGAGAGTACTTTATTTTTACGACGTCGTTTCTGAATGGCACAAGACAAAATTGATGCGCAACCAGCCATGTGAGTGATCAGGGTTTTTGGTTTCGTCTTTCAAGTTCTGTGATCGGTGTCTAAAATTGGGTTCTTGTTTGTTTTGTTTGATTTATTTTAAAGTTTTCTTAGGAACCAAACAGAAAGTATGATTTTTGGTTTGGTTGATTCCACAAATTTTTATGTGAAAGTATAGAGAAATAATCATGTGTTTTTTCTATCATGTTTCGAGTTCTATGGCTTTCTGAAATTGGTTCTTTTTTGTTTGTTTGATGGTACGAAGTTTTCCCGGAAACCAAACAGAAAGTTTTGAGTTTTGGTTTTGTTGACAACACAAAGTTCGTTAATTTCTATGTCAAAACTGTTATTTTTTTCATTCTTGAGTAATCTGTTTGTTTGATTTTTGTATGAAGTTTTCTCTAACCAAACAGAAAGATAAACTCTTGATTTGCTTTTTACCTGAAAAGCTCATAAATTTTTTCGTGGAATGATATCTTTAATTTCGTGGTTTGTTTTCTTTGTTTGTGCTTATAGAAAATTTTCCCAGAAACCAAACGGAAAATTATAATTTTTGCTTTCCTTTCTCGAGAAAAGTTCATAATTTTTTGTGAAACCAAAACAAAAAGTTTACTTCCTGTATTGAATTTTCCTACAAGCCAAACAGAAAAATATAAGCTTTGTTTTGCCTAATATAATCTTCTGTTTGTGTTGTACTTTGTTTATTTTTGTATAAATTTCACAGGAATCAAACAGATTTAAATTTTACTTGTATAAACACGCAATTATTGATAGTTTCTTAATCCAAAATAGAACTCCTATATAGGAATTTTTGTAGCTTTTAGTGATATATTTTGATTGGCTTGTATAACGTTCTCCCCAAACAAAACAGAGAATTTGAACCATTAGTTGCCTTTTTGGTTTGTTGGTTCTTGGAGTTTTTTGAATGATTTCTTTGAAGCTGACTTTGGATTTTATTATGATATGTTTTTGAAGACCGCTGAGGGAGCAGCAGAAGCTGAAATATTTGGAGTTCGTGCAAGTGGCTACGCTGCATGTATTAGTGCTTCACAAACCTCTATGTGTATGCAAGGAGAAATCCGGGCCATTGAAACCCGTGTGGGAGACTGTTGAGGGAACGGTTAAACGTGGTTGACCTGTTTATGACAAGTTCCATGTCGTCCCAATGGAGCTTCTCAAGTATGTTGTCGCAAGGTAAGTCTTTTTGTTGCATTGGATTTGATTAATTTATTATATCAGTCGTTTGTGTATACCTTGTTTAGTTTGTATGGCGTAAGTTTGAGGTCTTAACGTCTTATTTGTCATTGTTTGATTAACATTTTGGAGTTTTGCCCATGGTATGATTTCTTATCTATAGAATTGTTGTGAAGTGAAACTAATCAAATTGCAGGTTCTAATCTCAAATAGTTCGATTATAGAGGATAAATGAAATGCAATTGTTATGAAATCGGCACATGATAAATTTGCTCAAGTTTTAATTTCATTTTGCTGACAACATGATGCTTCTTTTCTGGGGCTAATTTTGAATGAAAGTGTCCTCTGTGAAAGATATTGATAACTTAATTCACATGGTTGCGTTGTGAGTCGGTGACCAAGATTGACACCCATGTGCCTCCATCCTCAAGCAAGTTCCTCCAGGCTCTCTCTGCAGCTCACACCTCCAGTGGTGGCTCATCGTGCTTCTGAAGTGAAACGAGCTGGCGTGGTGGACACAGCCTCAGGAATCGCAAAATCTGTTTACACCAAGTACGAGCCAACACCCAAGAGCTCTACTCCAAGTACGAGCCAAAGCCGAGCAATGCGCTGTGTCAACTTGGCGCAAACTCAACCAGCTCCCACTCTTCCCTCAAGTGGCCCAAGTTTTCGTGCCCACTGCTGCCTATTGTTCCGAGAAGTACAACGAAGATCTGTGTTGGGCCCCACGTTTATAACGGCTAAGTGCATGTTACGTCGACGCCTATTTCATCTTCTTCTTCCTAACTCCGTCACTCCCTTTCAAATCCTTCCGTTTAATAAATAGTGATAACAATAAGAGACGAATAAAATCTGTCTATGGTTTGCAATTTTATCTTTTTTTTTTTAAATGGAATATATGTATTCATTTTCTTATTTATCTAATTATTGATATAATCCAACAATTTCAAATAAATTTGTATATAATAATATTTTATTTAATATCATGGATAAATATCAAAGTAATTTATATATAAAACATTATTCTACTCCAACCATTAGATTGTTTTTCAATTCATTCATAGGTAGTTTAGATGATTAGGTCGAATTAGAGATAGTATAGATAGACGTACGATTTCAAGTTCAATTTTTTATTTTAACATTTATGATTTAAATAAAGGATTGTGACGGTGGATTACGGTATTAGTCTTCTCAAGAAAAATATAACTTTTGAGTGAATTTCAAGATTACCTACTGTTTCTTAATTAAGCTTACATATGCTATACTGTCATGTGAAGACAAATTACAAGTGGAGGGGGTTATGCTCACTGGAATGTTGACAGACAAACGGCGCCGTTAATTAACCGTGACGTAAACGGAGTTAAAATGAATTAGGCCAGATGGGAAAGAGAAAACGTGTTTCGGTTAAGAGATTCTTTGGACGGACTTGGGAATAGGTGCTGCGCTAACCCTAGATGCCGTCTTTCTTTCTCATTTTAAACTTTATTTTATTTTTCTTATTGTTTTCTCATTTTCTTATACCAACTATGTCAGAGAAAGAGTTAGTGATACATAACTAGTCAACTAATGTACCAAAACTACACTTACAATTCTACCCTTCATTTTCACCTTATTTACCTGGTTGCCACTATTTGTGGTGGGTCTTGTCCTTGCCCTCTCACAATTTTTACGATAAACACATTCTTTCTTCAAAAGTCGAAAGCAAAAATTTGCAGCTAACAACCCTAGTGACAATATGAGCTTCTTTCTGCTTTAGGTGAGTAGAGGGAAGTTTCTTTTTGGGTTTGCTGTTGTTGCATGACAGAAATCCATGACAATACTTCTAGAATGAATATGAACACACATGGAATTAATGTTTTCAATGTTCTATTAATGTCGTGTCATCTTTTTTATAATCATAAAAAGTAATGAATTGAATTGACCTCCTCATTTTGGGTAAAGTAAAAGGGGATAGATTTGTACTCTTGATTCCTAAATTCCTCCTGGTAGGGTGAATCAAGATAATTTGGAATTAATTTTGATATCTTGAGGTTTGCAACAATAACTTGGTATATCAATTATATTGGCTATTAACTAAAGTTAACTAATTTGCGGGTTTGAGGAGTAGTTGAAGTCATACCCAATTGAAGAAGCGTGTTATCCAATCGTATTTTAAGTAATTGTAATAAAACCAGATCGGTTGACTCTTTAGCTTTTCTTACAATAATTGTCATACTGTAAGATCATAATAAAAAGGTAATTTTTGTTTTTCTTCTAAACGAATACGATATTGAGATTTTTTACCCAAGTGTAATTGGTTTCTAAAATCGCTTTCAGTTTTAGGTTTTTTACTCGTTAGTTTTGGTAAAGCTCCTATCCCTTTGCGACATTGGTTTTCTTACAATACAATTTTGGAGGAAAATCAAGGTGATCTAAGATCAAACTCGAAAAATAAATAATTATATTGATACAATATAGAAAGAAAATTAGACAATGACTTCTAATTTTCTTTATTAATCACAAGTCAATAAAAACTTAAAAAAATCCGAAATTTTCAATCTTTCTAGTAAGATGAGTGGTCCTCCACAAACTCGATATTTCAATTTTCAAGCCCTCCAAAAATGGCATTCTTGTAATAAAACTCAAGACTAAGGTCAAATTGCTCTGGAAGCCCATTTATAAGTCCCCGCTAGGCCATACTGCTCTGTCTTCAAATTAAACCAACTCTCTACACAAAATCAAATCGAAAGAGAAAGAAAAGAATAAATCACAATACAGAGCAACCAGAAGAAGAAGAAGAGGGAGGTTGAAGAAAATGGCGAACTTGCTCACTTCACGTACACTTCTTCTTGCGGTTTCTTCTATGATTATGATCTTCATGATGAACCCATTGTCCACCGTCGATGCCAGCGGGGATCACCAGCTCAATCTGGGGTGGCTACCCACCGCCGGATCATCGTTGGTGGGCGAAGAGGGCGAGTTCGAAATGGACTCAGAGATCAACAGGCGCATTTTAGCCACCAGCAACTACATCAGCTACGGTGCGCTGCAGAGGAACACTGTGCCCTGCTCACGGCGCGGCGCCTCCTACTACAACTGCCAAAATGGCGGCCAGGCTAACCCTTACAGCCGTGGCTGCAGCTCCATTTCACGGTGCAGGAGTTGAGTTTCTTGTTTTTTTAAAATTTTTTTTTTTTTGGGGGGTTTTTATGAAATGGGGTTGTGATTGTTATACTTGGAAGGTGGAAGGGCCTTTATGTTATTGGAAAAAAAAAATATTGGTATCATTGTGTAATATTATGATTATATTTGGATGTCTGATGTAAAAGATATTAATTCTGATTTTTCTTTTTCTTTTTTTTTTCCCCATGATTTTTTCTTTAATTTTTGTTTATTGTTGTAGGAAGAGAGATCCATGGTTTGGCTCTAACATTTATGAATATTCATGGTTTATTTTGTAAATTAGTTATACATAAATCAATAAATCCCATTTTGCGTGTGTTTTTTTTTTTCTTTGGTATTTTATTATTATTTCATTAAAAAATTTAACCTAATTCTTGTTTGTGGGTTCTCCAATTTTGAATCCAATGCATTATTTGGTCTAATGGGTTAGATTTTCTTAAAGAAAAAATCCTTATTGGTAAAGGGAAAAAGCAAGAATGTGAAAACAATAGTAAAAAAATGTGAAGTGTTTGAGTTGTCATGTACCTAAAAGTGGATCAATGAAAGACATTATTTCATTTATTTGTACTATGAAAAATACTATTTAAAAGTTGATGATCAAAGCAAACAAATCCCATTAATAATTGAGAGTATCATTTGTCCTTTTGAGGCAAAAAGGGGGAAAGAATAATTCATTCAAATTTCTTCATGGAAATACATGTAAAGTGGGGTTCCAATTGTCATATTCTCATTCTCATTTTTCTCCTTTCTTTTGACTAACTCAACTACATGGGAAATGTGCTTTTCTTCAAGAAGAGAAGGAACCAAATCTTATGGTTTCTTGATGAAGTTAAGACATTATTAGCTTGTGGATGTGTATTTGATCCTATCCACCATGTATTCTTTACAAATTTTTGACATACCGGAAGATACTACGTCAATATTTTATGCGGTGGATGCATATATAACCAACCAATAATAAATAAATGGTGGGTTTTTTTTCGTTAAACCCTAATTCAATAAATTTATGTCGTTTCTGGATTGTGTCGTTTTCGTCCATCTTTAGTTTACAATTATAATAACTGATAATTAGTGAATTGAAAACTTTTGTATCGTAAATGGTATTACAATTGTATTACTAATTGAATTTTAATAGAGGGTAACAAATCAAAATCAAAAGTTGGTGTGGGAGTGGGAGTGGGAGCTTTCATCCATTTGATTTTCCACCATATATTAAATTCCCTCACATGAAAGTGAATGATTGATTGAAACATTCAAAGCTATGAATGAAGAAATAGGGTTTCAAAAGTTATTGAAGCTCACATTACCAGATCCTTTTGGTTTTAAAATCTAAAGGTGGCATATTGGTTGCTAATGATGGGTCCATTTCATTGCATTTACACCCTATCATGACATTTAACATAAATCAAATTAAAAGCCAAACCCCATGGACCCTCTTCACTCTTTAACCAACATCAAGGTTTAATTAGTTTATTTATGCAAAGGACCCTCCAAGATCTTGCCTTTGCCTTTGCTCTATGCCACAATCTTTTCCTTCTTTTGTGAAAAAAAAAAAAAAAAAAAGCTTGAATGTTTAATTAATTTCTCTTTTACTCTCCTCTTGAAATGATAGAAAGTGGGTCCTTGCGGAAGTACATGATAAGAAATTTAGAAAATTTTAGGTAAAAAAATAGTACCCATTTGTTGATAATTAGCCTATTAATGGAAAAAAAAATATTTATGAATAATTTTTAGGTATTTCAATAAATTTATTAAGAAAATTAATTATTTCTTTTGAGAATTAGTCAAAGGTGCATGTAAACTGATCTTGACACCTCACTTCTAAGTTGGGTTATTAGTAAAATGAAGAATAAATAGTGGAAAGGTAGATGTGGAATTTTGTGCAAAATATAAATTATTTTATTAATATGGACCTACTCCTTGTATATTAATCCCCTTCACCTAAAAGATCACAAAAGACAAATGAAGATTAACGTTGTTCAACCACCATTCCAACTAAGATTAGTAATTACATTTTATAATTATTATTTTATCATATGCTTCTTGGGTGCTTAAGAGAAAAGCTATGAAGAGAATATAAATGCTTTTTTTTTTTAGGTAAAAAGGAAAATTAAATGCTTTTAATATATCATAAAATATTAATAATATATTTACGTGCACAAACTCAATCACAAAACAAATCTTTACGTTCGTTACATATACTAATGTGACATACGTTTATTGGATGAATACATATACGTTCTTTTTATCGTAAATTTTTATGTTTCGAATTTTTTTTCAAACATTACTCATCGATGAAGGTCAATGAGAGTATATTGTGGGCCTTATGGCTCACAATAGAAAGGCCATAGGCCATTTGCCACCAGCCTAATTTTTACCTACGCCACCCATTCTAATCGGAATTGGGCTTGAAATCAAGTTGCAGGGCCCATATTCAAAGATTAATCTTGATACTTCTGCATTCATATGCTATAATTTTATGACAAAGAGTTTAAATAAGATTAATGTTATAATTAACAAAATATATTAGGAAAATTAATATGCCACTAATATTATATCATAGTATAATTTATTTTAATTTTTTTGTACCCCTTGGTTTATATAAAGAGTTTGATGCATTTTTAATCACATCATATAAAAATTTAACAGGAATGGGAACGAGAACTAAAATGGAGTGTGAGCGGGAATGAAAACCGGAATGATAATGGGAATGCAAATAATTATAGGAACTAAAATAGAAATAAGAATCCGAAACAAGAAGAGAAAGCTGGAATATAAACTGGAATAGGGAGGCGAGAGGGTAAAAAAAAAAAAATAAAAGGCTAAAAATAACTCCATAATTCACCCGTAACTAAGAGCCACGACGGGCCAAAAAATCGAAAAAACGGGAGAATAAGGGTTATATAACTTTTTTACTTATTTTGATTATAAATTTTCGAGATGTTTCAGCTTGCTATTTACCTAACTTTAGACGGTGAATAAAACGCTCCAAAAAACTTGATTCTTTCATAATCGAGATGTATTACGGGCTGAAAAATCAGAAAAAACAGGGGGATTTTCTTCTGATTAATTTTATTTTATTTCTACAAAACTTATCCCAATTTCTTCAATTATTATTATTGAATTATTGTAATACTTCACATACAAGTATACTTAACGTCTAAGTCGTCAACGAATCAGCATTCAGCGTTGATGTCGCGCAAACCCCACCGATAACGCGCCGCCACGTGTCAAAACCGCTTGCCACCGTACGTTTACACCCGATTTCGTTTCAGAATTTTTCTCCTATAAATACAAAGTTTCGATAATATCCAGAAACCCATCAGAATTTTTCTCCTATAAATACAACGCTTCATTAATATCCAGAAACCCATCAGCATCTATTATTTTACGACGTCGTTTCTGAAATGGCACAAGACAACATTGATGCGCAACCAGCCATGGTGAGTGATCAGGGGTTTTTCGGTTTCGTGTTTCAAGTTCTGCGATCGGTGTCTAAAATTGGGTTCTTGTTTGTTTTGTTTGATTTATTTTAAAGTTTTCTTAGGAACCAAACAGAAAGTTATGAGTTTTGGTTTGGTTGATTCCACAAAGTTCGTAAATTATGATGTGAAAGTATAGAGAAATAATCATGTGTTTTTTCTATCATGTTTCGAGTTCTATGGCCGCTTTCTGAAATTGATTTCTTGTTTGTTTTGTTTGATGGTACGAAGTTTTCCCGGAAACCAAACAGAAAGTTTTGAGTTTTGGTTTTGTTGACAACACGAAGTTCGTTAATTTCTATGTCAAAACTAGTTATTTTTTCATTCTTGAGTATCTGTTTGTTTTGATTTTTTGTATGAAGTTTTCTCATAACCAAACAGAAAGATAAACTCTTGATTTGCTTTTTACCTGAGAAGCTCATAAATTTCTTCGTGGAATGATCTTTAATTTCGTGGTTTGTTTTCGTTGCTTATAGAAAATTTTCCCGGAAACCAAACAGAAAATTATAAGCTTTGCTTTGCCCTTCTCGAGAAAAGTTCATAAATTTTTTGTGAAACGAAAAAACAAAAAGTTTACTTCCTGTATTGAATTTTCATACAAGCCAAACAGAAAAATATAAGCTTTGTTTTGCCTAATATAATCTTCTGTTTTGTGTTGTACTTTGTTTATTTTGTTGTATAAATTTTCACTGGAATCAAACAGATTATTAGAAATTTTACTTGTATAAACACGCAATTAGTTGATAGTTTCTTGAGAAATCCAAAAATAGAACTCCTATATAGGAATTTTTGTAGCTTTTAGTGATTATATTTGTTTATTGGCTTGTATAACGTTCTCCCCAAAACAAAACAGAGAATTTGAACCATTAGTTAGCCTTTTTGGTTTGTTGGTTCTTTGGAGTTTTTTGAATGATTTCTTTGAAGCTGACTTTGGATTTATGTAATTGATATGTTTTTGAAGACCGCTGAGGAGCAGCAGAAGCTGAAATATTTGGAGTTCGTGCAAGTGGCTACGCTGCATGTATTGATGTGCTTCACAAACCTCTATGTGTATGCGAAGGAGAAATCCGGGCCATTGAAACCCGGTGTGGAGACTGTTGAGGGAACGGTTAAGAACGTGGTTGGACCTGTTTATGACAAGTTCCATGTCGTCCCAATGGAGCTTCTCAAGTATGTTGATCGCAAGGTAAGTCTTTTTGTTGCATTGGATTTGATTAATTTTATATTCAGTCGTTTGTTGATAGCCTTGTTTAGTTTGTATGGCGTTAAGTTTGAGGTCTTAACGTCTTATTTGTCATTGTTTGATTAACATTTTGGAAGAGTTATGCCCATGGATATGATTTCTTATCTATAGAATTGTTTGTGAAGTGAAACTTAATCAAATTCTAAGGTTCTTATTATCAAATAGTTCAATTATAGAGGATCAATGAAATGGCAATTGTTATGAAATCGGCACATGATAAATTTGCTCAGTTTTAAATTTTCATTTTGCTGACAAACATGATGCTTCTTTTCTGGGGCTAATTTTGATATGAAAGTGTCCTCTGTGAAGGAGATATTGATAACTTAATTCACATGGTTGCAGGTTGATGAGTCGGTGACCAAGATTGACACCCATGTGCCTCCAGTCCTCAAGCAAGTTCCTGCTCAGGCTCTCTCTGCAGCTCAACAGGCTCCAGTGGTGGCTCGATCGGTGGCTTCTGAAGTGAAACGAGCTGGCGTGGTGGACACAGCCTCAGGAATCGCAAAATCTGTTTACACCAAGTACGAGCCAACAGCCAAGGAGCTCTACTCCAAGTACGAGCCAAAAGCCGAGCAATGCGCTGTGTCAACTTGGCGCAAACTCAACCAGCTCCCACTCTTCCCTCAAGTGGCCCAAGTTTTCGTGCCCACTGCTGCCTATTGTTCCGAGAAGTACAACGAAACGGTGCTTAGCACCGCAGAGAAGGGATACAGAGTGTCTACTTATTTGCCGTTGGTTCCTACCAAGAGGATTGCTAAGGTGTTTAGCAATGAGGTAGCTGGATCACAGCCTCTGGTTTCTGCTGGACATGAAACGGATGTTTCTGTGCAGTGACCATCTTTTTTAAGTGTTGATGGGTTGTTCTTATTTTGTGTGTGTGTGTCTCCCATCAAAAATGTTTTTATATTTATCAAAGTAATAGATTTTGATGAAATATAAGGTTTTTGTTCTTATGAATTCTATACATAATGGATTTGCTTCTTTTATAAATTTGTTTTGTCATCAGGGATCCAAGATTCTTACATTATTTTGCCCCTTGGAATCTCATTAGCACAAGTTGGGGTTTTTACATGTGGTTCTATATTATGCAATACCACTGTAAATTGGGAGGCAAAGGAATTAGGATTATTCCTTTACCATCTGAATAAGGTGAAAACATACCGTCAAACCATACTGCACTATTGCTGTGGATATTTACACGAAAAAGAAAATCTTTAAAAGAATCTACGTAATTAAACGTATGTACGAGCCAACAGCCAAGGAGCTCTACTCCAAGTACGAGCCATTGTTTTAAAACCCGGACCGGAGGGTAAACCGTTTTGCTGTCCGGGTCACGGTTCAATCGGTTCAACCGGTTGGACCGGTCGATTGGACCGGTGACGTCAGCAATATTTTATTTTTAAAAAAATTATATATTAACCCCTTAAATCTTAATATATTACAAAAATTCTCCTAAAAAAGTTCAAATTAGTCCCTAAAATTTTTATTTATTCCAAAAATACACCAATAAAATTACCAATTAATCCTTAAACTTTTGATATATATTCAAAATACTCCTATAAAATTACAAAGTAACCCTCATAATTTTAAAATATTTCAAAAACCCCCCTAAGACCTAAACCGGACCGGAGAAGCTACCGGTTCACGGTCCAACCGGTCCGACCGGCCGGTCCGGTTTTTAAAACAGAGGTACGAGCCAAAAGCCAAGGAGCTCTACTCCAAGTACGAGCCAAAAGCCGAGCAATGCGCTGTGTCAACTTGGCGCAAACTCAACCAGCTCCCACTCTTCCCTCAAGTGGCCCAAGTTTTCGTGCCCACTGCTGCCTATTGTTCCGAGAAGTACAACGAAACGGTGCTTAGCACCGCAGAGAAGGGATACAGAGTGTCTACTTATTTGCCGTTGGTTCCTACCAAGAGGATTGCTAAGGTGTTTAGCAATGAGGTAGCCGAATCACAGCCTCTGGTTTCTGCTGGACATGAAACTGATGTTTCTGTGCAGTGACCATCTTTTTTAAGTGTTGATGGGTTGTTCTTATTGTGTGTGTGTGTGTCTCCCATCAAAAATGTTTTTATTTTGATGTTTTACCTTGAAATATAAGGTTTTTGTTCTATACATAAAGGATTTGCTTCTTTTATAAATTTGTTTTGTCATCATGGATCCAAGATTCTTACATTATTTTGCCCCCTGGAATCTCATTAGCGCAAGTTGGGGTTTTTACATGTGGTTCTATATTATGCAGTACCACTGTAAATTGGGAGGCAATGGAATTCGGATTACACGAAAGAGAAAATCTTTAAAAGAATATACGTAAAGGTAGGCAAAGCAAAAGCTTATAATTTTCTGTTTGGTTTCTGGGAAAATTTTCTATAAGCCAACAAAACAAAATAAGAAAACAAACCACGAGATTAAAGATCATTACCATCAGCTCCACGAAGAAATTTATGAGCTTTTCAGGTGAAAAGCAAACCAAGAGTTTATCTTTTGTTTGGTTGCTGAGAAAAAAACAGTACTTATTCGAAGAAATTAACGAAACTTTGTATTTATTATGGGAGAAAAATTCTGAAACAAAATCCGGTGTAAACGTACGGTGGCGGTGAAAGGGCGGTTTTGACACGTGGCGACGCCTTATCAGTGGGTTTGCGCAACATCAACGCTGATTAGTTGACGACATTACAGTAGTTAAAGAAATAAAATAANGTAGATCTGGCCTTTTCCGGCCAGATCAGCCACGGATCTGGCCGGAAAAGGCCAGATCTGGCTGCTGCTTCGACGGCCAGATCTTGCCTTTTCCGGCAAGATCCGTGGCGGATCTGACCGGAAAAGGAAAGATCGGCACGTTACGACACAGATCCGACGGATCTGTGTCGTAATACAGTTTTTCGGCCAGATTCCGACGATGGTGGCCGGAATCTGGCATTGGGGGTGGTGGGGGTGTTTTTGTCATTTAACAAATATTTTATATATGGGGGTGTTTAATTAAATTAGCAAACCTAGGGGGTTTTTTAAAAATTTTTAAATTTATAAAAAACAAAAATTGAAACTTTGAATGGCATTTTAGTCTTTTTACTATTAATAAACAAAAATCACTAATAGAATATGACGGAAGGTACCTATTTGTCGTTTCAAAACCTTTTGAGTATCAATTTGTCATTACAGTAAACTTTAAGTATGTACAAATCGTTCGCCCAAAATATTTGTTGTGAATAGTCGGTTATCGTACTCGTACTTGCACTGCTGTCGTCAGAGTGATGAAAAAGGAGGTATTTTCAGATTGCAACGTAGAAATTTATCATGAAATTGGGCCAGGGTGGGAAGACATGTAATTATGGCACCGGAACGAGGACAGCCATGTGACAGCATTCTACCTTTTGGTTTTGATTAATATTCTTTGTAAATCCATATTTCATGTCACTATTAGAAATCATATTAATTGCCTCTTGTTAAGTGGATTCAAAAATTTAAGTTTAAAGATCTATATATCAAGTAAAAGTATTTGTTGTGAGGTAGAACTGCTTTCAATTATTTTAAATTCTCAGCAGCAAGAATTAATTAAGCAACGAAAGGACTTTAGAATATCTGATTATGGAAGGTAGGTGTTAGTCAAATCTACATCCACAATTTAATAATTCGTAAAATGCTATTAACAGATAAGAGCACTAGATTATTAAGACGAATTGTTGAAAGTAATGCTACATTTATACCACTTATTACACTATTTTCATTATATTATGATGTGACATATATCACAATTATATAAATTTTTAATTATTTTAAATTTTTAATATTATAATAAAATTATTATTAATAAAATAATCATAATACCGTAAAAATAATGTAAAGGTAATGTAAATATAACATTACTTTCAATAAAAAGCCTACTTGTCGTATTGCTATAGCCGGTGAGACTGGAGTAATGAAAATGGTGGTATTTGATTTGTCATGTCAGCAACTGTAAACATTACTGCATGTGATGGTATAATATTATACCATCACCATCACTTCATTAATTACCAAATCAGCAGTCTTTAATTAATTTTTAATTAATTAAATACAACAAAGTTTTGTCACTTTTTAAGCTATTATTAAATTTAGGTCCTTTGTTTTGATTTATGCTTCAATTATTCCTTAATGATGTGATGCCAAGAACATTTGCACCAACAAATCTAGAAAGAACCAAAAAAATTGAAGCCCGCAGTGATGAGAGGTATAATTGATTAATGTTAGGGAACAATAAGAGCATTTGATGAAGTTATATTTGATCGAACATATAAGATCTCTTTGTTTGTATTTACTTGATTCACACGCATCCTCCTTAAATTATGAGATTGAATTGAACACGTGCATGTCCCACCAACCCCATCTCAAATTCATATGGTGATTGAACACAACTTGAATGATCTCCCAATATTTAATCGTTCAAGTTGAAAAACATTTGACCATATCTAGATTGATCAATCAGATTTATCTCTTTAATTAAGATATATTCTCAAAGATTTGGGGTTTGAATAAATGCACACACATTTATTCTTTAGATATAAATATATGGTTGAATTTGTAGCATAGTTTTAATTAATAGATATATTGATGAGTTAGGTAGGTTTAGAGAATATATTTTTTCACTTATCAAATTAAATAGTCGAGATCATATATAGAGAGTGAGTGAGATGGGGATTATGATTAATGACTTACAAACTAAGAATTAATGAGTTTATAAAAATTAATATTAGTGATCATCTAGTTTAGAATTAAGGAGTTTTGTTAATTAATTCTAAACTCCTTAATTAACTCACTCCTTAATTAAAATTATTTTCTTGTCTTGGGTTTCTTTTAAAATGGATTTGTTTCTTATTATTTATTACTGACTAACGATCGTGCTTTGATATAAATAGGAACGTTTCTTTTGATTCAAAAACGGGTTACTTCAATCTTTTTTGGCTTTTGATATTTTAACTTTGTATTCCACTGGGTCTGTTAGTTTTTTGGTGCCGGTCTAATGTGAAAGCTATTACTGTAATCCAAATATCTAATATAATTCGTGATGAAAGGGTAGTTAGCTTTGTTCCAATACAAAAGATAAAATGCAACAAGAGATTAAATATAAAGATAAACATAAAGATAGTGGGCCCTTGATGTTTGAAAATGAATATTGGCTCATGCAAACAATAACGGCAGAATTTCTTTTGAAAAAGGCCGTTCAACTTTCTTCAAAAGTTGCTTTAATTTCTTTCACTACATTTCTGTGTGGTTGACTTTGATTATGACCCTTCTTGACTTGTTCATCTGCTGCGTACGCGTCTTAGACTCTGAACTCCTGTAAAGTATGAAATCAACGGTTTTGATCTGATGGTTGAGCGAGATATCTGACCTTACTTTTACTTTATTTGTAATTAAATATAATATAACCCAAAAAGAAAACAATGAATTTTATCTTTTGTTGCCTTGTCTCCCTACATTCAAAGCTTGATTTCAACCAAACCGAATCATATATATCAACTTTTCTTGATTAAATTACACATTGAAAAACTTATAAATACCTTCTAAAATAACTTGTAAGAATGTAACAACTAACAAATGATCTACAAAGTTAGATGGAATGGAAAATACCGTGAAATGTTTGTGTTTTTCCTCCAAGATTTTAGAATAATTACCTCGACTCCTCGTTAAGAATTTTGAAACTTCAAAACCAACCATAAATTCTAAGTAGGACCATCTTTTTTATAACTATGATCCTTATGGATTGTTATAAAAAGGTTTTTATGACTATAATATGATAACATAGAAAAATATTTTTTTTTTCATCACAATCCATAAGGATTATAATTATAAAAGGCCGAACGACTTACACCTATCCGCATCTGGGCTGATTATAGCCGAATTTGGCTAGATCTTTTTTCATTAAATATAACAAAGTTTTGTCACTTTTTAAGCTATTATTAAATTTATGTCCTTTGTTGGGAGTTATACTTCAATTATTCCTTAATGATGTGACGCCAAGAACATTTTCACCAACAAATCTAGAAAGAACTAAAAAAATTGAAGCCCGCATTGTACCCCACGAACTCCTTTAGGAGCAAAAGTTAACCCTAAACCTACTCTAGGCAAATTAATTATCAAAGAATTATTACCAAAAGTAGGTGAACAATAATCTTATGAGTTATATAGTCATTCTAAAAGAATGTATCAGAGAACAATAATATTACACTCACAATATTTTTATACAAACTTTCATCCAATTAGTTTGGATAAAAATATTATGAGCCTAGTATTACTCCATTAGAGAAAGTGAATTACTCCAGTAACATAAGAAAATTGTTGGTACCAACATTAATTATAAACCCACTCGTGAATCATATCTATTATGAATATTTCATAATGGAACATATATACCTACCCATGAGTGATGAGAGGTATAATGTTTAATGTTAGGGAACAATCAGAGTATTTGATGAAGTTAGATTTGATCGAACATATAAAGGTCTCTTTGTTTGTATTTACTTGATTCACACGCATCCTCCTTAAATTATGAGATTGAATTGAACATGTGCATGTCCTACCAACCCCATCTCAAATTCATATGGTGATTGAACACAGCTTGTTTATTGTTTTGAAAATATATTGTTTTGAAAACAATATATTTTCTTGACTGGGTTATATTGTTTATAGGATTTTCAAAAAGTTACTTTTCTTGGGTTATATTGCTCAATGCATTGAATGTAGCCATCCAACGGTGCCTTTTCTTGGCTGTGTTTTCTTGACTGGGTTATTGTAAATGAATCATCAATTTACAATTTAAAGTTGTTTTCAAAATAATATATTTTCAAAAAGAATATAACCCAAAAAGAATATGATCACTTGAATGAATCAAATGGACTCATTGAAGTGATCATATTAATTTTGGACTCATTTGATTCATTGAAGTGATGTTAGTTTTGGACTCATTTGATTCATTGAAGTAGTCAATAACTCCAACATTCTCCCACTTGGCGAATGCTTCACACGATGAAGGCCTACCTCATCAACACACCATGTAAACTTTGCTAAGCTCACAGCCTTGGTAAGAAAATCTGCAGCATTAACAAGTATATCAACCTTCTCTAACAACACTAATTTTTTCTCCACCTTTTGCCTGATGAAATGGTATTGTATGTCAATGTATTTTGATCGCGAATGAAAGGCAGGATTCTTGGCTAAGTAAATAGCCCCTTAATTGTCACACCCAATCTTCACAGCATCAAGCTTGAAACCAAGCTCTAAACTCAATCTTTGAAGCCACATAGCTTCCTTGCCAGCATGTGTCAATGCCATATATTGTGCCTCAGTCGATGACAAAGCCACAGTACTTTGCATTTTACTCATCCAACAAACAGTAGCACCAAATAAAGAGAATACATACCCACTTGTGGAACGCCTACTATCGAGATCACCTCCCCAATCAACTGTTAGTGTATGCCCTAAGAACCAATCATGTCATCGGTTCCGAGGCATTATGTTTTGTATATATATGTGAATGTATATAGTTTGTATATACATTTTATCTTATCAATAGAAGAAAGTGTTTTTATTTCACATGTGATTTATTGCTTCATTTATATATATGTATTACATGTAAAATGTCCGGATGATACAAATCTTTAGAAGATCAAAATCATCCAAGTATTCCCTACATAGGTAATATTAATTGGGCAATAATATTACATAGTAGGCATGCTGAATGCCTCCGTAGAATATCATGTGATGGTATTGGTGTGGGTGATTATAAAAGTTATATCACTAGGGCATTAGCATGGATACGCAGTTAGTGAACTGTTTATCGAATATGACCATTTATGATGAATCACATGGACATTTAAAATTTAGTCAATGATTTATCATAAGATCGTACTAGGGTATTATTAATCCTTAGATCTGAGATATCACGGTTGGATTCTGCATAAACGCATATGGTTCATATGGTGTATAAACATGAGGCTAATCATGTCATGTGTTAATAAGCCTATTTGGCCATGTGTTGTTTATGTGTGAGGTCAAGTGATAGTCAAGATGGGATCCGTTGACTTGGTATAGATTGATATCAAGTTCCTAGACAAATGTCAAGATACATTGGAAAAAGTAAATCTCCGGCCGGGGTATATAAAATGTTACATGAAAGGTTGTTTCATGGTGACACATTCCATATGTATTGAATTAAATTTAAGATAAGGATTTTGACATACCATGAATCCATTCTTAATTGGGATTAGACAATGGAAGGATTTGATTATACAACGTGTATGATTGTAAAAAGTTCGTTGGAGTATATCTTCATTGTGACTTAATCAGTGGAAGTTTTGTTCATAAAGAGTTATGACAAAACATATCGAAATAGTCTGTGATATTGGGCCCACGGCTAGGCCACAGTGAACCTAAGATGTCACACATAAAAACTAAGGAGAATGAAGAAATAGCCAAAGAGAGTTGATTATCCAAGGTTGGCTTGCACATACCAAAGGTAATAAAGTTATTTATATTAATCATTTTCTTTATATTAAATTGGATTTTATAAGGGGTTGTAATTGTAAACATATGAACAATTTAAGGGTTAAATTTTTATGTAAACAATTTAAGAGTTAAATTGTTAATTGTGATTAAATGTTAATCCAATGTTATAATTTAAAGAAGTTTAATAACTTCATAACAATTATGGAATTGTTTAAGGAAGTCCAAAACAATTATTGAATTGTTTACAAGGATTCCTATATAAAGAAAATGATATATCAATTTTTGTGAAGAGATCAAAATCTCTAAGAACCCTAAATATTTTTCTTGGTCAAATTTCTTCTTCCCTTGGTGTGGATACTCTTTTGCTTAATTTCTCTTGAAATTAAGAGGCTCCAAGGTTGCTAAGGGCTTAAGGTAACATGTTCTACCTTACTTATTTCAATTTGATTGAAATTTATTTTTTAAACTATGACCATACTTGTTATAGCATGATATGCTTGATTCTCCATGCATCCATCTTTCATCAACATCCACAAAACCTATCACATCTAGCTCATCCCCAGTCGTCATGCCTCCATAACATAATGATAAATCCGAGGTCCCACGCAAATATCTAAGAACCCTCTTTACAGCACTCCAATGTTCCTTACCAGGATTTGACATAAAGCGACTCAAAACTCCCACTGTTTGGGCAATATTAGGTCGCGTGCACACCATGGCATACATCAAACTACCTACAGCACTCGCATACGGCACATGTGTCATTTCTTCAGCATCCTCCCCAGATTTAGGACACTGATCAGTATACAATTTCACTCCCAAAGTCATAAGAGTCTTCACAGGTTTGCAGTCTACCATGTTAAATTTCTTCAACACCTCCTCGATGTACTTTCTCTGCCCTAACCACAATTTACAACTCTGACAATCTCTAGTAATTTGCATACCCAAAATAAAATTTGCAGCCCCAAGATCCTTCATGTCAAATTGTGCAGCCAATAAACCTTTCACAGAATTTATCAACTCCTTACTATTCCCTATCAGCAACATATCATCAACATATAAGGTTAAAATAACAAAGACATTTTCTAACTTTTTACATACACACAGTGATCCACGTTGCTGCGGCTAAAACCATGCTGAAGAACATAGGAGTCGAACTTTTGGTACCACATCCTTAGTGATTGTTTAAGCCTATACAGAGACTTCCTTAACCTACACACCAAGTCTTCCTTCCTTTTACATACAAACCCCTCAGGTTGCCTCATGTAAATTTCCTCCTCTAAATCTCTATGTAAGAATGCCGTCTTTACATCAAGTTGTTCAATTTCAAGATCATACACAACAACAATAGATAGAATATACCTGATTAATGTTAACTTGGCCACAGGAGAGAAAATCTCACCATAATCAACACCCTCAATCTGCGAGAATCCCTTTGCAACGAGCCTCGCCTTATACTTTGCAATTGTTCCATCTGCTTTCAACTTTCTTTTGAACACCCACTTGCAACCAATTGCCTTTCTATCCTTAGGCAATTTACATATGATCCATGTACTATTCTTATCCAATGACTGCATCTCATCATTCATCGCAACCTCCCATAGATCTGCATCTTCCATGACTCTTGCTTCATTTACATTCCTAGGTTTGCAATCACATTCAAAGCATGTAATTCACTCAAGGCACTTAGAGAGAAACGAACTGGTGCCTTTCTAACTCTTGTAGATCTCCTCAAAGTTGATGGCACCACAACTTCATCCTCAAAATCATCCTCAAAATCATCCACAGAACCCTCATCAGCCACACTATCAAGTTTATCTTCATAGTCAGATTCTGTAGACTCTAAATTTTCAGTCCCTACAGTAACATTAGGAGTCATCTCCTCCTTTTGCTCTACTGTAGTCACATCAAACTGAATTTTCTTTGACTGCTCAAGATCTTCAGGAGTTCCCACAAGTTGTTTTACCTCTCTAAAGATTACATCTCTGCAATAGGTAATGCTTCTACTCATAGGATTCCACAACTTGTATCCCTTGATGCCATCCTTGAACCCCACAAACTTGCACTTCTCAGATTTACTGTCAAGCTTGCTTCTTTTCTCCTTTGGCACATGCATATACACATCACAACCAAAAACTCGAATAAAAGACAGATTAGGTTTCTTACCATACAAAGCTTCATACGGCGTCATGTCTTTAACAGAAGAAGTGGGAGACCGATTCTTCAAATAACAAGCCATTGCGGTAGCTTCAGCCCAAAATTCAGACCCCAAATCTGTCGTATTCAGCATACATCTAGCCTTCTCTAACAGTGACCGATTGAGACATTCAGCCACTCCATTTTGCTGAGGCGTATAAGGTGTAGTTTTCTGCCTTGCAATTCCGTGTGTCGCACAAAATTACTCAAACTTACTAGAGCAAAACTCACCACCATTATCAGTTCGCAAAGCTTTAATCTTCCTGTCAAACTGATTCTCAACTAAGGCTTTAAATTCTCAAAATTTCTCAAAAGCCTCAGACTTGCTGTGCATGAAATAAACCCAACAATATCTAGAAAAATCATCAATAAAAGATACATAATACCTGGATTTACCAACAGATTCCACTGGAGTGGGCCCAAAAACGTCACTGTGAATTAACTCCAGTATTTTTGTTGCTCTCGTGCCTGTCGATTGAAAACTAACCCGATTTTGCTTGCCTTGTAAACATTCCTCACAAAACCCAAAACTCATGGAACAGTTAGGAATACCTTCAGCCATATTCTGAGTCACCAAAGTAGACAAAGCTATCTCTCCAATGTGCCCCATTTGCTGATGCCACAATGTTGCATAATCAATTTCTTTTTCAGCCTCCTTTTCCGAAACATAACCACCCAACGAGGAATTTCTTATGTACAACTAATGCCTGTAGCCTGTATAGTGTACCATGTCGAACTCCTCGTGCAATAATCATAGATCCCCGAGTCATCTTACAGGATGTTCTGTCACAACTGAATACTATACCTGCGTCAGCCATTGTTCCAACAGAGAGCAGATTTCTACTCATACCAAGGATGTGCATCACTTTGGGGAGCATCCTCACTGAACCATCATGCAACCTCAGCCTGATTTTCCTATGGCCAATAATCTTCACAGCAGTATCATGTCCTAACAGAACGTTTCCTCCATTGTATGTCTCATACTCACAAAACCATTCCTTGTGAGGTGTCATATGAAATGACGCACCAGTATCAACATACCAGAGTAATTGGTTTGATCCAGCCATACACGCAGCAGCCACATACATATCACCATTTGATTCTCGTTTATACGAAGTTTCAGCTTCCTTCCCCTTCACCGGTTTGTTTCTGCAGTCTTTCTTAAAATGCCCAAATTCCTGACATCTCCAGCATTTAATCTTACTTTTATCTTTGTTCTTAGATCTACCTCGCTACTTTCCCCTGTTTCCAGACTTATTAAAATTCCTATCAAGGTTTCGTCCCCTAGCAGTTAAAGCATCCCTAGACGAACCCTCTGAACCTCTTTGCCGCATATCCTCTGCCAACAATGTAGAAAATACAGATTCCCACGACATCTGTGTCAATCCTCCACCACCAATCGCAACAATCAGGTTGTCCCACGTATCAGGCAGCGAGCATAACAATGTTACCACTTTCTCAGATTCAGTGAGTTGTACATCCACAGCCAGCAGTTGATTCACCAGAGTATTAAACTCATCCAAATGTGCAGCAAGAGAATCCCCATCATGCATACGGAGATTGTAGAGTTTCTTGCGACGGAACAACATGTTCACCACAGACTTACTCAGATACTTATTTTCCAGCTTCTGCCATAAACCCTTAGCCGTATCCTGATCCATCACATTCGTTAAAATAGAGTCATCAAGACAGATGCGAATCAAACCTCTGGGTTTCCAATCCATCTTGTCCCATTCAGCAAGTGCAGCACGATCAGTTGCTGATAATTCTCCTTCAGGTGGCATTGCAGGTTTAGACCCATGCGTACTTGACAATACAGTTCCAGATGTTTCACTCGTCGTAACAACAACAATCCCGACTGTCGGCCTATAATTCACAATTGCACCCCACAGATCCCTATCAACGAGTAGATCCTCCATCCGTAGTTTCCAAAGCTCGAAGCGTTTGCCGTCGAACTTTTCAATCTCAACCTTTGATCCCGCCATCTCTAAATCACAATCTAACAAAACCTGGCTCTGATACCAATTGAACGAAATAAAGGCAACAACAGGAACAAAATATAACAGTAAAACAAATCAAACAGTAAATAAAGAATATAATACGCGCAATTTACCCTGGTTCACCCAATGTGGGCTACGTCCAGCTGAGTCAATATTATTGCAATATGCCTCACCTCTCTCGTTTACAATGAATGAATTGCCCCATGATTTGCTATCACACCCATAATGCTGTCCAGTGAGACCCCCGAATGCGTCTACCTTACCCATTAATGTTGAAGTAGTCGACAACTCTAACAGACCACTAATTCATTGTGCAATGACAATCAATAGTCGATAATTGAAGAAAAACGGTTCCTTTGACAGTGAAAGTCATCTTAACGTTAAAAAATGGGTAGCTAGCTGCTTATTGCTGTTGATTTGGACTTTTCAACTATACAAAGAAGAAGAAGATTTTATTGATTTCAAGTTCATCAATATTGGAAACTATGAAATTGGTAAATCATCAAATACTTCATTAAAAATGTTTCAAAAATCATCAAACAACCACAATATCATTGATGAGTTGGTTCAGATTTAATATTAACTTATTTATTTAATTTTTTAATAAATAAGTGAAGGTCAATTTTCATTGGACTGATTCAAATTACAAGTGTCGGTAGAATGTAAGCATCCAAAAAATCAACTGTGAAAAGGACTAGTTATGATCAAGTCTTTTTAGGCAATGTGTACAGTATTTGGAATGTTGAATCTAATAACGACTGTCAATTAAGACCCACAAGAACAAATAATCCTCAAAACAAACCTCAATCAAACCAAATTTAACAAAAAAATAAATAAATAAATCAAACCTTAATAATTTGGACGTAATCTTCTTTTTTGTCCTTTAATATTTAATATCTCTTTGTCTTTAATCTTTTATTTTTTTAGAACTCAACACAGTTTTGCTTCTGTTAGATAGTATTTATTGCTAAGTTTATTTGGCCTTCTAACAACTTCCAAAGAGAGGGGTGGTGTATGAAAAAAGAACTTTAAGCTGATTCCACGTCTCCTAACTTTATGTGTACATAATGATACTAGAGCAATCAGCATATTCATTCTTATATGAGAACCGAATATCAATAGATAATGTGAATTGGAAAGTAAAACAGATAAAAAAATGAGTATGTAATCATCACTGAATTAAAATTTTAAGAGCAGTAACCCAATGAACCATGTACGTGGCTGAAAATTGCATTATTAATTGGTGCCAGAGGAGCACCACAGTTATTTGAATTAATGTTTTATTTTTCTTTCTCTTCCAAGGAAAAAAATTTTAAGGGGGGATTTTAAAACAAATTTCATAATTTGTAAAACTTTTAATAAATTTCAGTAATCAAAATTTATGTAAAGGACTTTTTTTAGTTGCTCTATTTGATCAACAAGAACCTGTTTGGTTGAGTTCATCTTGTGGTTAAAAAAAAACAAAATTATTTAAAACCAGCATTTTTTAAATTCTTTTTAATTTGTAATTTCAAAAATATTCTTATATTATATAAAATTGACTTGATCAATTCCTGTATATTATAATCATTTTTAGCAAATTAATACTAAAAAGTTGTTTTACATTTTTCTTAGGTATATTGATTGTTATTTATTCAGAAACTTCAAAACTTCAGGTTAATAATGTAAGTATTTCAAGGTAACAGGGCGTCATAAAATATTAGTAAGGAATACATTGTGATGTTTTGAAACTATTAAAGATTATATCTTTTATTTATTCATAGAATTAACCAAAGAAGATTAGTTTAATTAAATATTTTTAGTATTCTCAAAATCAATAAAAAAAATTAAAACATCCTCATCATTTATTCGGGGTATTCTCAAAAATCAAAGAGAATTTTAATTATACTGTTTATTTGAAGATGAGCTTAGAACCATTTCAATATTCAACATTGGTTACGCAGCAGCCTTATTTATTTATTTATTGATGAACTGAATTCTCTTCCAGGCTGGTTGGGGTTTGGTCCAATGAACCATGTACGTGGCTGAAAACTGCAGTATTAATTAGTGCCAGAGGAGCACCACACTAACTTCAATGTGTTTAATTATTTTTGTCCTCCCAGTTGACTTCATTGACTTATAAGTCTTCGTCTTCTCCCGATAGAACTCTCTACTTCCAGGCTTTGGCATTTATTTATTTCAATTCCAAATCCATCATTCTTCTTTTCCTTCATCTTCGATATTCTTACTGATGATTTGTTCCATCCTTCTCATGCATGCATGCATGCTTTTCAGGTCAGCTGCTTTTCATTTCTTTTAATTTGCTTATATATTTATATTTATCTTTTTTCCCAATTTTATGGATATTATTAGCATTATCTGGCTTGGTTTTGTTTCTTATTTGGTATATGTGTACATGGTTTTCTCTGTTTCTGTGAAATGGTGTAGATGTATGTAAAGTTTGCCTTGTTTTTGTTGTCAGAAAATTGTTTTCTTGTTTTCAGAATTTAAAAAATGGAGAAATTAAATCAAGTCTGTTTGGGTGGGTAGAAAACAGTTCTGAAATTTTTTCACAGCTTTGACGATTCATTATTGGAAATCAGAGTTTGTTTAATTTAGATAAGCTTTTTATAAATACCGGGAGTTGGTATAATTAATTTCTTATAGTAGTTGCATCTTAATATCCAAATAATATAAAATTCCTCATTTATTTATAGACATTCCCATGGGATTTTGGGTCAGCTAATAATTTATTTCATTCTTTCCTTCCAGATAGGTAGTTAATTGCACCTTCATTTAAATGAGTGAAAAGTTTTTCACTACTCCAAAGTTATGGATCAAGAACTAGCTCCATGAATATTCCATTAAGGTACAAAGGCTTTCATTAATTGTATGCATGACCATAAAAGAAACTAATTAATAGTTCTAAACTATGTATAATGTATATTTTAGTGAACTGCTGAGTCCTCCACCGTCTAGTTACATTTATAGTTGTATCATGTTGTCCCTACCCTAGCAATGAAGAAGTAATATAATTGGAGGGTTTGCTCTGATTTTTTTAGAATTTTACAGCTTTAATTTAATTCCTTATGAATGATATAATTTGTTATAAAAATTATTTAATAATCTCCATCGATCTGCTAACAATATATATTTCAGATATAATATGGCACATTTAATTCTCAAAGACCACTGGTTGTAATTAAGTTTATGTTATCTACATCACATGGTTGTCGTCCTCGATTTATCTCTTTAATTAAGATATATTCTCAAAGATTTGAGGTTTGAATAAATGCACACACATTTATTCTTTAGATATAAATATATGGTTGAATTTGTAGCATAGTTTTAATTAATAGATATATTGATGAGTTAGGTAGGTTTACAGAATACATTTTTTCACTTATGAAAATAGTCAAGATCATTTTTTAATTTAAAGGTTGAAACGAGAAAGACCAAAACTTTAATATTTCAAACCCTAAACTCAAAATTAATCTTTACGGTTGCGGCTGCATCTCAATGTCCACTTGTTAAGTAAAGGCATGCCGTAAGAAACAGTATATTATCATCACAATGTCTTATATATTAATTCCTTACATATATATGGCTTATCAATCTCCATTTTAGTGTATATATATGTAACATAAACTGCTATGATATAAATCCATTTAAGTTTAGTAATATTCACCATAACCAACAATATTTTACTCTTAACAATTGATAAATGGAAGCAGAGATCGACCACATGATTAGAGATAGTCAATGGCCAAATCAAATAAACAAAAACCAATCACAATATCCTGATTTGACACAATCAAATTCACATTTAAAATTAAGAAAACTCTTAATTTATAACTCACAAATGCAATCAAAATATCGAAACTGGTGCAACATAAACTATTCCCAAATCAATCATAACATCATCAGAACCCAAATTAAATTTCATCACGAATTATATTAGATATTTGGATTACAGTATATTAGCTTTCACATTAGACCGGCACCAAGAAACTAACTGACCCAGTTCCTGAAAACTGAGACAATTAATTCCCAAGATCTTACCTAGAATGGAGAGTTAAAATATCAAAAGCTAAAAAAGATCGAAGTAACCCGTTTTTGAATCAAAAGAAACGTTCCTATTTAAATCAAAGCACGATCGTTAGTCAGTAATAAAGAATAAGAAACAAACCCATTTTAAAGAAACCCAAAACAAGAAATTAACATATTCTTTATTTCACCAAAACTACAACAAGTGGAGACATTACAACATCATAACATTCATCCATCTACAAGCTGTTACAAACCCTCGAAAGATTCCTCATATCATCCAGGTTTCCTTGAAGAAAAGGGCAAAAAAAAAAAAAAAAAAAAAAAAAAGAGAAAGACAAAACCCTCTTGAGGTCCAAAACACACTCGAACCATCAAAAGAAAGCACAAAGAACCCTAAAGCTGTCAATGGCACATTGACAACTTGCCTTACCAAAACCCAAAGCAAAGATAAAGCTCGTAGAGATCATAAAACTGCAAACATTTATTCAAACTACAGGGTTTATCAATATACTGAAAACCACAACGACAATACAAAATGAACTCTTCATGATTGACTAACACGGAACGGCTTATGACCAAATACCTTGTTGAAGACGAAAACAGGCTTCTCGAGTTTAATCTTGTACTTGAACTCCCCAGTAACTTCATCTGGTTCCTTGAAAAACTCTACTTTGAATCCCTTTTGGAGGTTTTTTTTCTTAACGAATTTGCGCCAACCAGCCGAAAGCACGGGCTTTTGATAAGTTCCCTTGCGGATGATCAAGTGAAACCTCCACATCTCCCCTTCTTCATCTTCTAAATAGAGAATTTGAAAATTCTGGCCTACAGGGAAACGAGGGAGATGTTGGAGACTGCAAGTTTGCATTGACAATCTGTTATGAATGTCTGTGTTACTTAGTTCCTTTGAGGAGATCTTCATTGGCATCTGCATTCGTACTAAGTCTGGCAAAGGTATGTTATGGATTTTTTTAATGCAATGTAGAAATTTGTAATGGAGAGTGGAGCAGAGTATGGTACAAATTATTTCAACTAGAGAAACAATACTGCTTGGAATGGCCTTTTTATAAAATATCATCAGCAGGTTGTTCTAGTTAGTCCAGGATGGCAGTGGTAGCGGAGGACAGCCATGTGACAGCGGTACTGGTATGTTGGGTATGGTAAATATTTTGATACATTTTGGTTTTGATTAGTATTCTTTGTAAATCTAGAATGTAAGGAGAGGCGTGTAGAATTAATTTTCATGAAACGAGGTTAGACTATCTTGTAGTAAAAAAAAAAAATAAAACTGTTCAGAGTGGGTTAATTTTCAATAAAGACTAATTTAATATAATTAAAAGAAAAAATAATCACCCTAGTGCAAATTTAGTCTCCCTTTGGATTGCTTGTGAAGTAAAATTATCATTAGAGTTATGAGTTTTTTTTAGGGTTATGATTTTAGCACAATGGACCATCCACCTGTTCACTTGCACAATAATATCATTGGTTAGTGATTTTAGTGTTGCAAGATGGTGGTGTCAGCTTGCACGGCAGATTGTGTTGCTGATTTCTAGGGCTTCGTTGGCAAGTGTTGGAAGATCTTTTTAGGGCTTCGTTGGCATCGGAAGTAGTAAGGATCTTTTGAGGGTTTACTGTAATGGTTAGAGAATTTATACTTTCACAATGAAGAGATTTGTTTGAATGACAGCCTCAGAAACTGAGAAAATGAAAGCAGACAGTTAAAAATTCTTATAAAAAAATATACAGTCTGTCCTACTTGTCGTATTGCTATAAGCGGTGAGACTGGAGTGATGAAAATGGTGGTATTTGATTTGTCATAACTGTAAACATTAGTGCATGTGTTGGTGTCCTCGTCTTGTTCAAAAAGCATTGCACCCCAATGAGTGTCACTAGCATCCGTCTGAAGAAGGCGTTTCCCCGAAGAAGGAATTTTCAACGGTTGTGTATGGAAGGATGAGCGCTTGAGACTCTTGACTGCATTTGTCTGCTTTTCAGACCATTCTGAAGGATCAACATCTCTAAGGTCTAGTAATCCATGTGGTATCAGAGCCAAATGGCTTATAGAAGCTATTATTAAATTTATGTCCTTTGTTTTGAGTTATACTTCAATTATTCCTTAATGATGTGACGCCAAGAACATTTGCACCAACAAATCTAGAAAGAACTAAAAAAATTGAAGCCCGCATTGACGAGAGGTATAATGTTTAATGTTAGGGATCAATAAGAACATTTGATGAAGTTAGATTTGATCGAACATATAAAGATCTCTTTGACCATTTATATTACTTCTTCATTGCTAGGGTAGGGACAACATGATACAACTATAAATGTAATTAGACGGTGGAGGACCTAGCAGTTACTAAAATATACATTATTTATGAGATTAATTAACATAGTTTAGAACTATTAATTAGTTTCTTTTATGGTCATGCATACAATTAATGAAAACCTTNAACGAAGCGGGCTTGGCCATGCATTTGCTTAATGATTGATTACTTAAAATAATGATATTTTGACTTATTTATTTATTTATTAATGATTAAAGTCTGGAAATCATAAAAAGAATTACATGAACAATTACGTTTAGTTTGGAAAATATTGTACTGTCCGTGTTATGTTTAGAAAAGTAAGGCTAATACTAAGCCTTCTTAGTAAGAGTGGTCAAAGTTTAGATAGGTTCTACCATCATTTAGATGCAGTCATGTCGCATACTGAAGTGAGTGGTATGTTCCTATAAGTGCAGTGGGTATGCGTCAGGTTGTCGAGAGACTGAAAACGGTTCACATATTCAATCCTTATACAAGTCGAGGAAATCACTTGAGTAAGTGAGCAATAGGACACTGAGAAGGATTTGCACAACATATGTCCCACTCACAGATTTAGTAATCATTACATCAATTCATCTTACTATAAATAGAGGGCTCATCTCCCGTTTGTGAGATTAGCTAATTTTTCCCTGAAATAGCATATTCTCTCTCCCTCTCTTGTATTCTCTTGTATTCTTCAAGCTATAAATCAGCTCGCGGAACGCGATCTGATCTTATACATCAATACAATATCAATGAACGTATGATTCACTTATTTAAACATTCGAACCACTTTAAATATTGTTCTTCATCTCTTACTCAATCCAATACCCTCATATATACGTGTGATTTTTGAGTCTGCTCAGTATTTTTCACGTACGATTAGTTAGTGTCAAAATCTAGCATCAATAGTTGAGAATATTATATTAATAAAAAAATAAATTATCTTCAATATTATTAAAAATATTATATAAAATATATTTGGTTAAATTAGAGTATAAAAATTACTAGGAGAAGTCTTTTATTGAAATGTCCTTATCTTTTAATAATATTATTATTATTAAATATTAACGCTTCTCTTTATAATTAGCGCTTTCTAGATGCTACTACAGAGATCCCACTAGAGACAATTCCATGTTCTTTTGGAGCAAAGCTGTCATTTCTCCCACAATCTACGTACTATCAATTTAGTTATAACCTAGAATATATTAATATTTATTTAATTAGTATAGTAAAATTATGAATCTAATCATCTAATTTTATAATAACTTTTTAATATATATTTTCATATTATCTTAATGGTATTAAAATAATAAATTAAAATTCTAATATTATTTAAACATTAATTATAAAATTAAAAATTAAAATAATTATTTTTATAACTATACTTTTATTACATTATAATTTTCTCATAATAATAAATTTAGTTAACCCAATATTATAAATATAGAAAGGTATTTGATTTGTTAGGTGAGCAGCTGTAAACATTACTGCATGTGTTGGCGTTAATATTGTACTATCACCATCACTTCATTAATTACTAAATCAGCAGTCTTTAATTAATTAAATAGGGAGAACGACATGTTTCCGCCCAAAGTTTAGCGAAACGATCATTTTTCACCCATCAAGTTTCAAAACGATATTTTTTCACCTATAGTCCGTTAACTTTAACTAAAACAGGATAGAATAGTAAATTTAAAAACCAGATGAATGGTATTTATGTCATTTTATCTCTTATACATAAACTTTTGAAAAAAATACCCTGAATCAAACGCTTCCTTCCTCACCCCAGTGCCGCTCTCCACAACTTTTCCTATCAATGCCATTATCGGTCAAGCTCTCACCTATGCTTAGTTCATCTGCCAAGTTAACTCTCTCTCCTTCTCACTCAAGACACACTATTCTCTGCCAAATGATATCACTTTCATCATTTCCCCTCCCCCACCAATTGCCCAGATCTGGCATTATATTGTTGTTATTTGGGAAAATCGGTTGTTTTTTGTTTATTGAATTGTTGGGGAATTGATGGGATCAGAGAAGCGATGGTAAAAAGGGAATCGCACCAGATCCGCGTCGATTTGGCCGGATGCGATTTGGTCGCCAAGGTATTGGAAGCTCTTTTCATGAGAGGTCATGTTGAGGAAGCCCTTGGACGCATTGATCTGCTAATGCACAATGGTTGTGCACCCAATTTTGGTAGTCTTCTATATATTCTGTCTGAGAAAGGGAAGACCGTTGTTGCTCTGAAGTTGTTGTATGTCAAAGAGAGTAGTTTTGCCTTTTTATCTCCCTTTCTAATTTTAGTGTAGTTTTTCAAGTAGAGAACCTTTGCTTGAAATTTTTAGTTTGAGAATGATTCGAAGAGCTCCATCTTGATCAGAATAACTTGTGGAAATCATATTGTCATTTGTTCAGAATTTGAAAGGTGTAACACCGCACTAATCATCTTACTATACCGCATGAAAGTTTTGCTTCATATTTCTGAAAATCCAGTTCTATGTTCAAGCTTCTACAATCATTTTAACATAAATATTTTAATACCATTTGCAGCTTTGGAAAGGATGATTTGTTTTTAAAATCAGTTTTTTGTTGCAATGTTAATATTGTAACACAATCTAGTGAACCTAAAGCAAAGTCAGGCTTCCAGGGTAAGGTGCAAATCAGCAGCCTCTTTTGCGAAGGAGAAAGAAGAAAAAAGAGAAGGGTAGTTTTGTTTTTACACTGTTTACAAATGTTAAAGACCCCATTTTCATGACGGAACATAACGTAGCTGGAAAAGTGTCTTTTCGTCGAACCTTGGGTGGGAGCATGTCGGTCTCCCAATTAAATATAAAAGTTTTGACTCCACCCTCGTGGTCGTGGTTCTGTCTTGCTGCGCTGTAGAAACATTTTATAATTAGAGAATATGCTATCTTGTCTATATTATCGTTAGATGCAATAATTTTTCCATAATAATTTTATAACAAAATTTATTAATTTAATTTAATAATATCCATAAAGTCCAATTCCATTTATTCCTCATCTTGTTTATATTATCGTTAGATGCAATAATTTTTCCTTTGTTTTTTCTTTTATAAAAGAATTTTCCCTCTTGGTCGTTAAGTTTTTTTTTTTTTCTTAAAAAAAATTAAAAGACTTAACTATATTACAGTATTGTATTAATATGCTATCTGTATGAATTATCCAAAGATTTTGTGTTTAAATCCTACAAAGTGATTGATTTATCTACACATTAAATCTATAGGATGTTCAATAGATCCTGAAGATTAGTTGAAATTCATCCAAACTAATCCAAAAAGACTTTGATTATTAAAAAAAAAAACATTGTATCATTATCTAATAGTAATTTAAAATTTTTATTCTAAAATGTATAAAATACATTTTTACAATATTAATTTCATAATAGTTAAACCCGTCATTTTAATTAAGTAAAAAAAAAAAAAAAAGAAAAAGAAAAAGAGGAGTAATACAGCACGTTACGGGATCTTTCCTGTATTTGGCGGCTAATCACTAGTGTATTCTTTTAGACTCGTTCCTCTTGAGTCACGATCGGGTTTCCTTGCCGCACCGTGTTGGGTGGAACAATCCATAGGAAAAAATATTTAATATTTGTTAACTAACCTTTTGAATACGACTGGTACGGATTTTAGTGAACTGCTAGCTCCTCCATCGTCTAACAGCCTTTGTAAAGTTCACTTGTACTTATAGTATTATTGTTGTTTAACAGCTGTAGCCTGTAGCATTTGACGTAGATAATTCCAGTTCCTTGGAACAAAGTTATCTACTCTTTGTCATTTCTGTCAGTCAACTACTTCCCACAATCCACATGCCATCATTAACAAAAATTTATAAATTAGTCGAAAAATGTCAGATTTATAGCCAAAATTTGACCGTTTTCGATCATATCCATGATAGATTTAATCAAAAAAGACAAAATCGATACATGACCGATCAAATCTAACTAGCCGTACATCATTCTGGTGACTTTCAACCACTGTCCAACAGTGGTAAACTGGCTACAGGCAAAACGTTGAGTGAATGGAGTGTTTTTGTTAATTTTAAAATTTTTATTGAGAAAAATAATTGTTAAATATTTTGAGATGAATATAATATAATTGGATTTTGACAAACATTAAAACCAACTTATTTTCTTATTTTTTAGGATAAGGTAATGGAATAAAATATGATGAGAATAGCTAAACAAACCAAGCCATAATATATAATTTTTCAGCAAACCTATGATAAGCCACATTAATGTGCTGAAGCCTGAAGCTAAATAAAAGGATTCGGACTTGCACAGGAAGCCCAAAATTGCATAGATAAAATACATAATGTTTTTATCCATGTTAAATAATTATCGACAACATATAATTGAAGGAATGTATTAAATAATTATCAGATTTATTTTCTAAAACCGTTTATTCTTTCGTGTTATATGGCCTTTCTCATATCAAAAGACGACGTTATTTAATTCCAAGATTCGAGTTTTCTTTGTTTAAAATCTCCTCTCCATCATGACCTTTTCTTTGTTTGACAGCCTCTCACATGTCTACTACATTTAGCCCATTGGCCCATAAGGTTTTGTCGTTAAATGGCCCGTTAGCCCATAAGGTCTCATATGGTTGAATGGGCCATTAGCTCATTTAAGCCCCCACATAAACTCTATTTGACCCCATTAAAACACTATTATACATACAAAATTACTACAGAAAAGTTTTGAGTGAGGCCTTCTTGTAATTTTGATTTTGGTTTAGAATTTTGGTGTTTAAGTCTTATGCAAGGTATTCTTCCAAGATATGACAAAGATAAAATAATAAAACAGCCGCCCACAAATTGGCAAATTAGAATTTTGAAGCATAAAACAACACATATTTATTTATTTTTTTTAAGAAAAAATAGAACTCAACATATTAATAATAAGGGAACAGTCAAATCTAGTCATCGTTGATTGCCATATCTTGGTAGTCGTTGATGAACAAATGACGGCTAAGGTATGGTTGTTGTCAACAGTTAGATCTGGTCGTCAATGACCTGATCTTTGACTATAGATTTGACTGTTTCCGGTAAGATCTATGGTGAATCTGGCCGGTAACGAACATACTGGCGTACGACCGACCAAATCCATCTAGTTGTGCATCATTACGGCAGTAATGACGGTGGCTATTGTGGGGTGATAGTGGCTTGGGTGGGTAGAGATGTTTTTGTTAATTTTAAAACTTTTATTGAGAAAGATAATTGTTAATGTTTTAAGTTGAATATAATAAGATTAAATTTTAAAGAATATTAAAACAAATGTATGTTTAGTTTTTAGGATAGGATGGCGAGAAAATAGTGTGCCAAAGACAGGGAAAGATTTAAGCTCTAAAGTGTGAGATTGTGCTTACTCATAAGATGAAGGGAGTTGCGTTAAGCCGCCAAATGGACACCAATGAACTCCAAGACTGCAAAACCTAATTAGACATCGCAGTAAAAATGTTGAGTCATGTAAAGTTCAATAATATCGTTTTCTTGTTTTCATAAACCCAAACACATATTTTACACATACATTCATTGAAGAACAACTATGTTGTTTCATTTTTCATAAAGTTCAATAATATCGTTATGAATATCTTTTATGATTTTCTTTTATTGGTTCTCAATTTCCTCTTAAAAATATTAAAACAAACATATTTTTTATTTTTTAGGATAGAATAATAGAATAAGATGAGGTGAGAATAACTAAAAAAACCAAACCATAATATATAATTTTTCAGCAAGGCGATGACAAGCCACATTCATGTGCTGAAAGCCTGAAGCTAAATAAAAGGCTTCAGACTTGCACAGGAAGCCCAAAATTGCATAGATAAAATATGTAATGTTTTTATCCATGTTAAATAATTATCAACAACATATAATTGAAGAAATGTATTAAATAATTATCATATTTATTTTCTAAAACTGTTTATTCTTTCATGTTATGTGGCCTTTCTCATATCAAAAGAAGACGTTATTTAATTCCAAGATTCGAGTTTTTTTTTTTGTTCAAAATCTCATCTCCATCATGGCCTTTTCTTGGTTTGACAGCCTCTTACATGTCTCCTACATTTAGCCCATTAGCCCATAAGGTCTCATGGTTGAATGGGCCATTAGCTCATGGGGTCAGAGTTACCAAGAAGTGATGATATGTTCTTCCTCTGATCCTCTCTTTACCTTTTATATTGATCCTAATCATTTGTTACTGAATTTAATTCTACCCATATTCCCTGCAAAAGCAGCCCCTACCGCCACCACCCCCACCGTGAAGCCCCCCTTCCCTCAGTCCTTGCTGGAGCAACGATTTACTCATATGATTGCTTATTGTATGTAAGGTGGTTTGAGTTGATATGGATTGGTTGGGAAGGGGCGATGGTTGGGGTTTGGGTTTGGACTACCGTGGGTAAGAGATTAGGTGAAAGTGGGGTGGCATCCTTGCGGCTTGTTTTGCTCTTGAGAGTAAGTTGTTCAGGTCATTAAATGATGTTAACAAGGGCCAGGGATCTACATGGGAACATATGTGCAACTGGTGCGAGCTTTAGATAGGACCATAGAGGAGGAAAGTAACCAAGTTTTGGATGAAAAAATTGGTACTTATCTGCATTCTAGTGCCTTGGCAGTTATGCCCAAAAGCTTGATCTGAAACAATATGCCGGAAGGCTCATAAAGCTTTTCAAAGGCCTTGAAGCTTTTGATCGTAAGCCTCCGGAGAAATCAATTGTGCAAAAGTGGCAGATGTGTATGAATATTAGCTTACCAAAGAGAAAAGAGGGTACTAGAGAAGTACAAAGATCTCTTCACCAAGACAGAGAAAGAAAGCCGAAAATCTAAGCAGCATCTAAGAAAAACATGCAAAACAAAGCATCGAAAAGACACAAAATTTCTGATGGTGTTACAGAAGCTTTAGATGACATACAAGGTCAGATTACTGTGATATCTTTTTCTCTGTATTAGAATCTGGATAATCTTTCTTCTATATGATCCTGGTCCAATTGTTAATCTCAAATATATGTCATGGTTTGGCAGACCAAAAATACAAATCTACAAAGAGAAAGGATGTTTTCGATTGCCATTTACCAGATACTGCTAAATCTGCCCCAGAATTGGTCTTCCTTGAGAGTGTAATGTCTGCAATTTACAGTTTTCTCAACTCTTTACAGGTTACATTACATAACGCACTTGTTCTGTCTTTCTCTGATTTGGGTTAGTTTCAAATATAAAGAGTGGAGCTCAATGTTTCTAATGCTTGTTCTGATGTTCTAATCTGTTTTATGGCTAGTAATGTAAATCAGTTGGCCTGAAAATTTAATCTATTGGAGATACAAGAATTGGACTCAATAGTATAACTTAAATTTTTGAATACCATTACTTAAATTTTGTTTTCACATCTAAATTTATTTTAGGAAAAAAATAATATTTTAAGATTTTGTTTCCTGAAAATAAAATTTTATATAAGTAATGTTTAAGATAAAAATTTGAGATAAGTTTAGCTTTAAATAATAAAAAATATCTGATGCAGGACTTTATTTAGTAACTCTGTCACCACAGGCATTCTTTTCATTGATAAATGTATTTCTTTTATTCTTGTGTGTTTGTTGTATACAAAGACTGCTCTATTTATACAACTCAAAGAAGAAATGCTAAGAAGGTAAGAAGATATACAAGCTATAAACTGGTAATCAAATAAAAAAAATATTCTTGCCAATATCTTGTTGATATGAAGATCAATATCTTTGATCATAATCCTTCCAGAAGATGGACTTGCCAATTCTCTCCCATTCCAGCTCACGCCAACATAAGCTATTTTCCTAATTTTCATTAGGAATTTAGTTTATTTTCCATTTATGATTCTTTGTTTAGTTAGGATTTTTTTCCAATTTTATAATTCCTTATTTGAGTAGTATTGGATTTTTTATTTTATTTTAATTATTTTTTCCTAGTAGAATTAGGATTAGTCTATTATAATTTATAAATGGGTTGTTATGTTATTATAAAGGTTCACTTGGAAGCCTTTGTTGTGATTCAAGAAGCCTCTTTGCGGATTCAGATAGTGGACTAATAAGTAAGTTGAAGTCTCTCTCTCTCTCTCTCTCTCTCTCTCTACTTTTATCTTACTGAATTGAATTTGTTTGTTTGTTTTGTGTGTGTTGGTGTGGTGCGTTTTGAAGTCAGAGATGTTGTCGTTGCGAAAAGCATTGGTGTTTCTTATACTTCAGTTTCTCGAAGATGAGAAATTCGAGGAGTCTCTTCACAAGTAAGCTTTGCGGAGAACATTTTGTGTGTTTGTGTTGTTTTGTTTAATGGATAGTTTTACGCAAAGACAAAATTTAGTGTATTAATTACATTGCAATTTTTGCAATTTTTTATCTTTTAATAATTTTTTATGTCCCTGAACACGTCCCATCATCTGTAGATACACATTAAGAGAATTGTTTAATGGCACAATTCTTGTGTTTATAGATGAATTATTATAAATGAATTATGCTAGCCTAGGGACTCAAGGGAACCTCCTTTGTCAAACAAAATTTTAAAAGTTGGCAAAATCTGAATAGTGTTGGGTTTGTTTGGGTGGAGAGTGTTCTTTCCTTAGCAAATTGATGTTTTGGTTGAAAATTATTTAATTGGAATTCCATATTTAATAAAGGATGTTACTTTCCATGTTTTGATAGGCTTGAAAAAGAATCAGGGTTTTATTTCAACGTGAAGTACCTCTACGAGAAAGTTCAAGCCGGAGATTAGGTTGAAGTTTGTAAATACTTGTCAGGATTTACCAAAATTGATGATAACCAAGATTCTATAAAGATATTTTATTAAATTAGGAAGCAACAGTATCTTGAAGCACTTGATAGGTAGAAGTAATTTGCATTTATCAGTGTAAGTTTTTTATAGTTTTGTCTTTATTTTTAAGGTATCAATTTTTTTTGCCTTAAATTATACTATAGGCGAGACAAGGCAAAGGCACTTGCAATGTTAGATAATGAGTTAAAAGTGTTTTCAACATTGAATGAGGAAGATTACCAAGAACTTACACAACTTTTAACTCTGAACAATTTCAACTAATTTTTGTTGGTTTTCAATTTTCTCTTAAATAATGAACTATAAATTGAAATTTTGAATCAGTTTACGATCAATTTGCTTGAGTAAATGCAATAGTCACTATTCAAATTTTAAGTGTTGCTAGTTCGACTTGAGTTTATGACACTTTGGTGTGTGAGATCAATTCAGGGAAAATGAGCAGCTGTCCAAGTATGACACCAAAACAGCTCGTAGCATACTTTTGATAGAGCTCAGAAAACTGATGGAAGCAAACCCACGTTTCCGCAATAAGCTTACTTTTCCCACCCTAAAGGATTCAGGATTGCAGTCTCTAATGAATGGGTAAAGTAATACAATACATGATATAATACAATTATGTTTTTTTCTAATTTCCATCTGGTTTTGCCATAAATGATCAATTTTTTTCNTATGAGAAAGTTCAAGCCGGAGATTGGGTTGAAGTTGAGAAATACTTGTCATGATTTACCAAAATTGATGATAACCAAGATTCTATAAAGATATTTTATGAAATTAGGAAGCAAAAGTATCTTGAAGCACTTGATAGGTATAAGTAATTTGCATTTATTAGTGTAAGTTTTTTATAGTTTTGTCTTTATTTTTGAGGTATTAATTTTTTCTGCCTTAAATTATATTATAGGCGAGACAAGGCAAAGGCGCTTGAAATGTTAGATAATGAGTTAAAAGTGTTTTCAACATTGAATGAGGAAGGTTACAAAGAACTTACACAACTTTTAACTCTCAGCAATTTCAGGTAATTTTTGTTGGTTCTCAATTTTCTCTTAAATAATGAACTATAAATTGAAATTTTGAATCAGTTAATGATCAATTTGCTTGAGTAAATGCAATAGTCACTATTCAAATTTTTAAGTGTTGCTAGTTCGAATTGAGTTTATGACACTTTGGTGTGTGAGATCAATTCAGGGAAAATGAGCAGCTGTCCAAGTATGACACCAAAACAGCTCGTAGCATACTTTTGATAGAGCTCAAAAAACTGATGGAAGCAAACCCACGTTTCCGCAATAAGCTAACTTTTCCCACCCTAAAGGATTCAGGATTGCAGTCTCTAATGAATGGGTAAAGTAATACAATACATGATGAAATACAATTATGTTTTTTTCTAATTTCCATCTGGTTTTGCCATAAATGATCAATTTTTTTCTTTTTTTAAGTCATTCATTATGCTTAACATGAAGCCTACTTATGAAGTATTCCTTTTTATTGTTCTGTTAGTTTCCTATAAACTGGAGCCGTGTTTCCGCCTTTTTGCTGTATGTTTCTATGAAAAAGTTGGAGCCAAATTTAATACATGATCTTTGATGCAGTTTAAACTGGCTGCACCTGTTCGGCAAGAACCCATGGGCAAAAAAGAACCCAAGGCCAGAAAAGAACCCAGGGCTAAACCCTGACATTAAGACTGAGTTTACTGACGATACATGTACACCTCCAAATGGTCCTCCTGTTGCAGCAGATGCAAAGCCAGCTTCTTCCAATGTATGATAATTCTCCACCTCCTTATTATTTAAGTAAATATTAACCATATTGGAGGAGCAAATATTAAAAATATTGACTAATGCATATTCTTGCCAATATCTTGTTGATATGAAGATCAATATCTTTGATCATAATCCTTCCAGAATATGGACTTGCCAATTCTCTCCCATTCCAGCTCACGCCAACATAAGCTATTCCTAATTTTCATTAGGAATTTCGTTTATTTTCCAATTTATAATTCCTTGTTTAAGTTAGGATTTTTTCCAATTTTTATAATTCCTTATTTGAGTAGTATTAGGATATTTTTTATTCTATTTTAATTATTTTTCCTAGTAGAATTAGGATTAGTATATTATAATTTATAAATAGGGTTGTTATGTTATTATAAAGGTTTACCTTGGAAGTCTTTGTTGTGATTCAAGAAGCCTCTTTGCGGATTCAGATAGCGAGACTAATAAGTAAGTTGAAGTCTCTCTCTTCCTCTCTTTCTCTCTATTTTTATCTGACTGAATTGAATTTGTTTGTTTGTTTTGTGTTGTTGTTGTGGTGCATTTTGAAGTCAGAGATGTTGCCGTTGCAAAGAGCATTTGTGTTTCTTATACTTCAGTTTCTCGAAGAAGAGAAATTCGAGGAGTCTCTTCACAAGTAAGCTTTGCGAAGAGCATTTTGTGTGGTTTTGTTTAATGGATAGTTTTACACAAAGACAAAATTTAGTGTATTAATTACATCACAATTTTTTCAATTTTTTATCTTTTAATAATTTTTTATGTCCCTGAACACGTCCCATCATCTGTAGATACACATTAAGAGAATCGTCTAATAGCTCAATTCTTGTGTTTATATATGAATTATGCTAGCCTAGGGACTCAGGGGAACCTCCTTTGTCAAACAAAATTTTAAAAGTTGGCAAAATCTGAATAGTGTTGGGTTGGTTTGGGTGGAGAGTGTTCTTTCCTTAGCAAATTGATGTTTTGGTTGAAAATTATTTAATTGGAATTCCATATTTAATAAAGGATGTTACTTTCCATGTTTTGGTAGGCTTGAAAAAGAATCAGGGTTTTATTTCAACGTGAGGTACCTCTATGAGAAAGTTCAAGCTGGAGATTGGGTTGAAGTTGAGAAATACTTGTCAGGATTTACCAAAGTTGATGATAACCAAGAATCTATGAAGATATTCTATGAAATTAGAAAGCAGAAGTATCTTGAAGCACTTGATAGGTATAAGTAATTTGCATTTATCAGTGAAAGTTTTTTATAGTTTTGTCTTGGGTATTAATTTTTCTGTCTTAAATCCATATTATAGGCGAGAAAAGGCAAAGGCCCTTGAAATATTAGAGACTGATTTAAAAGTGTTTTCAACATTGAATGAGGAAGGGTACAAAGAAATTACACAACTTTTAACTCTCAGCAATTTAAGGTAATTTTTGTTGGTTCTCAATTTTCTCTTAAATAATGAGCTATAAATTGAAATTTTGAATCTTTTTATGATCAATTTGCTTGAATAAATGCAATAGTCATTATTCAAATTTTTAAGTGTTGCTAGTTCGACTTGAGTTTATGACACTTTGGTGTATCAAATCAATTCAGGGAAAATGAGCAGCTGTCCAAGTATGACACCTAAACAGCTCGTTTCATACTTCTTCTAGAGCTCAAAAAACTGATAGAAGCAAACCCATGTTTCCTCAATAAGCTTACTTTTCCCACTCGGAAGGATTCAGAATTGCAGTCTCTAATGAATGGGTAAAGTGATACAATACAGTATATTTTTCTAATTTCTATCTGGTTTTGCCATAAATGATCAATTTTTTTCCTTTTTTAAGTCATTCATTATGCTTAACATGAAGCTTGCTTATGAAGTATTCCTTTTTATTGTTTGTTTGTTTCCTATAAACTGGAGCCGTGTTTCCGTCTTTTTGCTGTATGTTTCTATGAAAAAGTTGGAGCCAAATACCCAGTATTTAATACATGATCTTTGATGCAGTTTAAACTGGGTGCACCTATTTGGCAAGAACCCATGGTCGGAAAAGAACCCGAGGCCAGAAAAGAACCCAAGGCTAAACCCCGACATTAAGACTGAGTTTACTGAGCATACATGTACACCTCCAAATGGTCCTCCTGTTGCAGCAGATGCAAAGCCAGCTTCTTGCAATGTATGATAATACTCCACATCTTTATTATTTAAGTAAATATTAACCATATTGGATGAGCAAATATTAAAAATATTGACTAATGAATATTTTTTTGGGTATAGCCTAAAATGGGAATTTGGCTAACTCCCGAACATATCAATCAAAATGTCAAGGCCTTGAAGAAGGCACGGGATAGGGAACTTGAGGAACAAAAGTTGTTACTGAAAAATCTAGAATATCTGCATGGCATTATTAAACTAGACTGTATGAATGGCCAGGACTTCGCTTCTATGCAACTTGATGAGGTAGTTTTCTGCAGATCTCATTAGCTAAATTCATGTTTTCACTAGTATTCTTATTTACTTCATTTATGTTTTGGTTTTGATTTTGCAGTTACGTGCGATTTTAGAGAAGCTTGTGAGGCACGGTTCTAGTAACGTCCGAGACAAGGCCATATATATTAGTCAGAAGCTTGATGCAAACCAAGGAGCTGGACAAGCCGATCATACATATTGGAATGGAGCTGAATTTGCACAAGACTCTTTCTCACTTCCTAGTGGCCCAATTACAAGACTTAGAGCCAAACGTTTCAAGGAAACTAAATGGGCTAATCCAAGAGAATTGGACTGATTCTAAAAAGACCAAGATGGGCTCAAATAATAATCAAAGCTTAGTCCATGTCATCAAAGCAATTAAAGAGGCTAATTAGCATGCAAAAACGTGACCACCATGGTCTGACCATTAAAGGGCGTGAATTTGTTGAGTTTCAAGGATATTAAATATGGGAATGCTGATGGTCTTGGCTGGTTATGTTAAATACATTGAATTTAGTCATTTAGTTATTTGTTTGGTTGCCTCTAGAAGTCCATAAGGCCTAAAAACGTGGGGACTTGTTTATGTTGATGTTTGTGTTGCTTTTAAAGTTGTAGTTATGACTTTTCCTATTCTTGGAGGGTTGTTCCAAGTATATAGATGGGCATTACAAATTTTAATAGATAGATTTGGTTTTCAGAAAATTATTATTATTGTGAGGTCTTGTGTTCCTCTCCGTTCTTGAAAGAAATCTTGAACTTATCAAGTTAATTTTGTGGCATTCAAACAATCAAACTTATTACCTTAATTCTTGAGAGATTCTTAGGTTTCTTGGTGTGATGTTTAAATTCTTCATAGTCTTGGTTTTCACCTAGTTAATTAGGTGATGGGTCAAGGCTCAACAAATCTTGTCTACACGATCTTGGGCTTCCAAACCATCATTGTAATTCGGTTTCATCACAATTGTTGGTAGAGTTCATATCAAAGCTAAACCCAATGCTGTTGGATTTACTACTTAATTTTTTAGGGAATAATATAAAAACTAAAACTATGATCAGAACAATGTCATCAGCAGGTTGAACAATATCATTATATAAAAAATAATGAGGGTATTTGTTTAATTAACATTTCATAATCAGTTTTTCATTTTCATTAAAATAGTGAACCCGGTTGGTTTATAATTGTCAAGTCCACCTTAAATTTGAATTTTGAAGCGAATGGATTCATGAATAGTTTCCTGGGTGAGATATCTTTATTAGTCGGGTTATCAATGACCAAATGCATTCATATATTTACAATTGAAAATTAACACCTTCTTCATTTATTTCATATTCTCTAAATCTTCACCATTTTGGAAAGCTATTATGCATGTATGCATCGCTAAATCTTTGCAAACCACTACATGGTGAAAAAGCAAAAAGAGTTTCTCCAAGCTTTTAAGTTTGAGTCCCCCTAGGCACTAATAGGAGTAATCACTAGAGGATTAACCGGTCAGACTTTCAAAGTCCTGGGAGATTAGTTGAAGTGTGCATAAGCTAGTCTAGACACCCCCGATCATTAAAAAAAAAAAAAAAAAATTGTTCTATCTTTTCAGTTTACCACCTCTTATTGTGTTTGCTTTCTTACTGCAAATCTCATATTCAATGATGCAAGAGATCTATTTTGGAATGGTTGTATTAGTGATTCCATTAGGAGAAACCGGTGGAAAATCCATCTCCCCTTAATCCTTAAAGTTTGAATCTGTTATTAATCTCCCTTACTTCCTCACTGGTATGTTAATGGAAGACCAAAGTTTAAAAATACGTGAGCTAGGATTCATGGGTTTGTTTGAGAAACAAAGTAGATAGAGATTTGGAAACAAATTATTGGGCTAGGTTATGTCTTTAGTAGTGTATTGAATGTGGTTGTTTAATTTTATGTTTATCTTCAAAATGATTGAAAATTGTTAGGTTATAAGAAATCTGAAAACAATTACTGTTTACATTTTTTTTTTTTTTAAGAGTAATACTAGATGTACAACCCAATCTCATAACTTCTCTCACGACCCTCGACGTGGCAGCTCATAATTAGTCAACTCACAAATGAGTCTAGGATGATTATTTGTCAACTGGCCAGTTGCGAACTGTCATGTCGGGAGTTATTGACTTAATATTAGTCTTTTTTTTTTTTTTTTTTTTTTAATTATACCATTACTTGTGTAACGTTATCAATTCAATAACATTATTGACACGACTAATGACCCTCCTGCCGACACAGCTAATGACACGACCCTCCGGCTCCTAGGAAGATTTCTTAGGGTCCTGTTGACATGGCTTATGATCCTCTTGTAGCAGATCCATATCTTAGAGATTTGAGGTGAGAGCTTTAAGATTTTAATTCTCATTAGCCAATCTAACCGAATGTTTCATTTTCATGGGCATGTTAAAGTGATAATCAAATATAGATATTTTACAGTCCCTTTTAGTTATTTTTTATATGGTTATGTGAAAAAAATTGATACGCTTGTTCTGGACAACTTAATGATTAACCTAAGAAAACAAAAAAAAGATTGGTATAGAATTGGAGGACCAAGAAGTTTTTTCCCTTATTATTGTTTTTTATATTTTCAATTCATCGTTTTTTCTCGTAAATGGTTGAGAGATGTTATTAAGTAATCCACTTTGATTTGACAACCATATTCTTATAACAATAATGACGTATGCGTTTGGTTTATTATTTTAGGTAGGATTTTGGGGATAGTATTGGATAATTGAATATGGGAGTATTACGAGGTAAAATTTAAAAATTTATAGAAAAACCCCCTAAGTTTGCTAATTTCATAATACCCCCAACATGTAAATTGACAAAAATACCCCCACCACCTGCAGTGCCAGATTCTGGCCACCACCGCAGGAATCTGGCCGGAAAATCGCGTTACGACACAGACCGGTAGGATCTGTGTCGTAACGAGTCGTTATGGCCTTTTCCGGCCAGATCCACCACAGATCTGGCCGGAAAAGGCCAGATCTACGGCCTGCCGTGGCCGTCGACGGCCGAAAAAGGCCAAAACGATGGCCATCTTTGGCCGTCGTTTTCGGTCAACGATGGCCATTTCTTTGGCCGTCGTTCACGGCCAGATCTGGCCTTTCCCGGCCAAATCCGTGGTGGATCTGGCCGGAAAAGGCCAGATCGGTGAACTTCCGGCCATTTATGGTCGGCAGGGTGGCCGTTGTATAGATTTCGGAATCTGGCGAGTATGGGTTGCGGGGGTGTTTTTGATAATTTTTAAACTTTTTTTTAGGGTGTATTTGATGAAATTAATAACCTTATGGGGTCTAAAAGTAATTAAAAAAAATAGGGTAATATTCTCGGAATAGTAAGCCAAACGTTATTTGGAGAATAGGATCCAGAATCTGGATAAAAATAGTAAGCCAAACATAGTGGACATTATCTTGCTTGAACATACATTACATAATATTTGTAATTCAATCATTTTTATTAAATTAGTTATTAATGTTATTGATTTGATATTACTGTATGATTACATTCTTAATGTAGTATTGATAAAGCAATCATAAGATAATGTATTATAATACAAAAATACTACCTCCTTTTTTTTTTTTTTTTACCAGGTGTGTCCATACCAACTTACGCGCACCTCAATTAGTCTTCCGACCTCGAATAAGACTTCCAAAACATAGCAAGCCCTACTGTCTATAACCAACAATATTAGCAATTGTTCTTGTGATTCGAACTTGAGACCACAGGAGAAGTAAACCCCTTAGCACCAAGCCTTTACCATTCGGCCAACCTATTGTTGGTTCAAAAATACTATGTTTAAAAATCTCTTCTCACAAACTTTCTCTCACAATTCCGACATGATGCGTAACTCACGATTGGTCAGCTCATAAATAGGTCTAGCCTTCTTGTTGTGGGTCTCGTCTGTCTATTTGTGAGCTTACCAATAACAAGTTACCATGTCGGAGTTATGAAAGAAAGATTGTGAAAAAAAGTTATAAACTTAGTATTACTTATTATAATACAAGGTTTTTGGAAACTATTTTGTTTTATGAAAAACGCCAATTTGTTTAGGATCTACAAAGAATATTATAATTGTTTTTATACACACTATTAAATTAATAGATTTGGGGTTTGAATAAATGCATACACATTTATTGTTTAGATATAAATATATGGTTGAATTTGTAGCATAGTTTTAACTAATAGATATATTGATGAGTTTGGTAGGTTTACAGAATACATTTTTTCACTTATCAAAATAGTCAAGATCATTTTTTAATTTGAAGGTTGAAACGAGAAAGATCAAAATAGTCTCCGAGATGTACCGAACTTAAGTCGGTAAAATGCTATCAATAGACCAGAGCACCGGATTGTTGAATTGCTGTAGCCTGTAGCCGCTGTGACCGGAGTGATATTGACTAATGAATAATAGTGTGAAATGCTAGTCTTTTCTATTTAGTCTTGTCTACGAATTTATAAAAAAATAGGAACTTGTCAAAATATATTCTAACAAATGCACCCCAAGTTCAAACATCAATGGCCCACTATGTTTATCTTTATCTTTATAATTCTTTGATTTAAAAACTGGATCGGATCAGCCAGTTCGACCAAGACCCATCAGCTTCTCTAATTCGGGTCAGGTCTTTGGGTCGGTTCGGATTGGTTTTTGTTAATTTTAAAATTTTTATTGAGAAAGATAATTATTAAATATTTTAAGATAAATAAAATATGATTAGATTTTAAAAATATTAAAACAAACATATTTTTTTTATTTTTTAGGATAGAATAATAGAATAAAATATTATGAGAATAATTAAATAAACCAATCCATAATATATAATTTTTCAACAAGGCGATGATAAGCCACATTGATGTGCTGAAGCCTGAAGCTAAATAAAAGGATTCAGACTTGCCCAAAATTGCATAGATAAAATACAGAATGTTTTTATCCATGTTAAAAGCTTGAACTCAATTAATCAACAACATATTTATTTTCTAAAACGGTTGATTCTTTTATGTTATATGGCCTTTCTCATATTTAATTCCAAGATTCGAGTTTTCTTTGTTCAAAATCTCATCTCCATCATGGCCTTTTCTTTGTTTGACAGCCTCCCCATTAGCCCATAAGGTTTTGTCGTTAAATGGCCCGTTAGCCCACAAGGTCTCATATGGTTGAATGGGCCATTAGCTCATGAGGTCTTCTTATAGAGTGTTATTATTTAAGCCCCCACATAAACTCTATTTGACCCCATTAAAACACTATTGTACATACAAAATTACTACAAAAAAGTTTGAGTGAGGTCTTCTTATAATTTTGATTTTGGTTTAGAATTTTGGTGTTTAACTCTTATGCAAGGTATTCTTCCAAGATATGACAAAGATAAAATAATAAAACAACCACCCACAAAATGGCAAATTAGAATTTTGAAGCATAAAACAACACATATTTTTTTTTTAGGAAACATAGAAACTCAACATATTAATAATAAGGGAAATAACAAAGGCTCTGTTTATTTAGTGTTTTAGAATAACATTTTATTCTGAATAGGATTTTTGGAAAATAGGGTAGGATTCTAAGAATGGTTTTGGTACATTCTGAAAATATTTAGATGATTTTTAACCCTTAGGTTTGTTAATTTAACTAAACATCTCTCATAATAAAAAATTTATAAATTGACAAAAACACCCACACCTATCCAAACTATTGCCGACAATCAACCACTATCGCCGAATGGTGGTCGGAAGCCGCACGATCGGCTAGATCTATTTGATCGTGCGCCGATCTGGCCATCAAAGGCTAGACTTTGTCGTTGTTAACGACCAAACGACGACCAAGATATGACCTTCGTCAATAGCCAGATATTTGGTCGTAGATTTGGTTGAAAACGGACAGATCGATATACGATCCACTAGATCCAGCCAGTCGTGCGTCGTTACGGTGCCGGTGGCCGACGATGGCAGCGATGGCGGCTGCTAGCGGGTGAAAATGGCTTGGGTGGGCAAGGGTGTTTTTGTTAATTTTTAAACTTTTATTGAGAAAACGTAATTGTTAATGTTTTGAGTTGAATAGACCGTGATTAGATTTTGAAGAATATTAAAACAAATGCATTTTTTGTTTTTAGAGTAAGATAGTGAAAAAGGATAAGGGAAAAATAGTGTTCCAAACACTGGGAAAGATTTAAGCTCTAAAGTGTGAGATTTTGATTACTCAGAAGATGAAGGAAGTCGCGTTAAGCTACCAAATGGACACGAGTGAACTCCAAAATACTACAAAACCCATTTAGATAAATATGTTGAGTCATGTAAAGCTCAATAATATTGTTGATGCGTGATTTTGGGCACCAACTAATTAACACGTGTGCAGTGTTGATTGATCAAGAAGCACACATGATTCTGCGTAAAAAGGAAATAAATGCAATAAGGGCTTTTAAAGTGGTTCGAATGCTAAGGTAGCAAATCCTACGTCCACTGATTTGTATTAATATGGTGGGTCAGGTCGCTAAAGCGGACTGACTTACAAATGATTAAAAAGTAAAATACAGAGCCTTTTTGAGAGAGAGATTAAATGTCAAAATGATCGAATTCCCTTAATGAAGGGGTCGTCTTCTTCTTATACCAAGCTGAATGCGTGTAATCATCATTAAATCCTTGGGTTGGTGTGAATGTCAGGACATAATCAGGCTTTACGTCCCATTACCCATTTCCCAAGCAGATTTTACGCGATTTGGAGCAGGTAAGCGGACACATGGGAGCTCCAGGGTGCATGGCAGGCCTGACGTGCGCTTACCATTCTGACGGGAGCAGGCCACGTCTCGTCACGTGACTCCACGTCAGCTCTTTATTTCCCGGGCATAACAGAAGTCCCCTAGTTTTTAAGGTTTGAGGATCGAACCTTGGAAACTAAGTCATGCCGTGATTGGAGGTTTTGGTCGTTTTGACCTGAATGGAAGAAGCTCGGTACAAAACCTTTTGCGAGCACGACCTTGCGCCATTCTTGCCCAAACGACCTGATAACCATCATTCTAGCGACCTGGATTCGTCGGACGCTCTTTTCTATGCCTTGGAGAGATTCAATGAACCTGCATCCACGTTGTCGGGCACTCTGCTCGCGCTGTAATGTGTCAAGTGCATTAAATGCGTGGTGTGCTGACTCGACGTCGTATTGACATCTTTTAACTGCACGACGCATTTGAAACGTTAGCCCTTATTACGACATTTAATGCGATGTGGGGCGCATTAAATGTGGGGAGGAGAGAGAAGGCTGTCGCTTCGGTTCCGAGAGGTTGCAACCGTCGGTTCGTTGCCCATATAAGAACTCGCATTTTTTCAGATGAAGCCACTAAAACCCCTTTTGCTTCGAGTGATAAGCCTTTGCAAACCGGAGGTTATTCTTTTCCGATTGGCGCTCCTCAGATGTCCGAAATAAGATTCGGCCTTAGTTACTCATCCCAGAAGGTAAGATCCCCCTCTTTTTTTTTTTTTTTTTTTTTTTTTGTTTGGTTGGTGGGCAACAGCGTTGGGTCCCCTGGTGTCCCACCAGAGACGCGCCATTGTTGTCGGACTTGAGCCGTGGGTGGCGGCTCGGGTTACCGTTAGGGTTTAAGGATTTTGTCCCATGCCGTCACACGGGACAAAATATGAAGATTAAAATGATCATGTATGTCGGTGTTGCAGACTCTGGAATGGAACCGTCGACATCCAGACCCAAGGAAGGAACCAGCTCGTCCACACGAGAAGTTCCCGCGGACGCGTCCCTTGACGTCTTCTCGGTTCTCACCCGAGAAGAGTTTGATAGGATTAAAAGACAGTATAACGTCCGAGCAGAGGTGTTCCTCGACCACACCAGGTCATCGCGACATCCTGCTGACGGTCTTGCTGCGATCTCCAAAGAGATCTTCAAGGGTGGAGGGATGATTCCCTTCCATCCTTTCATCAGGTCGGTCCTGGATCACTTCTGGATCGCACCGATGCAGCTCACACCGAACGCGTATGTCATCGCCGTCGCAATATACATCGCGTGCTGCAAAAGCAGCTTGGGCGAGCCAACGGCGGTGGAGCTCGGCGTCGCCTATTATCTCAAAAAGAGTAGGGACAAGGATTCGTATTACTTGTCCCGGCGACCTACCATTGCCGAGGGGATACATAGCTATCCCAGCAACGCGGGAGCCTACGAGACCAAATTCTTCTTTTTCTGCTATGACGGCTACTGCCACTTTCAGATGCCAAGTAGGTTCTTCCTCGTTAGGTATATTATCTGTTCGCATGCTTCATGATAACGACCTGTTTCTTCTTTTGCAGTTAATAGAACGACCAGCAAGGACTTGCTCGACGATCCGGACAGGCTTGTCTCTTTTGGAGTGCTTCCCGAGGAAAGCTGGGACGTGAGGAAGCTAGTGACTACCGCGAACTTGCGGAAGTACGGTTTTATCAATAGCAACGCGTCTTTAGAGCCCCTTGAAGAAGGTAAGTTACATTGGTTTTCTTTCTGGTCGCCGAGCAGTTTTGTTTACTAACGCACTTTCATGCAGAAATTATGCCTCCGAAGGAGTCCGGGCAGCCTCACCGAGCACCGTTCGTCTTCCCTCGATCGAGGAGTGAGAGAGCGGCAGAAGCTGCTCGTCCTATCCCGGCACAACTGGCCCGAACTGCCGCCCCTTCACGGCCCCAACCTGTGCAAGGAGCGACCAGGGTGGAGCAGGTTGCTCAGGCACCACCGACTCGCCCAAAGTGGAAGGCTCCGGCCCAAAGGTCGAAGAAGAGGAAACAGGTTCAGGTCGACGAGTCTGAGACTGAATCCGAGGAGGAGCCTTTGTGGTCGCGACAGGACTCAAGGAGACCGGGCAAGGAACCTGTGGGCGAGGCGATCACGAAGGACGCACCAGTGCTCGACTCACTGGGGAGTTTGCCCGAATATCTGCAATCGATAGTTTATTCCCTGCTCGAGTGTGGACTATCGGAGTCGTACGATGAGTTTGCTGACAAAGGCGACGACCTGATGACCACGTCGTTCCAGCATCTAAGCGAGGTAAACGAGTTGCTCTTAAAACTTCATTCTGGTTCATTTCTAATCACTTTCTTGCTCGCAGGCTTTGCTTGCGATGAGGATGTCTATGGAGAAGACCCGGTTGGGGGCTGCGAAGGAGTCCAGCGAGCTAGAGGAGGTTGCGAAGCTCAAGAAAAGCCTGGAGTCCGTCGAAGCTGAAAGAATGGAAGCGTTCGAAGCAGCGAACAGATACCTGCTCCAAAAGGATGCCGCTTTGTGAACTGTGGACTTCCAAAAGGCGGAGCTCGAGCGACGTGCAGAGGAAGTGAAAGAGCTTCAAAGGACAACCGCTAGGCTCTCCAAGGAGGTCGGAGAGAAGGACCAGGAGATCCAGACAACCTCCATATGGGCTCAGAAGGCTGAACAGGAAAGGGAGGCCTCCGAACAGGAGAAGCGAGCTCTTGAGGCCGAACTCCAAGAGAGTCAGGAAAAGATCGCTTCACTGACTGAAGAAATGCGGGTTCAGTCAGAGGAGATGGAGGAAAAGGCCGCCGATTGGGCGATCGGGGCTATTTACACGCTGCGACCAAAGAACCCAGATCTGGACGTGTCCGACCTCCCACCGGGTTGGCAAGAGACCTTGCGGCTCTTGGCAGAGGAAGATGACGCAATAGCAACGGTAGCCGCTAAGGGGTCCGACCAGGCAGAGGGTTCGGGTCCTGCTTCGAAGGATCCCCCCAACCAACCGTAGTGTAATAAGCCTTGACCCCATTGAGAGTGGGTCTACTTTTTTGCTTGTACATCAATGGAAATACATTTTGTTTTTAATAACAGTTCGTTTTTTCATACATAAGTTCAATTTGCAATTCAGTTTTACATAGGCAATCTTTTATGCGAATTCTTACACGCGAACAGAACGCATGCGAATTGTTTCCAGCGAACAAAATTATGCTTTACATTAAAAAGGAAACTAACAAAAACTGATTTGAGAGTTAGAGTTCGGGATTACTGATAATATGGCCGGAGGTGTTCGGCATTCCAAGCTCGAGGTACTTTGGAACCGTTCAATCTTTTGAGATGGTAAGTCCCCGGTCTAATCACCTTGTCGACCCGGTACAGTCCTTCCCAGTTAGGCCCTAGTACCCCCGCACTCGGCTCTCTGGTCCCAAGGAGAACTTCATTTAGCACAAGGTCCCCGACCTGGAAGTCTCTTCGTTTGACCTTTGAATCGAAAAACCTCTTTGCTCGCTGCTAGTAGGCTGCTATCCTTAGCGAAGCCTTGCTGTGATGCTCTTCAACGAGATCCAAACTTGCCCTCATAAGTGCTTCGTTTTCAATCTCGTCGTACAAGTCCCTCCGAAGTGATCCAGTTCCCACTTCTACAGGAACCATTGCTTCGCAGCCATAGGCTAGCGAAAAAGGGGTCTCTGAGGTGGAAGTTCTCAGGGTTGTCCTGTACGCCCATAAGACTTCGGGGAGGTCGTCAGCCCAATTTCCTTTGGCCGCCCCAAGCTTAGCTTTTAGGGTGTGCTTGATGGTTTTGTTGACTACTTCAACTTGGCCATTTGCTTGTGGTCTGGCGATTGAGGTGAATTTTTTATGGATGCCCAACTCGTCGCAGAATTGTTTGAACTCCTCGTTATCGAATTGCTTTCCATTGTCCGAGATGAGGGTGTGGGGAATTCCATAGCGGCACACTATGTTCTTGAAAACGAAGTCTTTTAGCTTTCTGGTCGTGATCGCGGCCAATGGTTCGGCTTCCACCCATTTCGTGAAATAATCTACCGCGACCACAGCATACTTGACTCCTCCCTTTCCAACTGGCATGGGACCGATAAGGTCAATCCCCCACATGGAAAATGGCCAGGGGCTAGACATCGTTATCAGCTCGTGCGAGGGGACTCACGGAATGTTCGCGAACCGCTGGCACTTGTCACATCTTTTGACAAAATTGTGCGTATCTTCCTAGATCTGGGGCTAATAATATCCCTGACGAACAACCTTGTTCGCGAGAGATCGAGCAGCTGTGTGATTACCGCAGATTCCTTCGTGAATTTCCCTCATGATGTAGTCTGCTTCTTCGCTGGTTACACATCGGAGGAGAGGGGCACTGAATCCTCTCCTATACAGTTGGTCCCCGATGAGTGTGTAACGAGCAGATCTTACTCGCAGGACCCTTGCCTCGACTTTGTCGTCTGGCAAAGTCCCATCCTTGAGGTACTGGATGATGGGAGTCATCCAGGAATCCGGTTGAGTCATGTTAACGGCCTGTTCAGTTGAGCTAATAGTTGGAGCATCCACGAAACGAACAGGAATGTTGTCTGGAGCCTCTGAGTCCAGCGACGAGGCTGTCTTTGCTAGAGCGTCTGCTATAGAATTGCTATCTCTGGGGATCTGAGTGATTTCGAAGTGCTTAAACGACCCCAAAGCGGTCTTGGCCTCCTTTAGATAGCGGACCATGTTCTCTTCTTTAGCTTGGTACTCCTCTAGAATTTGGTTCACGACCAGCATGGAGTCACTGCAAATGCTGATTGCGGTTGCACCCATTTCTTTGGCAAGTCGCAACTCGGCGAGCAGGGCTTTATACTCTGCCTCATTGTTGGTCGCCTTAAACCCGAACCGGAGAATACCATGAATTCGAGCCCCTTCAGGGCTTACAAGGAGAAGACCTGCACCGACTCTTTTCCTGTTCGATGACCCGTCAACGTAGAGGTTCCATGTTGATAGGTTCTGAATACTTTCTCGCACTAAAGCTGCACTGACCGCAAACTGAGAGACGGACAGGTAGATGAGCAGGATTTCCTGTGGAAGAGGCTTAGAGAGGAGAGGTGGTTTCCCCAGGTGTTCTTTTATACTCTGGAATGCTTGTTCGCATTCAGGAGTCCATTCGAATTTCTTGTTTGCCTTCAGAACATTGAAGAATGGTAAGCAGCGGTCTGTTAGCCTTGATATGAAGCGACTAAGCGCCGCTATCTATCCATTCAGACTCATGACTTGCTTCTTGCTGGTCGGGCTCTCCATATCGAGCAGGGCTTAGATCTTCTTGGGGTTTATTTCTATGCCCCGCTGATTAACCATATACCCCAGGAACTTTCCCGATGACACCCCGAACGAACACTTGAGAAGGTTTAGCTTCATTCTATAAAGTCGGAGAATGTCAAACATCCCAGCGAGATACGCAATGTGTTCTGAGGTGACCTGGGATTTGACCAGCATATCGTCCACATAGACTTCCATTGTCTTCCCGATCTGTTCGGAGAACATTCGGTTGACCAACCTCTGATAGGTCGCGCCCGTATTTTTGAGACCAAAAGGCATAACTTTGTAACAGTATAGCCCTCGATCCGTAATAAAGGACGTATGCTCCTCATCCGGCCCATACATCAGGATTTGATTGTATCCCGAGTACGCATCCATAAAGCTCAGTAGCTCGTGCCCTGAGGTGGCATCAACGAGCTGGTCGATCCTCAGCAGAGGGAAGCTGTCTTTCGGGCAAGCCTTGTTGAGGTCGCTGAAGTCAACGCAGGTCCGCCACTTGCTGTTCGGCTTCTTTACCAAGACCGGGTTAGCGACCCAGGTCGGGTAGAGTGCCTCTCGGATGGACCCATTTCAGAGGAGGTTTTCCACTTTCGTTTTTAGTGCGGCGTACCGCTCTGGATCCATCACTCTTCTTTTCTGGCGAACCGGTCTGGCCTCACTGCTGATGTTTAGTGAATGGCAAATAATGTCCGGGCTGATCTCGACTATATCTGCATGCGACCAGGCAAACACGTCAATGTTTTCCTTTAAGAAGTCTATCAGCTCGGAAGCGAGCTGAGGGTTGAGACAGCTCCCAATCTTTAATACTCAGCTCGGCTCTTTTGGATCAACCGAAACTTCGGTCAGATCCTCAACCGGGCCACTAGGAGGAATTTCCTGGACTCGCGGATCTAAGTTATCCTCTGCTGGACCGAGCTGAGGCTCGATCCGACTGATCGCCATAGCCTGGCGAGGCACACATCGCGAAATGCCCTTTCCTTTGTCTGCCATCTGCACCACTTTTATATAGCATTCGCGAGATGCGCTTTGCGATCCGCTTACTTCCCCTAGCCCTGTTGGAGTGGGCAACTTCATCTTGAGGTGATAAATGGAAGTGACTGCCTTGAAGCTTCTCAACAGAGGTCGCCCCAAGATTCCATTAAAGGCCTATGAGCAGTCCACGACCAGAAATTCAGTAACCCTAGTCACCTCGTCGTAGTCACCGAGCGTGACTGGTAGCTGGATTGTTCCTCTGGGGATCAGGTGGTCCCCTATAAAACCGTAGAGAGGCATCGAGGCGGGCTTTAGGTTGGCCTCGTCTAAGTTCATTTTATCGAAAGCAGTTTTGAACAGGATGTTCACAGCACTTCCGTTGTCCACAAGCATTCTGCAGACATTATGACATCCTATCAGGGGCGTGATCACCAGGGCATCCTCGTGAGGATGGTGCAAGCGAGCTGCTTCCTTTTTGCAGAAGGTGATCGTCTCCTCCTTTCGAGCCTTTTGTGGTCGCTGCGAAGTATTCATTACTCTGATCGGGTCGTGATATGCTTCGCGAGCATACCTTTCTTGCGCTCCTTGCGTGTTCCTCGCGAGGTGCGGACCTCTGAAAATTATACTAACGCTACTGTATCCGCTGCGATCACGACGTTTTTTCTTTTGCTCCCCTTGGCTCTCCTTTGGGGAGTCATCAATATACTCCTTGAAGTGCCCATTTTTAATGAGCTCTTCGATTGCCTGCTTTAGGGCTCGACATTCATCAATGTGATGCCCGTTATCCCGATGGTAACGGCAGTATTTTTTGCTGTTTCTGGCCGTAGCGGGAGTTTTCATTGGTTCTGGCTCACCGAGCAGGCTGGCCTCCTCGGATTTGTCAAGGATCGTAGATATGGACATGTTCAGTGGAGTGTATTGAGGTCTGTCCCTGTCGCAACGAGGAACAGGAGCATAGGACTTTTTGTGCTCGTAGCGGGGTTTCTTCCCTTTTCGCTGATCATCAATGTCTCCTTTGCGATCAGCTCTCCTACTCTCTTCCCGACCAGACATACCGCTCGAAGTGCCTTGATCGCGGCGGCGGAGTGCCGCCAACGAATTTTCTATCTGGAGATACTTTTCTGCAAGATTGTAAAATCTGGTGAGAGAAACATCGTCCTCAGCCTGCAGTTCTTTCCATAGGTCGGTTTGCGGGCAAATTCCAGCTATTATAAGTGTTCGGATGGACTCTTCTGGAGCGTGAGCCACCTTGTTCAACTCCCTGTGGAAATGGTCGATGTAGGACTGCAGGGGTTCGTCTCTTTCTTGCCTTATGTTGCTGAGATAGCTCAAAGGAATTGAAAATTTCCGATTGGCTTGGAAATGCCGTAAGAACGTCGTGCTCATCTGAGGCCACGAACTGATCGATCCCACTGGGAGCGACCTTAACCACCGCTTGGCGTGAGAAGTGAGCGTTACGGCCAAACAGCGGCATTTAGCAAGGTCCGAAACCTGGTGGAGCTCCATCAGGTCGTTGAACTCGTACAAATGATCCTGCGGGTCATGGTTCCCGTCAAACGGCCGCATGTCGGGCATTCTGAACCCTGGTGGGAGTGGAGCAGCTAGCACTTCGGGAGAGAATGGGGATGTAGAGGCGACCTGGGCCTGTTTGCTTTACTGCTTCCTTAACCTGTCCAGAGCTCGCTGTAGCTCCTCAATTTGCGGTAGCGGGCCCAACTGAGGGTTGCTTTCACCCACGCGAGTCTGGCTTTCGCGATTACGGTTCAGGAAAGTCCAGAGGTCGGATTCCTCTTCGCCTCGGCCGGCATTTTCGGCCACACTTGACACACGCTGGCTAGTGGCGTGTGAAGGCGATGGATTGTGTGGGGCGTTTTCACGACCCTCGCGGTGGTGTGGGGGCCACCCGCATAACGATCGTGATCATTCTGTTGGCGGTGATATGAATCATCGCGCCTGGCATTTTTGCCTGGGTTTGCTTGCGACGTGGCATGGGACAGCTCAGGATTTACTTTTTCGTCGAGTCTCAGCTTCATCGGCACCCTGCTCGGGGCGCGATTTGTGCTTGCTGATCTTTGGAAGCCCGTAGGCTTACCTTTTGCCACCTACTTTCCCTTATGTCTACGCGCTGCAGTGCTCGCGGCACGGGCTATTGCCCTTTGCCGCGCTTTCGCCCGACCTGCAGGGGTCTTTGGCGGTTGCACCGCCCCAGCTGTTGTGGATGACATGCCTTGGTCCAAAAGGTCCAACCTCTGGTTGACCGTCTGGAGAGTATTGTCGAACCTCTCCAGGTGGCTTCTAATGGCGGGGTCGAGTTGCGAAGCTGCCGGGATATCTCCCGCAGCATTTTGAGGAACTAGAAGTACCCTAGAGAGGGTATCCCCTTGGGTCAAGGGGACTCCTTTAGGGCGCTGATTAGCTTGCTTAGGTTCTGATTGGCGGGCCATTTGTTGCTGTAGGACCAGTAGGTCGAAGATTCTCCTGATGAAGGGTAAACGCTAAATCAAGCCCTCCTTCTAGCGCCAAACTGTTGATGCGTGATTTGGGGCACCAACTAATTGACACGTGTGCAGCGTTGATTGATCAAGAAGCACACATGATTCTGCGTAAAAAGGAAATAAATGCAATAAGGGCTTTTAAAGTGGTTCGGATGCTAAGGTAGCAAATCCTACGTCCACTGATTTGTATTAATATGGTGGGTCAGGTCGCTAAAGCGGACTGACTTACAAATGATTGAAAAGTAAAATACAGAGCCTTTTTGAGAGAGAGATTAAATGTCAAAATGATCGAATCCCCTTAATGAAGGGGTCGTCTTCTTCTTATACCAAGCTGAATGCGTGTAATCATCATTAAATCCTTGGGTTGGTGTGAATGTCATTATATAATCAGGCTTTACGTCCCATTACCCATTTCCCTAGTTGATTTTACGCGATTTGGAGCAGGTAAGCAGACACGTGGGAGCTCCAGGGTGCATGGCAGGCCTGACGTGCGCTTACCATTCTGACGGGAGCAGGCCACGTCTCGTCACGTGACTCCACGTCAACTCTTTATTTCCCGGGCATAACAAATATCATTATCTTGTTTTCATAAACCCAAACACATATTTACACATACATTCATTGAAGAACAACTACGTTGTTTCATTTTTCATAAATTTATAAAAAGTTACTGTCGGCGGGAGAGGAAGCCGGACAGATAGCAGGTCGGGAATGAGGTAGACGAAGCCGTGGAGGTAGAGAGTTGAGAGTGTTACGGAAGATGCATAGAAAACTTCTTGTTGATTATATTTATATACTCCAAATTAAGTGTAACAAGGTACAAAGTAAGCTTATCATGCAAACCACTGTAACAGTGGCACATGGAAAAATCAAAGGTTAAAAATTTGAAGAAATTGACTGTAGTCTTAACGTTTGGAGTATATTAATTTTGCTTATGTGCTATAGGATACAGGATTACTCTACGAGTAAATACTTTTTTCTACCCAAATAATGGCTTATAATGGCTTAATGACACTTTCTTATCTACAACAGGTTTTTAAAATATCACATTTCCATCGAAATAAAACATTTTAATGACATTTTCCCCTTATCCCACCAATAGCTGATTGATTTCGGCATCGTTGCGATCCCAAACTATCACAATTCTCTTTCCTGATCATTCTTTATCAAAACCCCTCAAATTTTACTTCTACTGACTTTACTAAACGTTGACAATCAAATAATTAGGATTTTCATAACTGTCTCTTTAAAGTAAAATTATGACCAATCATGACCACCAAAATTTGCATATTTCATCACTAAAAGATTTACCAACCTTTTATCTTTAAAAATACGAGTTTGCTGTCCATTCATTGCTAAATTGGAAAATATATTTTTTAGATAAAAAAATTATATTTTAAAAGTTTGTAAGTAAAAATGTGTTCGTAGTTAAGCCATTACTTGTGGAAAAAAGTCGTTAACTCATTATAAACTTTGCAATAAAAAGTCTACAATACCCTCTCTTATCTTCGTAAAGTTACCAAAAGGAAAATTACTATAAAACCCCCATAGTGTCCTAAATAGCCGCTGGTCAGAGTTACCAAGAAGTGATGATGTTATATTCCTCTGATCTTCTCTTTACCTTTTATATTGATCCTAATCATTTGTTACTGAATTAATTCTACCCATATTCCCTGCAAAAGCAGCCCCCTACCTCCACCACCCCCGCCGTGAAGCCCTCCTTCCCTCAGTCCTTGTTGGAGGAGAAACGATTTACTCGGAGCGGCTTATCCCCCCAACACCTTCCCTCAGTTCCTCGCCACATAAAAGCTTAATCTCAAGCCCATTGCACCTCCACACCACACATAAGCCTCATCTCATAAACCCCGTCGCACCTCCTTACCACACGCACCCTGCTAAATAACCAGTTTTCAATTTGAAGGATCAGGTTAGGTTTCTGTTTGTTCCTCTTGGTGATGACGACAATATCATTTTATTTTATTTTATTTTTTTCCAAGAGTAGATGGTTTACTTGAAATTATTAACTTGCGTTACGAAAGAAATATTGATTTTCTTTTCAATCGTGTAATTCCCATTGAATTGATTGCTTCATCAACTACTGCAAATCAGACATCAAACAACGTAGTCGAGAGAGCGCCCAAAAAAGAAAAAAAAAAATGATGGAAGTGAAATTTTTTATTCTGCACTAATGAGTGAAACACAAGCCAGCCTCTTGGTAGAGGCACAATTAATTGGAATGGGTGATAATGGAGAGAAGACAAGGTACAAATATCTTGAAAGATCGGAGAGAGGTATGGGTGAAGTCGGGTAATCTTCAGTTCTAAATGTTGAAGATGAAACGCAGAAACTATGAACCAACTAGATAACATTCTATTTTTAATTGTTTTGTTGTCTGGGATTGCTTTGTATTGTGATGTGAAGGTGGTTTTTGAGTTGATATGGATTGGTTGGGAAGGGGCGATGGTTGGGGTTTGGACTACTGTGGGTAAGGAGATTAGGTGAAAGTGGGGTGGCATCACTTAAGCAGGCTTTGTTTGCTCTTGAGAAGTAGAATTGTTCAGGTCATTAAATGGATGTTAAGCAAGGGCCAGGGATCTACAATGGGAACATATGTGCAACTGGTGCGAGCTTTAGATAAAGACCATAGAGGAGGAGAAGTAACCAAGTTTTGGATGAAAAAATTGGTACGTATCTGCATTCCAGTGCCTTGGCAGTTATGCCCAAAAGCTTGATCTGTATACATTACCGAAACAATATGCTGGAAAGGCTCATAAAGCTTTTCAAAGGCCTTGAAGCTTTTGATCGTAAGCCTCCAGAGAAATCAATTGTGCAAAAGGTGGCAGATGTGTATCAGATATTAGGCTTACCAGAAGAGAAAGAGAGGGTACTAGAGAAGTACAAAGATCTCTTCACCGAGACAGAGAAAGAAAGCCGAAAATCTAAGCAGCATCTAAGAAAAACATGCAAAACAAAGCGTCGAAAAGACACAAGAATTTCTGATGTTGTTACAGAAGCTTTAGATGACATACAATAAGGTCAAGGATTACTGTGATATCTTTTTCTCTGTTATTAGAATCTTGGGATAATCTTTCTTCATTATATGATCCTGGTCCAATTGTTAATCTCAAATATATGTCATGGTTTGGCAGACCAAAAATACAAATCTACAAAAGAGAAATTGATGTTTTTGATTGCCATTTACCAGGATACTGCTAAATCTGCCCCAGAATTGGTCTTCCTTGAGAGTGTAATGTCTGCAATTTACAGTTTTCTCAACTCTTTACAGGTTACATTACATAACGCACTTGTTCTGTCTTTCTTTGATTTGGGTTTGTTTCAAGATTTAAAGAGTGGAGCTCAATGTTTCTAATGCTTGTTCTGATGTCCTTAATATGTTTTATGGCTAGTAATGTAAATCAGTTGGCCTGGAAAATTTTATCTATTGGAGATACAAGAATTGGAACTCAATAGTATAACTTAAATTTTTGAAATACCATTACTTTAAATTTTGTTTTCACATCTAAATTTATTTTAAGGAAAAAAGAATTAATATTTTAAAGATTTTGTTTTCTGAAAATAAAATTATATGTAACAGTAATGTTTAAGAATAAAAATTAGAGATAAAGTTTAGCTTTAAAATAAATAAAAAATATCTGATGTAGGACTTTATTTAGTATAAGCTGTCAACACAGGCATTCTTTTCATGGATAAATGTATTTCTTTTATTCTTGTGTCTTTGTTGGATACAAACGCACAAGAATATATTCTTGCCAATATCTTGTTGATATGAAGATCAATGTCTTTGATCATAATCCTTCCAGAGTATGGACTTGCCGATTCTCTCCCATTCCAGCTCACGCCAACATAAGCTATTTTCCTAATTTTCATTAGGAATTTAGTTTATTTTCCAATTTATAATTCTTTGTTTAAGTTTGGATTTTTTTCCAATTTTAAAATTCCTTATTTGAGTAGTATTAGGATTTTTTTATTTTATTTTAATTATTTTTTCCTAGAAGAATTAGGATTAGTCTATGGTACAGACCTCAACTCCAGTAATAATTCAATAACGCAATGCAAACAATCCAGCAATCTCAACACACAGATTCAGCATGAAACATTCAATTTAAGAATATATTGATTCACTTACTTGAGTATAATATCAATAATACTCTAGTTTCGCCTGACCAAAAAGGCATTTCTTGCGATTAACAACCAACTTATGTACCTGCAGAATTTTAAAGACTTGGGAAAGGTGAAGTATATAGGTGTTCAGGTCTGGACTGTAAATTAGGATGTCGTCAAAGAAGACCAGAACAAATTTTCTGAGGAAGGGTTTGAAAATGGTTTTCATAAGTGCTTGGAAGGTGGATAGGGCATTGGTTAGGCCGAAAGACATTACTAAGAATTCATAGTGGCCCTTATGTGTCCTAAAGGTTGTTTTGGGTATATCGTCATCATCGACTCTAATATGGTGGTACCCAAGCTTTAGATCAAGTTTAGAGAAGGTTGTTGCCAGGTTAATTCATCTAGTAACTCATCAATGGTAGGGATGAGAAATTTGTCAGGTATGGTGATGCTATTAAGGGCTCTATAGTCGACACAAAACCTCCAACTACCATCTTTTTTTTTTTTTTTTTAACCAATAACACGAGACTAGCAAAGGGGCTGGTGCTGGGTTGAATGATTCCAACCACTAGCATTTCTCCTACCAACTTCTCAATCTCATTCTTTTGGTAATAAAGATACCTATAGGGTCTAATGTTGGGGGGTTGAGATCCTTCCTTAAGCACTATGGCATGACCAGTCCTCCTTTTAGGAGGTAACTCGGTTGATTGGTCAAACAAGTTTTCAAACTCTTCCAATACCCTGGATACCCTGGGATCCAACGGTTCCTCTCTCAATTCTGGTTTATTTTCAATTGAACAAAACTCTATCAAATAACCAGTCTCTGTTGTTTGCACCGGTCGAAGCATGACCTTTAGGGAGACTACAATTTTTACCAAAGAGGGGTCTCCTTGCAAAATCACCCATTTCCCATCCAGCTCAAATGCCATGGTTAAGTTCCTCTAATTCGCATAAACATCACCCAAAGAACTGAACCATGATACCCCTAACACCACATCAGCTCCACTCAAATCAAAAGGAACATAATCCTATACAACCCTCACCCCCTGTATCTGCATGTGCACTACTCTACATATTCCTTCCCCTCTCACTGTAACCCCGTTACCTACCATTACTCCGAAAATTTTCCTTCCTTCCACTGGTATCCCCAATTTTTGCACCAACTCGTGTGAGATAAAATTATGCGATGCTTCGCTATTAACCAACACAATTACCTCTTCCTTACCAATGTGACCTCTAATTTTCAACGCTTTATCCAAAGTAATACCCACAATGGAATGCATTGAGAGAGCTAAGGGATTACCTTCCGTGACAGGTTCTTCTTTGGTAACTGGTGTGGGTTCTCCATCGTTAATTACATCATCCTCCCATGCAAGCAAAATATGTAGAGCCTTACTTTTGCAGCGATGGTTAGGTCTGAATTTTTCATCGCACCTAAAACACAGCATTTTCTCCCTTTTTACTTGTATTTCTGCCTTCGTCAACCGCCGGAAGTTGTCCCCTCGAAGTTGGTCGTCGACAATTCCGTTGATCTCTCCCTTCGATCGAAACAGCGAATGGATGAGTGTTGCCCCAAATCTGGATTTCGATTAAGATTGGTTCACTATATGGGTCAAAAAAAATTGTTGGGTTGGGTGTTTGGACTTGGGCTAACCCGAGAGTAAGTATCCAGCCTTGTAGTCTGATTTTTGCTAATTTTTCCCTGGGCCTCCTCCAAGACCCAATTCTTTTCCTCCACTCTATGGGCCAGATCTATTACTTCATACAACGTTTTGGGCTTACTCAGACGTAACTCGACCTTGTTTTCCTCTTTAAGTCCATTTACAAAACTTCCCACTAGTACTTCTTTCTACTATCTCTGTAAGTGGCGCTGAGTGAGCTTCAAATTGTTCATGATATTCAGTTACGGTTCCCTCTTGTTTTAACGTGATTAAGGCCTCACAGGCAGTTCCCTTGAATGATGGTCAAAATTGCTCAATCAAAGCGGATTTGAAGTTTGCCCAATTTCTCACAAGCGTTTGGGCATCCATCCACTGGTACCAATTCAAAGCCCGACCCTCCATACATACGGCAGCAACCTCCACTTTCTCCTCTTCAGCATATCGGTTAATAATGAAATACCTATCAGCCCTGAAAGTCCATCCGTACGGATCTTCTCCATTAAGATTTGTAAGTCCAACTTCTTAATTTTCATATCCCCTCTGTTACTTTCTCCATTAGAGTTTTCCGTCCCCGTCACCTTACTCTTCTCACTACTATGGCTAGCCTCTTTTTCATCTTTGATCCTCATCCACTCCCTGAGTTGCAGGAGGTAGTACTTAAGGTTACCCATGTCTTCCTTCAAACTCACTAGATCTCCTCTCACTGTTCCCATTTCTTTCTCCATTCCCTCCATTCTATTCTCCATTTTCGATTTAACCATTCCCCAAACACTAGCTCTGATACCAATTTGATACAAACCTCAACTCCAGTAATAATTCAACAACGCAATGCAAACAATCTAGCAATCTCAACACACAGATTCAGCATGAAACATTCAGTTTAAGAATATATTGATTCACTTACTTGAATATAATATCAGTAATGCAGAAATGAAAGACAAAATTGAAGATAGAGTTGCTAACAATTCGAGGAGTTAGCGGCCTCCCTCAGGATTTCTTTTACAAAAATACAATTTGCCCTTTCACGAGCAAGACCTCCCTCTTTATATACACACGTGAATTTTCCCAAGGCAACCTACCCAACTAAGACACGTGTACAAAATCCTAATTAATTTTCATGGTGTCTAGTCACGCTCTTGGTCCCTCTTCCTTACCTCTGATATCTTTTAGTAATGGGTGGCCTATCAGTCTATTATAATTTATAAATAGGGTTGTTATGTTATTATAAAGGTTCACTTTGGAAGCCTTTGTTGTGATATAAGAAGCCTTTTTGCAGATTCAGATAGCGAGATTAATAAGTAAGTTGAACTCTCTCTCTCTCTCTCTCTACTTTTATCTTACTGAATTGAATTTGTTTGTTTGTTTTGTGTGTGTTGGTGTGGTGCGTTTTGAAGTCAGAGATTTTGTCATTGCGAAAAGCATTGGTGTTTCTTATACTTCAGTTTCTCAAAGAAGAGAAATTTGAGGAGTCTCTTCACAAGTAAGCTTTGCGAACAACATTTTGTGTGTTTGTGTTGTTTTGTTTAATGGATAGTTTTACGCAAAGACATAATTTAGTGTATTAATTCCATTGCAATTTTTGCAAATTTTTGATGTCCTTGGACACGTTCCATCATCTGTAGATACACGTTAAGAGAATCATCTAATAGCTCAATTCTTGTGTTTATATATGAATTATTATAAATGAATTATGCTAGCCTAGGGACTCAAGGGAACCTCCTTTGTCAAACAAAATTTTAAAAGTTGGCAAAATCTAAATAGTGTTGGGTTTGTTTGGGTGGAGAGTGTTCCTTAAGAAATTGATGTTTTGGTTGAAAATTATTTAATTGGAATTCCATATTTAATAAAGGATGTTACTTTCCATGTTTTGGTAGGCTTGAAAAAGAATCAGGGTTTTATTTCAACGTGAGGTACCTTTACGAGAAAGTTCAAGCCAAATATAGGGTTGAAGTTGAGAAATACTTATCAGGATTTACCAAAATTGATGATAACCAAGATTCTATGAAGATATTCTATAAAATTAGGAAGCAAAAGTATCTTGAAGCACTTGATAGGTATAAGTAATTTGCATTTATCAGTGAAAGTTTTTTATAGTTTTGTCTTTATTTTTGGGGTATTAATTTTTTCTGCCTTAAATCATATTATAGGCGAGACAAGGCAAATGCGCTTGCAATGTTAGATAATAAGTTAAAAGTGTTTTCAACATTGAATGAGGAAGGTTACAAAGAAATTACACAACTTTTAACTCTCAGCAATTTCAGGTAATTGTTGTTGGTTCTCAATTTTCTCTTAAATAATGAACTATAAATTGAAAATTTGAATCTGTTTATGATCAATTTGCTTGAGTAAATGCAATAGTCATTATTCAAATTTTTAAGTGTTGTTAGTTTGACTTTAGTTTATGACGCTTTGGTGTATGAAATCAATTCAAGGAAATTGAGTAGCTGTCCAAGTATGACACCAAAACAGCTCGTAGCATACTTTTGATAGAGCTCAAAAAACTGATGGAAGCAAACCCACGTTTCCGCAACAAGCTAACTTTTCCTACCTTGAAGGATTCAGGATTGCAGTCACTAATGAATGGGTCAAGTGATGCAATACATGATAAAATACAATTATGTTTTTTTTTTTTAATTTGCATCTGGTTTTGCCATAAATGATCAATTTTTTTCTTTTTTTTAGTCATTCATTATGCTTAACATGAAGCCTACTTATGAAGTATTCATTTTTATTGTTCTATTAGTTTCCTAAAACTGGAGCCGTGTTTCCGCCTTTTTGCTGTATGTTTCTATGAAAAAGTTGGAGCCAAATACCCAGTATTTAATACATGATCTTTGATGCAGTTTAAACTGGCTGCACCTGTTCGACAAGAACCCATGGGCAAAAAAGAACCCAAGGCCAGAAAAGAACCCAAGGCTAAACCCTGACATCAAGACTGAGTTTACTGACCATATATGTACACGTCCAAATGGTCCTCCTGTTGCAGCAAATGCAAAGCCAGCTTCTTCCAATGTATGATAATACTCCACCTCCTTATTATTTAAGTAAATATTAACCATGTTGGAGGAGCAAATATTAAAAATATTGACTAATGCATGTTTTATTGGGTATAGCCTAAAATTGGAATTTGGCAACTTGAAGAAGGTACAGCATAGGCAACTTGAGGAACAAAAGTTGTTACTGAAAAAACTAGAATATTTGTATGGCATGGTTAATCTAGACCGTCTGAATGGCCAGGACTTCACTTCTATGCAACTTGATGAGGTAGTGCTCTGCAGATCTTATTTACTTCAATTATGTTTTGGTTCTTTTTGCACTAACTACCTACTAGTATTCTTATTTACTTCATTTATATTTTGGTTTTGATTTTGCAGTTATTTGTGGTTTTAGAGAAGCTTATGAGGTACGATAAGACAAAGGTCCGAGACGAGGCCATATATGTTATCAGAACTAGATGGCATGCCCGCGCGTTGTGCGGGTTAATTTATTATATTGTTTTTATTTTATTATCGAATTTTTATATTTTAAGAAATTGTAAACGATTATTGTTTCACAAAAAAAAATATGTCAAATATTGATTATAATAGAACATTTTGTTATTGTTATTGTTATTTTTTTTTTTTAATTGGGTTTTTATGTTTAAAGATTGCTGAGAATCGTTATATGATTGCCATTTAAGATGTCGTTAATTGGTCCCTGTGTTTACTGCTTATTGGTGTTGATAAAATAGGGATGATTCACATGCATTCAATTAATGTATGCAGTATAGCTCTTTCACATTCCTCTTTTAATTTGATAAAATGTAGGTGATGGAAGATTGAAAAGGTCAGTTTGTAATTCAGCAGGAATTGAATTAATTGAATTTCAATAAATAGAAGTTGAAAGTCCCACAACTTGAAAGTGGTTTTGACACAAATAAATTAATTAATTGAATAACGAATAATACTGGAACATTTTAGTGATAGGATATATTCCATTTTCAAAGAAAAGAAGAGTTGCACCTTTCTTATAACAATTTGGTACAATAATTAATTGAAATGACAATTTTGCCCTTCTTAAAATTAGTAGTTCCTGCATGGAATATAACCATTGCTTTGGGTCCAACAGTTAATCTTTCACCTTAGTGAGGCAATGGCTGGCACACTTGAATGATCACTTCCGGTTGCTCAACAGGTGGTGTATAGGTTGTGTTGTGGTGGAACAACTCTTAGTCGAATACGAGAGAAAGATGGAAGTGAGTTCCAAGCTCCATGAATATATCAGAAACTAATAATGAAATAGGCATCATTGATTCTCCAAAGAGCTTGACTGGAGCTTAGTTCGCCTCAAGTCAAAAGGTTAGTCAAATTAGCCAAATATGAATATGAATATCCAAGAATTTGTCAAACATCCACATATGTTTTAATCCAAACTTAAGTTTTATGCAAAAGTTCATTAAAAACTTAAAAATTTCCATTTGAAAAACTCTTTCTGCAAGAAGTTTGAGTTTATAATCAAAGAAAATATGAGTTACTAAATTTAGTCTGGTTGCATAAGCACTAAGAAAAAAAAAAATTTCAACTGCATTTAGACATTAAGAAAAACTTACAATTAGTTATTGTAAATAGACAAACTATACAAACTTTGACACCACGTAATTTTAAGCAACGGAACAAATAATGATCAGCAGAAATATAACTATATAAATTGAGCATAAACACCTCTATTTTTTGTGATAAACCACACAAAAAATCAGCACATAATAGACATATACATAGTTTCAATTAATGAATTCTGCTTTTAATACAAACTACCTGTTCGAATTCATGAATGGTAATAAATATATACTTCACATTCATATATATCAAGTAAATATTACAATTAGCATTGAAATTAAAATTAAAATGCTGGTACAATTCAGATAAATCATGTAACAAATGTTAATATACAACATATATATGATTCAAAGTAATGAGTCATTTAACTGATACACCTATCTTTTCACATTCATGAAATTCAAATAATACCTTATCAATCCAATATTATCACATTCATTCAGAATATTAATTAATATTAATATTTCTGTACCCTTTCACACAATAATTAGTATTAATTATAATATTTACCCCTTCACATTCAATTAAACAAAAACAATGAATCAAACTAAATTCATCAAACAAAACATATGATCATGCATATGAATTATTATTATTAATTAATTTTAATATTATATATCTGTACCCTTCACATTCAGTTAATTATTACTATATTAACATATCTTTACCCTCGCTTCACATTCAATTAAACAAAAACAATGAATAAACTAAATTCATCGAACAAAACGTATAATCAAACTAAATTTTAATATAAAAACATTTAATGTGAATGTGAAGTGTATTTATCAATTAACACGTCAACACAACATGAATGTATCTTGTTAATAGATATCTGTTATTATAATACCAAATAGCTTAAACCAATACCATGCAGACACTTGTCAATTATAGAGCTTCTGGATCCTACGTGGCAATAAAATGTCAAGTGCTTCAAAATTTATAGATATAAACAATGAATAAGACTAAATTCATCAAACAAAACATATAAGCATACATATTAATATATCTGTACCCCTTCACATTCGTTAATTATTACAATATTAGTATATCTTTACCCATTCTTCCTTGCTTTCTTGTCCACCCACTAATTCACTTTGGAAAGTCAATCTAAAATGCCTCATTTTCCCAAGTTGACCCTCAGTGATTGCAGATTCATTTGTATTCCTCTCATGTTTGAATTAAAAAACAGAAAAATTTATGACCGTTAAATTGTGAGCACAAAAATATGCATTTAATAGTTTGTTATGTCATGATTTAACAATCAATTAAATTATTATTTTGAATGGTTACTCATGGTAACTGAAAGGTTGAAGTTGAAAGCATTATAATATAAACGTTCAAAGTGTTTATGGGGTGCAGTTTGTTAGGTTATTTTTGTTTGAAATTAATCCATATTGCTTAATTAGTAAATTAGTTGTCCATTTTATAGTACAATTCCTGGTATTATATTGTTTAGTATATACATTTAATATTGTATGATAGATCCAAGTGTTTATGGGGATAGAGTCTGTTATACTATGTTATTTACAGGCTTTCGATTATTTACTTGTTTTGTACGCATCCTATAATGTCTTTGTTCACTAGGTTTCTTAGACTTTTAGTTTCTAAAAGTTGATGTTGAAAGCAAGATATAATAGTTAAAGTGTTATGGAGTGGAGTCTGTTACGTCATTTTTATTTATAGGTTTCTAATTATTTACTTGCTTCTAATTATATATAATATTTCTGTTGACAGGGTTCTAGGGTCCTTAGAAATAAAGCAACGTGGCTAGATTCACCCAATGTGATTGCACGATTAGAAAGAATCAGAGGATTTAGAACTGAGAAGAAAAGGTGTACTGGGGACATAATTTTGTTACAAAAAAAATCGAAGAAACTGTAAATGAATTAAAAGACAAACGGAGATTGTAAAAGCGTTGGAAAATCTTGTGCAAGAGTTGAGGAACAGCTTGATGTCCTTAAGAAACAGGAAAAAGATTATTGGATGAAAACGTAGAGTTACAACCTGCTCTTGCAAAAATAGAAAGACAAAGAGATCAAGCTGCTGATATTGTGACAGATATGTTTATCAAAACCCGACAAGCAAGTGTCTACATGTTATTGGTTTAGGCTTTAATTGTTGCAAGTGTTTGCATGATTGGTTTATACTATTTTGTATTATTACTAACATATATATCAATGTTTTGTAAATGTTAACTGTTTTTATTATTAAATTAGATCAAGAGAAACTCTTCACATTCTGATAAATGTTTTATGACTATACGTTATCTTTCATTGTTTCTGTCTAATTGAATGTGGAGGGGTACAGAACGTGAAAGGGTAGATATATATATAGACAATATTTGTTATAATTAATATGCATGAATAAATGCGAGCATTAATATATTGATAAGGTGTATTGTAATTTCGTAAATTTGATGAGATGCGTTGTATCACTTAAGGATTCGTTGCTTTGAATCTATATATGTGGATATATTAACAATTTTTTACATGATTTATCTGAAAAAGAGAGGTAGTCAACTTTAATTGTGCGAAGCATTAAATCGAGTTTCAGAAGCCATGCTGGAAGACAGTATCTCTGCTGATGTCAATAATCTTGAAACATTAACTTATAAAATTCGCAAGAAAAACCTGTTAATTGCTTTGATTTTTGAAACGTTTGTAAATATTATGTTGTACTAACAATTGAAATTTTGTATTTTGCCAAAAACTTGTTGCTAAAAATAGATACGAATATCACTTTGTGTTAGTTAGTAATAAATATTACATGTAATATTTAAAAACACAAGAAAAAGAGAAAAGAAAAAACAATTTTCTCAAAATCTCAATTTTTCCTTCTAGAGCTTTGATATCTCTTACCAACAGCTGAAGGTTTATCAATAATATTTTTGCCTGTTCATTGTATTCTAGCTCTTGGTGTTTTGTTCCTTCACCCTTTTCTTTACTTATGTTTGAGGTACCTGAATTAGAAGATTGCATTGTACTACATTGTTCTTGTTCTTCGAAGATGATTTGGTAGTTGATGTTTTTGTCAGTAATTTTGGTGTTAAAGCCTGATGTTGAATCGCATCTGCTGTTGATGAATCCTTTCCATCTCCTCTTCAACTGCCTGTATTTTTGTATAAACTATTATAGCAGTTAATGCAAGCAACTATTGCTATCATTTGAATTTTTAAAAATGTGTTACTTAAAATAAAAAATAAATATACTGACCTCTTCCAATCGCTGTAGCTTGTAATCATTTTATAGTTCATCATTGACTGGAAAATTTTTAATACAGTATGAGTCTCATATCCTTGTTTCAAATCAGTTTCTGACAACTTAATTTTGAAAAAAAAGTCTTTCACCAAAAAGCATTTACAACATCTGGAATTCTCTCATGATTGTTTTCTTGGGTTTTCATAACTGGGAACATGACAATCCAACCAATTTTTGGCATGCTGAATCAAACATTATAAAAGCCGCTTCAACAATGCCATCTGTGACTGCAATAAACTTATACCTATTATAACAAACAATATTCATTAATAAAACAATGTAACGTTATAATGCATTGTTTACAACAATTATTTAATTTTCAATAAAAAACTGATTCACCTCATTTGTGGAAATTTATTCTCTTGTTGCATTTAACACAGTAGAAAATGCTATTGTTCTATTAGGAATTTTCTTCTTACAAACACTGCAAGATAAGTAACACCAACCAATCTGCCATTGACTCCAATTATTTTTGCCTTTTTTGTATATTCTGAATCCAACCCAGTTATACCACATAAGGCTGGTAAGTATTTCAAAGATACTCTATTTTGATACATCTCCTCCTCAACCGATATCTCATTTAGTCTCTTTGCAATTAACAACTGAAATATTTTCATTATTGCAAATCGTACAGTAAATGAGACATAAATTGTATAATTATTTCTTAAAATATTTGTAGAAAAGGCTGTAAACACGTACTTTCTCTGCAAAAGATGGACCTCGTCAATTTCTAGATTGATATGATTCTTGATCCTGAAGTACTATTAAGATATTCTTACCTGTACATTTAAAATCACGAATTATTAAACCATAAATCGTATCCAATATCAAAGCCTAAAATACCTTGAAACTCTTTAACGTTTGTGATGTGATCATTATTACAACTAATTTTGTCATCTCCCATTAGCAGCTCTCCATTTTTTTTTTTTTTGAAATTTCTTCCCATAATGAAACTCTAATGTCTCCCTGAAAATAACCTCGATGTAAAGATATCTATGCCCACTTATGATATTTGAAAGAAGCATTAGTGTTCAATCTGCAAAGAAGATCTCGTTTATACAGTTTGTTGATCGATTTTTTCGATCTCCACCTACCACTTCAAAGACCTAGCAATCCGTTAAACCCATTTACTTATTAGAGAATTATGTAGAATATAGATGTACTAACATGTAATACGTATAGAAAGGTTTACCATAAAGAACAAGATGTGTCATTTTTTCTATTTTGAGTGCATTCTGATTCAGCCCACATTGAAATTTAAACTCTGCATCAGAACTGTTACTTCCTTGTCTCCTTAGGACAGTTCATTGCATTCGTAAACAATGGGTTTATCAATTCGACATAAGACACGGCGACCTGCTCCTTAGAACGATAGCTGTGTCACGTAGCAGAGAGCGGGGAGAAATTCACATTGTTAATTCAGGAACCAATAATAAAATGGCGTTACGACCTTTGGGCTGTCTGTGAAAATTGTGTTGCACAAAGTCTCTGACTTGTATGGCTGTCGACCGTTAGCAAACTCTGTTGGCATATCCATCATGTGTCCTTGTCGAGAATATAGTCGCTACTAACAACGACTGTTGGACCGACGTGTTAGAGCCACGATCATCGACAACAAAGGGTGGTTTCAATGTTGTGCGGTAACGAGTATCAACAATTTACAAAACTGAGTTAGAATCCTCTTCATCAACCAAAATTCAGTGTTCGCACGCAGGAAAGTTACAAAGCCTGCGACGTTCGTCCCGCACTTGAAATATTGAATCGAACTGACTGCTCACTGCACAAGTCTAGTAGGGAAGCACCGGAGACAATCAAATCCAATAGGTCTGACATTTGATCGGCATATCTTTAAACAAAATATTCGAAACTGTCATACTATCCTGACAAAGATATTAATCCAAAGACGTGTGATATTTCAAATTGTATTTTGTTATGTTTATATAGGAACAACAAAATGTGAAAAGGCAGAATAGCAAGAGTGTTTCTCGTAAGTAGTTACATTTATTGAACATATTTAGTGCATAGTTTCCACTAAATTGATGTGATAACTGAATGGTTGATGAATATTATCATGTTCATATTAAATGCATGTACATATGTAGAATATCAATAGTTAAGAGATTGTGATAAATAGTTAGATTTAGTGAATATATTTTAAATATTAGGAACAACAAAATGCGAAAAGGCAGAATAGCAAGACATTGTTTCTCCTGAATAGTTACATTTATTGAACATATTTAGTGCATAGTTTCCACTAAATTGTTGTGATAACTGAAGGGTTGATGAATATTATCATGTTTAAATTAAATGTACATATGTAGAATATCAATAGTTAAGAGATTTTGATAAATAGTTACATTTAGTGAATATCGTTAAAATATTATTTTGAGAAATTATTACTGGTAATTGAAACCATGACTATTATAGCAAGCCCAATAAACAACAAACACGTAGACAAATTAACAACATCCTACATGGCGATCATATATCAATCCTACGTGGCATCAGAAGAAGCAATCTGCTTCAGCGTTATATTAATATATAGATATAAATATTTAAAAGAGGAATGTGAAAGATTTATATTGAATACATTAATTGAATGCATGTGAATAATCCCTATTATAGCAAGCCAAACAAACAACAAACACGTGGACCAATTAACGACATCCTACATGGCGATCATATATCAATCCTACATGGCGTCAGAAGAAGCAGTATGCTTCAGCATTATATAAATATATAGATGCTGAAAGGATTGTCGCGAGAATTGATAACAGTTGGTTTTGTTACCCAATGAAGCAAACGGTATCGCCAGTGGCTGTTGTCCGGCTAGGCGGCTACCCAAAGCAGCCAGTTTTCAGTTTTCCAGAAATTAATAATATCTTTATTAGATTTTTATTTTAATTACGTTATTATTTTATAAAAAATAATGAGGGTATTTGCCTAATTAACATTTCATAATCAGTTTTTTTGTTTTAATTATAGATTATTTCATTTAAATAGTGAACCCGGTTGTTTAATAATTAAAGTCCATCTTAAATTTGAATTTTGAAGCCAATGGATTCATGAGTTGTTGGCTAGCTGAGATATTTTTAATTTTTTATTAGTCTGGTTATCAATGACCAAATGCATACATATATTTACAATTGAAAATTAACATCTTCTTCATCATTTATTTCATATCCTCTAAATCACCATTAATTCACTATTTTGGAAAGCTACATTACTTATGCATATATACATCATTAAATCTTTGCAAACCACCACCGATGGTAAAAGAGTAAAAAGAGTTTCTCCAAACTCTTGAGTTTTAGTTGTTTCAGACCCTAATAGCGGTGGTTATTGGAGGATTATTCGGTCAGACTTTCAAGATCTCGGGAGATTAGTTGAAATGCGCACAAACTGGCTCTGACACCCTTGATTATAAAAGAAAATTTAAAAAAATCGCTAAATCTTTGCAGTTCGGCAAAGTAATATTCATCAGTAGTCTTAACATATTCATTAGTAGACCTCTTATTGTATTTGATTTCTTACTGCAAATCTCATGTTCAATGATGCAAGCGATCTATTATGGAATGGTTGTATTGTGTTTGCCAGTGATTCCATTAGAAGAAACCAGTGGAAAATCCATCTCTCCCTAATCCTTAAAGTTCTCTGCGTTCTCTTATCAATCTCTCTCAATTCCTCACTGGTATGTTAATGGAAAACCAAAGTTTAAAAATACATGAGCTAGGATTTATGGGTTTTGTTTGAGAAACAAAATAGATAAGTTTAACCTCAAGGAATTGGCCCAGTGGTCAAAGAGGCTTGCTCCATTCCTTAAGTTCTTAGGTTCAAACATTAAGACTATCTAGTTCGTTGGGCTTATAAGGTATTCAATCGATCTTAGAAATTAGTTGAAGTGCATGTAAACTGGTCCGAACACCTCAGTTATTAAAAAAAAAAAAAAAAAAAAAAAAAAAGTAGATGAGATTTGGAAATAAATTATTGGGATAGGTTATGTCTTTAGTGGTGTATTGCATGTTGTTGTTCAATTTTATGTTTATCTTTAAAATGATTGAAAATTGTTAGGTGTAAGAAACCCGTAAACAAATACTATTTACATTTTTTTTTCTTTTACAATAATGCTAAATCCATAATCCAATCTCACAATTTTACCTCATGACCCTTGACGTAGCAGCTCACAAATAGGTCTCACTTGCTTATTTGTCAACTGACTAATTATAAAGTGTCGAAGATTGTAGACGTAGTATTACTTAGGCTTCGTTTGGTTCATTATTCTGATAATATTTAAAAAAAAGTTAAATTGGACAGGTATTATGATGTAAGATTTATAAATTAACAAAAATATCCCCTATATTTATTATTTACTAAACACCCTTATAATAAAATATTAAAAGTTAACAAAAACACTTTTAACTCGTCCATTAAATACAAACAGCTAGCCACTACCGACGGAAGGTGGTCGGAGTGTTTTTGTAATTTCAAAAAGAATATTTAGGGATATTTAATTAAATTAATAAATTTAAAAAAATTTAAAAGAAATTAAAAAATATATAATAATATTTTAAGAATAATGATATTTTATGTTTAACTTTATTATTCCCTGTAGCGTAACAAACGAAGGATTAGTATTTAGCAGCGTAATTTTCCACTATAATAGTATATATATATACACGTGTTTGTGTTGTGGAGGTCCACTCACATTTGTTTTCTTTAATGGCAATTATTAGAATGCAAAATTAAGTTTAAGATGAGGTGGTCCACTTTAGTCTGCAAATTTAGAAAGTTGCACTTTTTATATAAAAAAAAATAGAAGTACATTTAATGTGAGAGATGGGCTCTGCTCTGGTNAAAGCAGCCAGTTTTCAGTTTTCCAGAAATTAATAATATCTTTATTAGATTTTTATTTTAATTACGTTATTATTTTATAAAAAATAATGAGGGTATTTATGTAATTAATATTTCATAATCAGTTTTTTATTTTCATTATAGATTATTTCATTTAAATAGTGAACCCGGTTGTTTAATAATTGTCAAGTCCATCTTAAATTTGAATTTTGAAGCCAATGGATTCATGAGTTGTTGGCTAGCTGAGATATTTTTTATTTTTTATTAGTCTGGTTATCAATGACCAAATGCTTACACTATATTTACAATTGAAAATTAACATCTTCATCAACGTTTATTTCATATTCTTTAAATCACCATTAATTCACTATTTTGGAAAGCTACATTACTTATGCACGTATGCATCGCCAAATCTTTGCAAACCACCACTAAGTTGTCTGATGGTAAAAGAGTAAAAAGAATTTCTTTAAACTCCTAAATTCGAGTTCTCCTAAGTCCTAATGGGAGTGACTATTGGAGGATCATCCAGTCGAACTTTCAAGGTCCCAGGAGATTAGCTGAGGTGTGCACAAACTAGCCGGAACACCTTCGGTCATAAAAAAAAAAAAAAAATCTCTAGATCTGGTGTATCGCGTAAACGATCTAATATAAATAAGCATGATCGCTTAAGCGATCTTATGCCATTTACTGATCACTTAAGCGATCTGCTGTTGTACACCAGACTTTTAGTAGATCGCTTAAGCGATCTTATGACGCATGCATGATCGCTTAAGCGATCTATCTGCTGCATTACCAGACATACCAGATCGCTTTAGTAATACACCAGATCGTTTAAGCGATCTATCTACTACATTACCAGACGTGCCAGATCGCTTAAGTGATACACCAGATTGCTTAAGCAATCCATCATATCCATAACACATTTTCAGTCATCTCCACCTACAATCGGTGCTATCACCCCCAGCTACCCACAATGCAAGAAAATTTTCAACAAATTTCACTCCTTTCAACTTCCATTACATTAAACACAATCTAACAACCTACACAACTAAATCAAAATCATAACCCAAACCCAGTCCATCATTAAATCTTTGTAAATCGAAATATAAAATCGAAAGGGGAGATACACATACCTAGATGAAATGTCGAAGGAGGAGGAGGAGGAGGGGGATCTGTGTTGGAGAAGATGTTAATGGCGGAGGAATACGTTAATGTGGCGAGAGGAAGAAAAAGAAGGTGTTTGGGTTTGTTTACAAGAATTTTGACTCTTTGAGGACATATTATAATTTAAAAAAGATTACATAATTATTCATTAATCCTAATTAACCTCTAATCATGTTTAATTAAGCTTAGTAAAAAATAAGGCTATCTAGTTAACATTTACAAACTATATAATCTTTTAATTAAATTTTAACTTGAAATAACCTTTTAATAAACTCTCCCGATAAACTTAGCTAAACTAATCAATAACTCACTAACAAGTAATGAGCCAAAGTAGCATAACAAATTCACGTAACAAGAGCGTATATGAATGTGTTGAAATGACTCTACATTTACAATATTAGATTAATATATACGTGAAGATTAATAGTTCGGGATTCTTGATTTTAAACAATTTGTGGTGTATATATATATATAATGTAATTCTTGAAAATTAAAAAAAAAATTAAAATGGGGATTAAAAATTCGATTTTATCCTTGATATATTATAAAATTACAGAATTGCCCTGGATCATTTAACTTACCATACTGCCCGTGAAAGATAAACAGATTTACAAAATTGGGCTTCCTATATAAACGTATTTTTCTCTCGGAGGCTCACACCAAATTTCAAAGAGTGATGCTATGGGTACTAATGGATGGGTACTAATTTGTGTACTAACTAAAGTATAGTACCCGTACTATACGCATAGTACCTGTACTATGCTTTAGTTAGTACACAGATTAGTACCCATCCGTTAGTACCCAAAGTATTACTCAATTTCAAAATCGAAACCCTTACGCCACTCAACTCTACTTTGTTCTTCAAAACCTATTTTGGCAACACGCTCCGATCTTCCGTCAATTTTCTGGTAAGTCATCGATTGTTATGAATTTTTCCGCAAATGCAAACTGAATGTCTTCTGTTTCAATCTGATCTCATATTTGTTTGTGATTTATGTGGTAAAGGGGAAAATGCAAACTGAATGTCTTCTGTTTTAACCTGATCTCGGATTGTGTGTAATTTAAGTGGTAAAGGTCATACATTATTTTTGTTCGATGGCATCTTAGTAATCATGTTTCATATCCAGGCAGCTTGTTTTACTGAAAGATGAGAGTTTAGCAAATATGTTTATAGTATTAGATTAGTGCTTTGCAATTCACTGACAAGATTTTTCATATTGCTCAGTTGCTTGTTCCCATTAACTCGTATGATCTTGATTTAGTATTATTTCATTTTTCTATCTTGCTGCTCAATTATACATTACTGTGAGATTTCTGAATTCACAAAAGTGATATTCAGAATCTTGAAAATTGGAGTTTACTCATGAGTAAAAAGATTAAGATATTCAATAAAATCATTTAGTATATGGATTTATCTTTTTTCCTTCATTTATCTGTTTGATTATAATGAGTAAAGTGGTCCTGGAACTTGTCCTGTTTGTTATGTTTTTAGGGTTTTGTTATCTGAAAATAAAATAATAAAATTTAATTAAACGTAATGTTTAGAGATAAAGTTTAGCTTTAAAATAAATCAAAAATATTTTATGTACTATTAAAAAAGTACCCCTCATCATGACAATCTTTTGTATTTTTCATCCTATTCTTCAAGTTTATTTAGTAAAAGATGTTTTCCTAATTTTTATTAGGAATTTAGTTTATTTTCCAATTTTATAATTCCTTGTTTTATTAGGGTTGTTATGTTTCAAGTTATTCATTTATTATCAATAAAATTTTGTAAAGTTTTCCTTTGTTGAACAGAAAACCACTTGAAATGGGAAACCAGCCCACTCCCAACCTGATATCATCATTGGTGAGGGTCTCATTCTGATCATTTTGTTGGCTGGCCTCTGTATTTTTTCTCAGCTCTCTAAGAATAGTTTGAGCCATCTCACTGACCTCAAAGGGATTGTGTTGTGTGAAGCGGCCTACAACAATCCACTCCCAACCTGATCGTTGAGATCTGGATCTCAACGATCAGGTTTAAAAGTCTTGGAGAAAAAATACAGAGGCCAGCCAACAAAATGATCAGAATGAGACCCTGACTAATGATGATATCAAACCCCGTTGGTTTCGGCCAGTCTGATTACTTCATTGGGTAAGTTTCCCTACAAATTACTAGTCTAAATTCAACAAGAGTAGAAGGTTTAAGGGATATTATTGTTATTATTATTGTATGAAGTTTAAATGTAAGTAATGGTCTTAATTATTATTATTATTATTATTATATGTCTTGTCATTTCAATCAATAGTTTTTTTTTTTTTTTTTTTTTTTTTAATTATTGTTGTTTTTATTAACAAATAATTTCGACCAAAATGGGTTATTAGGCCTCCATAGACGGTTTCAGAGGTTATGATAATGTAAAACTATGATAACCAACCTACACACGTCAAACTCGTAGGGATTTTCATAATTCCTAAATCAATTCATAGCTTATACTCAAAGAAAATCACATCAAAATCATTTCATAGTTTTCATAATTCATAAACTATGAACAGAATTTTCTTTTCGATATTCCGACTGATGATTTGTTCCATCCTTCTCATGCATGCATGCATGCTTTTCAGGTCAGCTGCTTTTCATTTCTTTTAATTTGCTTATATATTTATATTTTTTTTTTTCCAATTTTATGGATATTATTAGCATTATCTGGCTTGGTTTTGCTTCTTATTTGGTATATGTGTACATGGTTTTCTTTGTTTCTGTGAAATGGTGTAGATGTATGTAGAGTTTGCCTTGTTTTTGTTGTCAGAAAATTGTTTTTGAGAATTTAAAAAATGGAGAAAGTAAAACAAGTCTATTTGGGTGGGTAGAAAACAGTTCTGAAATTTTTTCACAGCTTTGACGATTCATTATTGGAAATCAGAGTTTGTTTAATTTAGATAAGCTTTTTATAAATACCGTGAGTTTGTATAATTAATTTCTTATAGTAGTTGCATCTTAATATCCAAATAATATAATTAAATTCCTCATTTATTTATAGACATTCCCATGGGATTTTGGGGCAGCTAATAATTTATATCATTCTTTCTTTCCAGATAGGCAATTAATTGGACCTTCATTTAAATGAGTGAAAAGTTTTTCACTACCCCAAAGTTATGGATCAAGAGCTAGCTCCATGAATATTCCATTAAGGTACAAAGGTTTTCATTAATTGTATGCATGACCATAAAAGAAACTAATTAATGGTTCTAAACTATGTTAATTAATCTCATAATTAATGTATATTTTAGTGAACTGCTAGGTCCTTCACCGTCTAGTTACATTTATAGTTGTATCATGTTGTCCCTATCCCAATAAAGCTACAGACATCGAAAAACTTGCACCGAAATTGTGTATCGGCTTACGTGTAACAAGCCTCTGATTTTTTTAACAATTTTTTTCTAGTGAACGGCCGTCCATCAAATTTGGACGGCCGTTCACTCACATGCAGGGATGGGCGTCCCCATTTAATGGATGTCCGTTTATAAGTAAAATGGAATAAAAATTATTTATAAAAATTAGGGACGATCGTTCATCCGTTGTGGACGGTCGTCCCTTCATTTTGGACGGGCGTCCGCAAATAAGGGACGTCCGTCCTTAACCAAATATGAAAATAAAAAAAAATAAAAAATTGGGGACGGTCGTCCATAAAGTTTGGACGATCGTCCCTTACGTTTGACGGACATCCATTAGACCATACTTTAAAAAAAAAAAAAAAAAAACACAATTTTGAGAGAAAACACTCAGGTAAGTAGTTATCTTCGTCATCCTAATCAAATTTAAAGTCATTGCAGAAGCAAAAATCATCCAAAGAACGTTTCGTCCATACTTAAAAAAAAAAAAAAAAAAAAAAAAAAAAAAAAAAAAAAGAAGCTATTAATATGCGGATATAGTAGGACATGCAACATTAAATTTCACAAGACCAAAAACGATACTGTCCAGTCTCAAAATCTCAAGAAAAGAACAACGACATTTCTCTCTCTCTTCTAATACAAAACAAAAGAAAGAAACTCAACTATTTCTCGCTTTTCCTCTCAGTAAAAAAACAGAAGCTAAACGAAACTTTAAAACTTACATTTTCTCAAGCTTGAGTCACTTTTTCTCCAAATTCTGTCAAAATTTAAAAAAGATAATATCAAATAACCACTTAAAAGAAGAAGATTGAAACAATTACTTGAACATCTGAGTCGGGGACCCCAACAATTACGTTCCCGGGAAGTGTATCAGTGGCGAGCTTGTACTTGAGTGGATTGGGTGGGCGTGGGGGCAACGGGCTCTTCATCTTTGGATGATTTTTGTTTTTACAATGACTTTAAATTTGAATTAGGATGACGAAGATGAAGGCTTACTTGAGTGAGTCTCTCTCAAGATTGTGTTTTTTTTTTTTAAAGTATGGACGGGCGTCCTCAATTTTTATTTTTTTTATTTTCATATTTTGGTTAAGGACGGGCGTCCCTTATTTGTGGATCCCCATCTAAAATGAAGGGACGGTTGTCTATAACGGATGAACGGCCGTCCCTAATTTTTATAAAAAAAATTAATTCCATTTACTCCTGTCTCTGGTATATGGACCCTCGTCCATATAGTATGGACGGGCGTACATGTGAGTGAACGGCCTTCCAAATTTGATGGACGGCTGTTTACTAGAAAAAAATTGTTAAAAAAATCAGAGACGTATTACACGTAGGTTGGTACACAATTTTGGTGCAAGTTTTTCGGTGTCTGTAGCTTTATTGGTCCCTACCCTAGCAATGAAGAAGTAATATAATTGGAGGGTTTGCTCTGATTTTTTTAGAATTTTACAGCTTTAATTTAATTCCTTATGAATGATATAATTTGTTATAAACATCATTTAATAATCTCCATCGATATATTTCAAATATGATATGGCACATTTAATTCGCAAAGACCACTGGCTGTAATTAGATGTTACCTACATCACATGGTTGTCGTCCTCGATTTATCTCTTTAATTAAGATATATTCTCAAAGATTTGGGGTTTGAATAAATGCACACACATTTATTCTTTAGATATAAATATTGTTGAATTTGTAGCATAGTTTTAATTTGCACTCATAGCAACAGTAACTTTCGCTGTTGCTTTCACAATGCCAGGCGGTTACCAAAAAAAATCTTTTATTTGAATTCTGAATGAACATTGATTGGGTATTAATTAAAGAATGTGAAATCCAAGTATATAAGACTATATGGAAAGCCAATGACCAATCAACTGGTTTCTTGTATCAGACATGGGCAGGCCTTTGAGAATTAAGGAGATGAACTGATGAGGACCACAACCTTCGGGGAGTGATATTGACATATTTATTGATGAACATCTGTTCTCTAAAGATGTTTAAGATAAGAGACCAAGCATGCATGTCCTACCAACAGACCCATTTCAATATTCAACATAGGTTACATTGACCAGACCAAATATTTTGAATTGCTGTAGCCTGTAGCCGCTGTGACCGGAGTGATATTTACAGACTACACAGTGTGTGAAATGCTAGTTTTCTTCTTTTTAGTCTTGTCTACGAATTTTTTTTAAAAAAAAAAAAACGAACTTGTCAAAATATATTCTAGCACGAGCACCCCAAGTTCAAACATCACTATGTTTATGTTTATCTTTATATTTAATCTCTCGTTGCATTTGAAGTAGATGAACATGGCATCATCAAGGGCCCACTATGTTTATCTTTAATATTTAATTCCAGTTCTTTTGGAACAAAGCTAACGACTCTTTGTCATTTCTGTCAGTCTACTGCCTCCCACAATCTACATGGCAAATAATACACACAGCCTGCAATAAAAATTTATAAATTAGCCAAAACATGCTGGATTTACAGCCAGAATTTGAACTTTTTTTTTATCCGATCCGGTTGATTTAGCCGAAAAAGATAAAATCGATACATGATCGACTAGATTCAACTAGTCGTACATTATTTCGGTGACTTTTAATCACCGTCTAGCGGTGATAACTAGCTGTAAGTGAATAAGTTGGGTGAATGAGAATGTTTTTGTTAATTTTAAAATTTTTATTGGAAAAGATAATTGTTAAATGTTTTATCATTTATGACTAGTAATGTAAATCAGTTAGCCTGAAAAATTTAATCTATTGGAGATACAAGAATTGGAACCCCATAGTATAACTTAAATTTTTGAAATACCATTACTTTAAATTTTGTTTTCACATCTAAATTTATTTTAAGGAAAAAAGAATTAATATTTTAGAGATTTTGTTTTCTGAAAATAAAATTATATATAACGTAATGTTTAAGAATAAAAATTTGAGATAAAGTTTAGCTTTAAAATAAATAAAAAATATCTGATGCAGGACTTTATTTAGTATAAGCTGTCAACACAGGCATTCTTTTCATTGATAAATGTATTTCTTTTATTCTTGTGTGTTTGTTGTATACAAAGACTGCTCTATTTATACAACTCAAAGAAGAAATGCTAAGAAGGTAAGAAGATATACAAGCTATAAACATGGTAATCAAATAAAACAAAATATATTCTTGCCAATATCTTGTTGATATGAAGATCAATATCTTTGATCATAATCCTTCCAGAAGATGGACTTGCCAATTCTCTCCCATTCCAGCTCACGCCAACATAAGCTATTTTCCTAATTTTCATTAGGAATTTAGTTTATTTTCCAATTTATGATTCTTTGTTTAAGTTAGGATTTTTTTCCAATTTTATAATTCCTTATTTGAGTAGTATTGGATTTTTTTATTTTATTTTAATTATTTTTTCCTAGTAGAATTAGGATTAGTCTATTATAATTTATAAATAGGGTTGTTATGTTATTACAAAGGTTCACTTTGGAAGCCTTTGTTGTGATTCAAGAAGCCTCTTTGCGGATTCAGATAGGGTGACTAATAAGTATCTCTCTCTCTCTCTCTCTCTCTCTCTCTACTTTTATCTTACTGAATTGAATTTGTTTGTTTGTTTTGTGTGTGTTGGTGTGGTGCGTTTTGAAGTCAGAGATGTTGTCGTTGCGAAAAGCATTGGTGTTTCTTATACTTCAGTTTCTCGAAGATGAGAAATTCGAGGAGTCTCTTCACAAGTAAGCTTTGAGGAGAACATTTTGTGTGTTTGTGTTGTTTTGTTTAATGGATAGTTTTAAGCAAAGACAAAATTTAGTGTATTAATTACATCGCAATTTTTGCAATTTTTTATCTTTTAATAATTTTTTATGTCCTTCAACACGTCCCATCATCTATAGATACACATTAAGAGAATTGTTTAATAGCACAATTCTTGTGTTTATATATGAATTATTATAAATGAATTATGCTAGCCTAGGGACTCAGGGGAACCTCCTTTGTCAAACAAAATTTTAAAAGTTGGCAAAATCTGAATAGTGTTGGGTTTGTTTGGGTGGAGAGTGTTCTTTACTTAGCAAATTGATGTTTTGGTTGAAAATTATTTAATTGGAATTCCACATTTAATAAAGGATGTTACTTTCCATGTTTTGGTAGGCTTGAAAAAGAATCAGGGTTTTATTTCAATGTGAAGTACCTCTATGAGAAAGTTCAAGCCGGAGATTGGGTTGAAGTTGAGAAATACTTGTCAAGATTTACCAAAATTGATGATAACCAAGATTCTATAAAGATATTTTATGAAATTAGGAAGCAAAAGTATCTTGAAGCACTTGATAGGTATAAGTAATTTGCATTTATTAGTGTAAGTTTTTTATAGTTTTGTCTTTATTTTTGAGGTATTAATTTTTTCTGCCTTAAATTATATTTTAGGCGAGACAAGGCAAAGGCGCTTGAAATGTTAGATAATGAGTTAAAAGTGTTTTCAACATTGAATGAGGAAGGTTACAAAGAACTTACACAACTTTTAACTCTCAGCAATTTCAGGTAATTTTTGTTGTTTCTCAATTTTCTCTTAAATAATGAACTATAAATTGAAATTTTGAATCAGTTAATGATCAATTTGCTTGAGTAAATGCAATAGTCACTATTCAAATTTTAAGTGTTGCTAGTTCGACTTGAGTTTATGACACTTTGGTGTGTGAGATCAATTCAGGGAAAATGAGCAGCTGTCCAAGTATGACACCAAAACAGCTCGTAGCATACTTTTGATAGAGCTCAGAAAACTGATGGAAGCAAACCCACGTTTCCGCAATAAGCTTACTTTTCCCACCCTAAAGGATTCAGGATTGCAGTCTCTAATGAATGGGTAAAGTAATACAATACATGATAGAATACAATTATGTTTTTTTCTAATTTCCATCTGGTTTTGCCATAAATGATCAATTTTTTTCTTTTTTTTAGTCATTCATTATGCTTAACATGAAGCCTACTTATGAAGTATTCATTTTTATTGTTCTGTTAGTTTCCTATAAACTGGAGCCGTGTTTCCGCCTTTTTGCTGTATGTTTCTATGAAAAAGTTGGAGCCAAATTTAATACATGATCTTTGATGCAGTTTAAACTGGCTGCACCTGTTCGGCAAGAACCCAAGGCCAGAAAAGAACCCAGGGCTAAACCCTGACATTAAGACTGAGTTTACTGACGATACATGTACACCTCCAAATGGTCCTCCTGTTGCAGCAGATGCAAAGCCAGCTTCTTCCAATGTATGATAATTCTCCACCTCCTTATTATTTTAAGTAAATATTAACCATATTGGAGGAGCAAATATTAAAAATATTGACTAATGCATATTTTTTTGGGGTATAGCCTAAAATGGGAATTTGGCTAACTCCCGAACAGATCAATGAGAATGTCAAGGCCTTGAAGAAGGTACAACATAGGCAACTTGAGGAACAAAAGTTGTTACTGAAAAAACTAGAATATCTGTATGGCATTATTAATCTAGACCGTCTGAATGGCCAGGACTTCACTTCTATGCAACTTGATGAGGTAGTGCTCTGCAGATCTAATTTACTTCATTTATGTTTTGGTTCTGTTTGCACTAACTAGCAACTAGTATTCTTATTTACTTCATTTATATTTTGGTTTTGATTTTGCAGTTATCTGCGGTTTTAGAGAAGTTTCTGGAGTACGATAACAGTGAGGTTCGAAACGAGGCCATATATATTACCAGAATGCTAAACGGAATGCCGCGAGAATTGATAACATTTGAGGGTATCGTCAGTGCCTGCTGTCCGGCTAGGCGGCTACCCGAAGCAGCCAGTTTTCAGTTTTCCAGAAATTAATAATATCTTTATTAGATTTTTATTTTAATTATGTTATTATTTTATAAAAAATAATGAGGGTATTTGCCTAATTAACATTTCATAATCAGTTTTTTTATTTTAATTATAGATTATTTCATTTAAATAGTGAACCCGGTTGTTTAATAATTAAAGTCCATCTTAAATTTGAATTTTGAAGCCAATGGATTCATGAGTTGTTGGCTAGCTGAGATATTTTTAATTTTTTATTAGTCTGGTTATCAATGACCAAATGCATACATATATTTACAATTGAAAATTAACATCTTCTTCATCATTTATTTCATATCCTCTAAATCACCATTAATTCACTATTTTGGAAAGCTACATTACTTATGCATATACACATCATTAAATCTTTGCAAACCACCACCAGATTGTCTGATGGTAAAAGAGTAAAAAGAGTTTCTCCAAACTCTTGAGTTCGAGTTCTTTTAGACTCTAATAGAGGTGGTTATTGGAGGATTATTCGATCAAACTTTCAAGATCTCGGAAGATTAGTTAAAGTGCGTGCAAATTGGCTCTGACACCCTTGATTATAAAAGAAAATTTAAAAAAATCGCTAAATTTTTGCAGTTCGGCAAAGTAATATTCATCAGTAGTCTGACATATTCATTAGCAGACCTCTTATTGTATTTGATTTCTTACTGCAAATCTCATGTTCAATGATGCAAACGATCTATTATGGAATGGTTGTATTGTGTTTGCCAGTGATTTCATTAGAAGAAACCAGTGGCAAATCCATCTCTCCCTAATCCTTAAAGTTCTCTGCGTTCTCTTATCAGTCTCTCTCAATTCCTCACTGGTATGTGAATGGAAAACCAAAGTTTAAAAATACATGAGCTAGGATTTATGGGTTTTGTTTGAGAAACAAAATAGATAAGTTTAACCTCAAGGAATTGGCCCAGTGGTCAAAGAGGCTTGCTCCATTCCTTAAGTTCTTAGGTTCAAACATTAAGACTATCTAGTTCGTTGGGCTTATAAGGTATTCAATCGATCTTAGAAATTAGTTGAAGTGCATGTAAACTGGTCCGAACACCTCAGTTATTAAAAAAAAAAAAAAAAAAAAAAAAAAAGTAGATGAGATTTGGAAATAAATTATTGGGATAGGTTATGTCTTTAGTGGTGTATTGCATGTTGTTGTTCAATTTTATGTTTATCTTTAAAATGATTGAAAATTGTTAGGTGTAAGAAACCCGTAAACAAATACTATTTACATTTTTTTTTCTTTTACAATAATGCTAAATCCATAATCCAATCTCACAATTTTACCTCATGACCCTTGACGTAGCAGCTCACAAATAGGTCTCACTTGCTTATTTGTCAACTGACTAATTATAAAGTGTCGAAGATTGTAGACGTAGTATTACTTAGGCTTCGTTTGGTTCATTATTCTGATAATATTTAAAAAAAAGTTAAATTGGACAGGTATTATGATGTAAGATTTATAAATTAACAAAAATATCCCCTATATTTATTATTTACTAAACACCCTTATAATAAAATATTAAAAGTTAACAAAAACACTTTTAACTCGTCCATTAAATACAAACAGCTAGCCACTACCGACGGAAGGTGGTCGGAGTGTTTTTGTAATTTCAAAAAGAATATTTAGGGATATTTAATTAAATTAATAAATTTAAAAAGGTTTAAAAGAAATTAAAAAATATATAATAATATTTTAAGAATAATTTCATTTTATGTTTAACTTTATTATTCCTGTGACGTAAACAAACGAAGCGTTAGTATTTAGTAGCATAATTGTCCACTGTAATAGTATATATATACACGTGTGTGTGTTGTGGAGGTCCACTCACATTTGTTTTCTTTAATGGCAATTATTAGAAGGCAAAATTAAGTTAAGATGAAGTGGTCCACTTTAGTCGGCAAATTTAGAAAGTTCACTTTTTATATAAAAAAAAAAATAGAAGTACATTTATCATTTAATCTGAGAGATGGGCTCTGCTCTGGTGTGTACGTCCTTACCATCAAACAATGGTATGACACTTAACTGACGATCTTTACCTGACAATCTCTTCTGTTCACGATTCGCAATTCAATCTGCCAATCTGCTGCTCCTCACACCACGTTACTGTCAGTGGTCCACACCACTCATTTCATTTGCACCCTACAAATATAACTAGATCCTACAACACAAATTTATTTTATTTTATATTTTGGGAAATTGAGAATTTCAGAAATTTTTTATTTTAAGATTTAGGTTTAGATATCTCATTCATTTTTTTTTAAATAATTACATATTCTCTAAAATTATATAATAAATTGTGAAAAGTATAGAACATTTAAGACTTATTAATCTTTTAGAAAGCTAATAATACTAAACCCTAAATTTAACATTGTTCAATACTTTTAGAAAATTATCAAAAATCTAATTAAAAAAAATGGCATAATTTGTTTAAAAATATCTTTGGAATGTTTTATTTTAATTATTTAACCAAAAAAAAAAAAAAAAGCCATTACAAATCCTTAAAATCTCCATTCAACTGATGTATTATTTTATATTATGTCACTTGTTGTTTATAGCACAATCTAATATATTGACTTGTGATACCGCTAATGTAATACAATCTGTCGTAGTATCATAAACTTTCTCTATAGAAATTTATATAAAATAGTTAATATATGGATTTATATTTTAATATTATTAGAAATTGTATTTGTTCCATATTGCCAATTTGGTAGGTTGTTATTAAAGGTAAGCATGAATAAAATGTTGAACCAAAACTGGCGAGTACCCACCCGCCGGTTCTGGGTGGGAATCGGAATCGACCTCATTAGAGTCTAGTTCTAGTTATGGAAAATTGGAACCAGAGATTTTCAGGTCCTATTCCAGTTCCTACAGTGATGGAACAGGGAACCAGAACCTAGGTCTAGGTATCCGAGTAGGAAATGAGACTAAATTATAATTTTTGTAAACTATTGGTGGTGTATTTGTTATTATTGTTTTTTTTTTAAATATGGGGGTAATCAAAATTTATCCTAGTACTCAGAATCGGAACCTATGTTCCAAATTTGGATTCCAGTTTCAAATCTTAAGAATCGGTCGATTCTGGTTCTAGTTCCTTCAAAAAATATAAGGTACCAAAACCGATCGCCTAGCTATTATGATGTATGTTCCTTCCTTTAGCTACCTTTTGGAAGTGAGTTTTACCTAAGCATGTTTATTTTGGCATTAAAGTAATCCCTGAGTTTTATAATAAATACTTTAGATTAGATTAAAAAAAAAAAAAAAAAACCTTTTCCCTTTTAAAACATGTCCCAAAAGAAAGGAATAGAAAATTTATGTGTCTCCTTTAAGCATGCTCCAAGTGAGTTGGGAATATAATTAAGTTGGTAAACACTATGTTCTTTGCAATTGGGTGGTTGTGATTGTAGATTTTAATGCTTTAATCAATAGTTTAAGTGATTGTGATACTCATAGTATCTTCTACATGTGTTGGTGCCTCACTTTTTGTTTTATAATGGAAACATCACCAAAACGTATTATTCAAATATTCCACTAAACCAAGATGGACCCTCATGCCATAAGAAAGTTAGAATGCACTTAAAAAAAATAAAAAAATAAAAAAATAAAATCATTAGAGAGTTTATTTCATAGTGTATACTCTTGATTCTTCATCTGAGCATCTGTGATTTAAGTGGAGAGTCATGGAGGTGGATTGTTGCTCCAGTCTCCCTCAAGAGCTAATTAAGGTACGTATAAGCTAGTTCGAACACCTTAATTAAAAAAAAAAAGAGTAACATTACGCTCATAAACACTTCTCATTAACTTTCTCTCACAAACGCTATGTGTTAGTTCATAATTCGTCAATTCACATGGGTCTCATCTGACCAAACCAATCACAAACTACCACATGAGGTTAGTGAGAAGGGTTTGCTAGGTTAGTATTATTGAAAAAAAAAAAAAAGAGTTTATTTGATATATTTCTATTAGATCCGTTAATTTTAAACGCATTATAATAATAAATTATATTGTAAAATACCTTAAAATTTCTTATAAAAGTCTCAAAAACTCGAATATATAAGGGGCCATGGATTATTATGGGAATAATCAATAATGTTACCTCAAGAGGCTCCGACTAAATGATGACTTGTTATAGAAATATTATCTTATATTATTATTTTTATTTAATATTTTTTTAAGAAAACTTTTTTTTAATTTATTGAAAATAAAACTTAAAGTTTTGTTTTCACTTCTAAATTTATTTTTTAAGAAAAATGACAACATTTTAAAAATATATTATTAAAAAAATATTACGTTTACGATCCAAACGTGTCAACAATGGACACTGTTACGTCAACTTTCACTATACCCAAAACACAAAAGACATTACTAAGAATTGTCGTTACTTATGAAGAAATAACTGTTCCTTATGAAGAAATAATTAAAGAAGTCATTCTTTTTATAAAGAATGAACGTTTCTTCTATTAAAAATGATTGTTTCTTATTTATAAACGATTATTCTTTTAATTATTCTTTCATACAAAAAACGATCATTTATTTTATGAAAAATAAAAGTTTTTTTAATAAAAAATAATAGTTTATTTGGTCTAATCAAAATTATTAGGAGCTAAAAGAATTGTAAGAGAAGCCCACGAACAAAGTTTGTTTGGGCAGCATTACTCGGATATTACTTAAAAAAACAAGAGAATACAACCCTCACCAGAAGTAACGAAATAATAGTGGGCAGTGAGCCCCACCCGCTGTCTCATCAATGAAAACAAACAACCCTGCGCGTGGGCTTCAATTTTACGCGAGATAAACAAACACAGTATCGCGAGAAAAGACACCATCCCTAAACCGAAAAAAAACTTAAACAAAAAAGAAACTGAATCTAAAATTGTAAAAAGGGAAAGCGACAGATGCGGGACCCTTGGACTTATGTGACGAATATTCACTAGATTTGAATTAATGGTTTCGAATCCGCTTTACTACCTAGACTTTTCCTATCATCTCACGCAACGATAAGCAGATCATATAAATTGATAAGTCAATGTACTTTTCAAATGATAAGAACAGCGACTTATACATCGCATTTTGGTCAGTAGAAAAAGAAAGAAGTCTGTACAAACGCATCGAAGATAGCGAGACTAATAAGTAAGTTGAAATCTCTTTCTTTCTTTCCCTCTCTCTCTTCTTTATCTTCTACGCAGCCTTTCAAACCCTAAAAGAACTCGAAAGTGGTGATATAAACAGGGCTAATTCGCCAGGTTTTCAGAGTTTGTAGGCACTTGAATTCAAAGCTGTGGTCGAGATTTTAAGGAATTTTGATTTTTGAATTGAACTGAATTGAATTTGTTTGTTTGTTTGTTTGTGTGTGTGTGTTGGTGTGGTGCGTTTTGAAGTTAGAGATGAGCTCGTTGAGCAGAGAATTGGTGTTTCTTATACTTCAGTTTCTCGAAGAAGAGAAGTTCAAGGAGTCTGTTCACAAGTAAGCTTTGATTCTTTTCTCTGTTTGTTCGTCTTTCATTTTCACACGTCAAGTAGTTTTGGAGCAGGAAAGTTTTGATTTTGAACTGGTGGTTGCGTGATTATGTTAGATTTAGGTGTTTTGGGGCTGTTTTTGTTGGAATTATGGGATTTTTTTGGGTTTGAGTTTTGATTTTTGAAATTGGGGGACGGGTAGGTTTGGTTTGGTTGAGAAAATTGGAGTTTTGGCTTTGTTAGAGTGGTTTAAGTGATGAAATGTGTGTCTGATTGTTGATTGTTGATTTTGTTAATAAAAAGTGGATTTTGTTTGTGTTTTTTTTGTTAATGGCAAGTTTTACGCAAAGGCAAAAATTTAGTCGTTACATTGAAATTTATGCAAATTTTTTTCTTTTTATGATTTTTATGTCCCTGAACAGTCCCATCATCTGTAGATGCAAGTTAAGAGAATCCTCTTATAAGCTCAATTCTTGTGTTTATATAGTTATTATGCTAGGGACTCAGGGAAACCTCCTTAGTCAAACAAAATTTTAGAAGTTGCCAAAATTTGTGTGGTGTAGTGTTGGGTTTGCTTGAGTGTAGATGCAAGTTAAGAGAATCCTCTTATAAGTTCAATTCTTGTGTTTATATATTTATTATGCTAGGGACCCAGGGAAACCTCCTTAGTCAGACTAAATTTTAGAAGTTGGCAAAATTTGTGTGGTGTAGTGTTGGGTTTGCTTGAGTGTAGATACAGGTTAAGAGAATCCTGTGATAAGCTTAATTCTTGTGTTTATATATGTATTATGCTAGGACTTAGGGAACCTCCTCAGTCAAACAAAATTTTTAGAAGTTTGCAAAATTTGTGTAGTGTGGTGTTGGGTTTGGTTGAGTGGAGTCTGTTCCTTCCTCAGCAAATATTGGATGTTTTGGTTGAAATTTTTTTAATTGAAATTCCATATTTAATAAAGGAAGTTACTTTCAATGTTTGGGTAGGCTTGAGAAAGAATCAGGGTTTTATTTCAACATGAAGTACTTCGATGAGAAAGTTCAAGCGGGAGAATGGGATGAAGTTGAGAAATACTTGTCAGGATTTACCAAAGTTGATGATAACCGATATTCTATGAAAATATTCTTTGAAATTAGGAAGCAGAAGTATCTTGAAGCACTCGATAGGTATATGTAATTTGCATTTATCAGTGAAAGTCTTTTTATAGTTTTATCTTTACTTTTAGAGTATTAATTTTTTCTGCCTTAAATTCATATTACAGGCCAGACAAGGCAAAGGCGGTTGAAATATTAGTGACTGATTTGAAAGTGTTCTCAACATTTAATGAGGAATTGTACAAAGAAATTACACAACTTTTAACTCTCAGCAATTTCAGGTAATTTTGTTGGTTCTCAATTTCTTCTTAAATAATGAGCGATAAATTGAAAATTTGAATCTGTTTACGATCAATTTGCTTGAGTAAATGCAATATTCATTATTCAAATTTTTGAGAAAATAAGAATCTTCACTCAATTTGAATTTAAGTTAAAAGGTTGGCTGAGTTGAAGAGCTCTTGCTTTCATTGAAAACCAACCTCCATTTACCATATAAGATTTTTATTTCTTTACTTTTCCTACTGTTTCCTATACCCACCAGAGCATCATTTCTTTGTGATTTCATGTGCTTTTAAGTGTTGCTAGTATGGCATTGTTGCTTGTTTGACTTGTATTACTTGAGTTTATGACACTTTGGTGTATCAAATTACATTTCATATGTTATCCTTCTTCAAATTCAATTCAGGGAAAATGAGCAGCTGTCCAAATATGGTGACACCAAAACAGCTCGTAGCATAATGTTGATAGAGCTCAAAAAACTGATTGAAGCAAACCCACTTTTCCGTGATAAGCTTACTTTTCCGTCCCTGAAGTCATCAAGATTGCGGACTCTGATTAATCAGAGGTAAAGTGATAGAATACTTGATAAAATACAATTATGTTTGTTTTCTAATTTCTATCTGGTTTTGCCATAAATGATCCTTTTTTTTTCCTTTTTCATTATGCTTAACATGAAGCCTGCTTATGAACTATTCCTTTTTATTGTTCTGTTTGTTTCCTATAAAGTGGAGCTGTGTTTACATCTTTTTGCTGTATGTTTCTGTGAAAAAGTTGGAGCCAAATACCCAGTATTTAATACATGAGTTGTTCTTTTATGCAGTTTGAACTGGCAGCACCAGCTCTGCAAGAACCCAAGATCAAACCCTGACATTAAGACTCTGTTTACTGACCATACATGTGCACCTCCAAATGGTCCTCTTGCACCTACACCTGTCAATCTTCCTGTTGCGGCAGTTGCAAAGCCAGCTTCTTATCCATCACTTGGAGCACACAATGTATGATAATACTCCGCATCCTTATTATTTAAGTAAATTTTAACCATATTGGCAGATCAAATGTTAAAAATATTAACTAATGCATATTTTTTTGGGTATAGCCTTTTCCACCCACTGCGGCCCCAGCTAATGCCAATGCTCTAGCTGGTTGGATGGCCAATGCCTCTGCTTCTTCTTCTGTTCAAGCCTCGGTTGTTACTGCATCGTCTATTCCTCTTGCGCAAAATCAAGGTTAGAATTTTAATTGAGTTGGAGTTGGGGCTTTAAAAGACACAGAATAGGTCATCGAGCATATGACTTCTGAGAAAATATATTGATTAGCATTTCTTTAACAAGTTATAAATTATTATTATTCTTATTTTAATTATTATTTTTATCAAATTTTGGAGATAAAAGGGTTAAGAGGAGTAAGGTTTATTGGTCTTATATTTTAATATATAGAGTATATCCCTGGAGTTGTGTTTGTGCTTACATGCTCTGCCACTTCATCTAGTTTCAGTCTTAAAACATTCGAGAACACCTCCAACAAATCCAGGAATGGTTGATTATCAGGGTCCTGAACATGAGCAATTGATGAAACGACTACGGCCTACTCCATCCATTGAGGAGGTAGCTTAAAGTTCTTTTGTTTCATAGATGCAACTTTAGTTATTTTGTTGTTTCTTTGGTCAATGTTTTCTTACCTGCTTCAATTTTTAGGTTACATATTCAACATCTCGACAGCAGACTTGGTCACTGGATGACCTGCCAAGGACGGTGGCTGTGACCTTGCCTCAAGGATCAACTGTGATTAGCATGGATTTTCATCCTACTCACCAAACACTGCTTCTCGGTATGGAATTTATTATTTCTGTGAAAATCATTTTTGTACTGATTTTGTGGGTGATTTCTTATACTAAAATATTTTTTCTTATTCACTGGCTTATGTTGTCTTTTGAGCAGTTGGTTCTAGTAATGGTGAGATTACACTCTGGGAACTTGCAATGCGAGATAAGCTGGTTTCAAAGCCATTCAAGATCTGGGATATGGCATCATTGCCGTTTCAGGTTTTTATATAACTAATTTGTGATAGATTTATGTATTTAATGTGCTCCAATATGCTGTTGTTGTGGTACCTCCATTGGAATTTAATATGCTGTCTTTGATTACTTGAGAATTTGTAGCTACTAATTATGTTGGAGTCTGATAATTGACAATTTCTTACAGGCCTCCATGGTCAAAGATGTACCAATTTCTGTCAGCCGTGTTGCATGGAGTCCAGATGGAAATTTTGTAGGTATGTGCCCTTTGATGAGTATTACCCTTTCTGAGATGCCTAGTTTGTATCTTAATGGTTTGCTTGCTGCAGGTGCTGCATTTAACAAACATTTAATTCAGTTGTATACTTACGCTGGATCGAATGAACTACGCCAGCATTTACAGGTAAGTTGATAGTTTGTCGTTTGTCCAGCTGGGTGGAAATTGTTAGTATAACTTGATTTGTATCCTTTTGTTACCACAGATTGATGCCCATGTTGGTGGTGTGAATGACTTGGCTTTTGCTCATCCAAACAAACAACTTTGTGTGGTTACATGTGGAGATGATAAGATAATCAAGGTTTGCAATATAAATTATTGTTGAGGAAGTTGTGGTTAGACGGCCTCTGTGAATATCTAATGAAAGAATTCTTAACAGGTGTGGGATATAACGGGACGTAATCTATTCAACTTTGAAGGTCATGAGGCACCGGTATATTCCATCTGTCCTCATCATAAAGAGAACATTCAGGTATGCCAGGCAATGGAAAAGGTTATTGGTTTTCTTTATGTGCTTTGTGACATTTATCAAATGTAAGATAAATATATCTGTTTAATTGAAGTTAAAGCCATTCACTTAGGTTGTTCCTAGTGTCTCATTCTCTAAGGGAGACACATTGATCATAAGCTTTTATTGTATTTAATGGATTTTTGTGAATATTTGATTGTCACTGTCACTGTTCTTACTCTCAAGTGTGGATTTATTTGTATCTCCCACGACCTTTATGATGTCATTTAAAATAATGATGCCTGCATCTGCTAAGTGCGTGGATGTGCAGATGTGTGTGTCTGGTTACCGCTATTAGGAATCGGTTACTGAGTCTGTTTCAAATTCTTTTGAAGACATGCTTCATGGGCTTAAGCTTTCAATTTTGAATCTGCAGTTCATATTTTCGACAGCTATTGATGGGAAAATAAAGGCCTGGCTGTATGACAATATGGGCTCAAGAGTTGATTATGATGCTCCTGGCCACTGGTGTACAACTATGCTTTACAGTGCTGATGGAAGTAGGTAAGATTTATGAAATGAACATTATCATAGTTAATAATTTGGGAGTTGTGGAACTGAGTTTTCTTTATTTTCGCCAAGTCTAATTGTCATTGTCTATTCATATTTTTGAAATAGTCCCTTGTTAAATAAATGACGTCCATGTCTTCTTATTATTATTTTTTCAGATTGTTTTCTTGTGGCACTAGTAAAGAAGGAGAGTCTTTCCTGGTTGAATGGAATGAAAGTGAAGGAACAATAAAGAGGTCATATGTTGGGTTTAGAAAGAAATCTACTGGTGTAGTACAGTTTGATACTACACAAAATCACTTTTTGGCTGTTGGTGAAGATAGCCAGATAAAGTTTTGGGATATGGACAATGTCAATGTTCTCACTAGCACGGATGCAGAAGGTGGACTTCCGGTAAGTTGACACTGTTGATATTTTGGCTCCTCTTTCAAACACTTCAACTTTTAATTTTGGCACTTACATCATAGCATTAATTTTATTAGAGTCTTCCCCGATTGAGGTTTAGTAAGGATGGAAATCTGCTAGCTGTTACTACTGCAGACAATGGATTCAAGATACTTACTAATGCGGTAGGTCATAGATCATTAAGAGCAGTTGAAAACCCACCTTTTGAAGCACTGAGAGGGCCTATTGAATCTGCTGTTAAGGTTAGAACAAATTTTTTAGCTTGTTTGGTTGTTTAATAATCACATCCTGGTGGCTGTTCTGTTCTGAATACTGTGTTTTTTCTTCTTTGGTTAAGTATTCTGACTCCTGTGTTTGTTGGCTAGGTTTCTGCCAATTCTGCTGTTTCAAGTGTTAGTCCTGTCAATTGTAAAGTTGAAAGGAGCTCTCCTGTCAGACCTTCTCCAATCATTGTATGTTAGCTATATACTTATTTCTTATGATTTGATTTTCTTACTCCTTTCAGAAAATTATTTGTCTGTTGTGTCCTGATTATGTCAGGAACATTTTACTTTGTATAAAGTCTACCTAGTGAATGATTTTTCCTTGTGCTTTATTGTGTTTTCTTGCTTCAAATTTATTTTCTGCTTATTTTATCTTCAGCAACTTGGTCGATTTATTACTGTAAATTTTTTATCCTGGGTTTCTCTTTTAGAATGGAGTTGATCCTGCTAGTAGAAGCATGGAAAAGCCAAGAAGTGTGGACGATGTAATTGATAAAGCCAAACCTTGGCAGTTGGCTGAAATTGTGGATAGTGGCCAGTGCCGGTTAGTTACCCTGCCAGAGAGCACAGATTCATCTTGCAAGGTTTGTTGATTTCTTCTGGCAGTTTTTTGTATTGCAAAAATATTTCTTTCATTTAGTGCTTAAACGGTTACATTTGTATACAGGTTGTTAGGCTACTGTATACAAATTCTGGCGTTGGCATTTTGGCACTTGGGTCAAATGGTGTCCAGAAGCTATGGAAGTGGACCCGCACTGAACAGAACCCAAGTGGAAAGGTAATGTATTGTCTTTCTTCTGGTCCCTGCTTTAAAGAAATTTGTTAGAAAACTTTAATTTAGTATATTTATAATTGGATTTTTTTGTGGTGAAAAGATTTCTGAAGTCAGTTGGTGTTTAAAGGCCACTGCCAGTGTTGTTCCACAGCATTGGGTACCAAGCAGTGGTCTTCTTATGACTAATGATGTCTCAGGTGTCAACCTTGAAGAAGCAGTCCCTTGCATAGCACTCTCTAAGAATGACTCGTATGTAATGTCAGCTACTGGTGGAAAGGTTTCATTGTTCAACATGATGACATTCAAGGTATGGTTGCGCTTGTATGTTCTGTGAGAATGGTTAGTTTTGGCAATTTAGCACTTAATGACTTGTTTGCTTTGTAGGTAATGACCACTTTCATGTCACCTCCCCCTGCTTCAACCTTCCTAGCATTCCACCCCCAGGATAATAACATCATAGCCATTGGGATGGAGGATTCAACTATCCACATATACAATGTTCGAGTGGATGAGGTAAAATCGAAATTGAAGGGCCACCAGAAGCGTATAACTGGTTTAGCCTTCTCCACCAATCTTAATATTTTGGTTTCATCAGGTGCTGATGCTCAAGTAAGTGGAATCAGATTCTTTTTATCATTTTAATTAATAAGCTTAGGAGAGCAAATAAAACAATTATGCAAGTCAGACACGTTTTCTGTATATTCACTTCATGTACCAGTACTATAAACATGCCTTCGATCGGTTGCTTTATCATCAAATTTCATCCAACTCTGGGTTAGTATGTTTAACTATTTTGGTTTTCGTTATAATGACTAATACGGAAACTATTTTCTGCAGCTGTGTGTGTGGAGCATTGATACATGGGAGAAGAGGAAATCAATTGCAATCCAACTTCCAGCTGGAAAGGCACCTAACGGCGACACACGAGTACAATTCCATACTGATCAAATCCGCATGCTTGTAGTTCATGAGACACAACTAGCAATATATGATGCCTCCAAGATGGAACGAATTCGGCAGGTATGTCTTTGACTTGAATATCAAACTATATATTGGTATCGACAAAATGATGATATTCATATGCATTTCTTCATTGCAGTGGGTACCACAAGACACGTTGTCCGCGCCGATATCTTGTGCAACATACTCTTGTTATAGCCAATTTGTTTATGCTACCTTTTGTGATGGTAACGTTGGCGTGTTTGATGCCGAAACCCTCAGGCTAAGATGCAATATTGCTCCATCGGCATATATGTCCACATCAATCTTGAACGGGTAAGTCGAGGCATCATCGCTTAATCTTACAATATACATCAACTACATAAAACTTTCGACAACTTCTTAAATTACATTCTGGGGGTATGAGCTGACAAGATTGTATTGTATTAACATTTGGTAATGGGTTCGCTATCTTACAGAAGCCAAACTGTGCACCCGCTTGTAGTCGCTGCACATCCAATCGAACCCAACCAATTCGCTGTCGGGTTGACAGATGGATCGGTTAAAGTGTTGGAGCCCACCGAATCGGAGGGGAAGTGGGGAGTGCCTCCGCCTGTTGATAACGGGATACTGAACGGTAGGACAACATCATCGTCAACCACAAGCAACCACACACCGGATCAATTACAAAGATAAGATGAAGGCGGAGATGACTTTGTATTTAAAATGTGTGTAGATTATTAGGTTTTAGAAGTCTCCCCGTATGAATCAAAGGTAGGTAAAGTACATTACTTTATTAGATATGCACATTCTTGTATACTCAGTTGTTCTAGTCTACTTTTTGTTTCTTAACCTCTTGAGTGTTCATTGTGAATTCTTTTATTATGTTCTAATAAACATAATTCATATTAGTCATGATTCCTTAAAAATGTTTTGTACAGACTGAGATGGTATTGTATAAAATGTTTTATATTGAAAAGTTCATAAAATTTGGTAGTACCCTTAAGGGGCATCAAGTGGTGAGATTATATTCTTCATCTGAGCATTCACGAAAGGGGGTGTTTGTTTGAGCTTATAAGGTAGGTTATTGCGTTAGTCTTCTCCGTGATTACAAAAAGAAGTATCAAATTATGGGTGCACTTGGTTTATTATTTTGATATTTTTTAGAATAATATTTTGAAAAAAGTAAAATTGGGTGATTATTACGATGTAGGATTTGAAAATTAAAAAAAAAATACTCTTTTAGGTTTGTTTATTTACTAAACATCCTTATAATAAAATATTGAAAATTAACAAAAACACATTCATTCATCCATTAAATATTGATAACCGGCCACCATCGTCGGAGGGTGGTTGGAGTCACCGTATCGACGCATGATCGGCTAGAACTAGACGATTGTGCGCCAATATGGCTTTTTTCGATCAGATACATGATAGATTTGATCGAAAAAAGCTAGATCTATGATCGCATTTGGTCGTCAACGACGGCTAAAGATCTGACTGGCAACGGCTAAATTTTTTGCCATAGATCTGACCTTGTCCTACCAGATCCATATTGTGGATCTGGTCTGAAAAGACTAGATCGGTGCACTATCGGCCAGATCCAGTCGGTAGTGCACCATTATACTAGATTCTGGCTATCTTCTAGCGATGGTGGCCGGAATCTGGCAAATATGGGTTACATGAGTGTTTTTGTTAATTTTTAAATTATTTTGGGGGGTGTTTATTAAATTAATAAACTTAGAGGGGTTTAAAAGGAGTTGAATAAATGGAATAATATTTTGAGAATAGGGAAATAAGTGTGTATTTTGGATACAATATGGAATAGGGTAGGGAAAAATTGTGTTCCATAGATATTGATAATTCTTTGAACAAAGATAAAACATATATATAAAGTAAACTAAAATTAGCGAAATTATTAAGCTACATAATAAAAATACAGGTTGCGTTTGTNTTTGGTTTCATCAGGTGCTGATGCTCAAGTAAGTGGAATCAGATTCTTTTTATCATTTTAATTAATAAGCTTAGGAGAGCAAATAAAACAATTATGCAAGTCAGACACGTTTTCTGTATATTCACTTCATGTACCAGTACTATAAACATGCCTTCGATCGGTTGCTTTATCATCAAATTTCATCCAACTCTGGGTTAGTATGTTTAACTATTTTGGTTTTCGTTATAATGACTAATACGGAAACTATTTTCTGCAGCTGTGTGTGTGGAGCATTGATACATGGGAGAAGAGGAAATCAATTGCAATCCAACTTCCAGCTGGAAAGGCACCTAACGGCGACACACGAGTACAATTCCATACTGATCAAATCCGCATGCTTGTAGTTCATGAGACACAACTAGCAATATATGATGCCTCCAAGATGGAACGAATTCGGCAGGTATGTCTTTGACTTGAATATCAAACTATATATTGGTATCGACAAAATGATGATATTCATATGCATTTCTTCATTGCAGTGGGTACCACAAGACACGTTGTCCGCGCCGATATCTTGTGCAACATACTCTTGTTATAGCCAATTTGTTTATGCTACCTTTTGTGATGGTAACGTTGGCGTGTTTGATGCCGAAACCCTCAGGCTAAGATGCAATATTGCTCCATCGGCATATATGTCCACATCAATCTTGAACGGGTAAGTCGAGGCATCATCGCTTAATCTTACAATATACATCAACTACATAAAACTTTCGACAACTTCTTAAATTACATTCTGGGGGTATGAGCTGACAAGATTGTATTGTATTAACATTTGGTAATGGGTTCGCTATCTTACAGAAGCCAAACTGTGCACCCGCTTGTAGTCGCTGCACATCCAATCGAACCCAACCAATTCGCTGTCGGGTTGACAGATGGATCGGTTAAAGTGTTGGAGCCCACCGAATCGGAGGGGAAGTGGGGAGTGCCTCCGCCTGTTGATAACGGGATACTGAACGGTAGGACAACATCATCGTCAACCACAAGCAACCACACACCGGATCAATTACAAAGATAAGATGAAGGCGGAGATGACTTTGTATTTAAAATGTGTGTAGATTATTAGGTTTTAGAAGTCTCCCCGTATGAATCAAAGGTAGGTAAAGTACATTACTTTATTAGATATGCACATTCTTGTATACTCAGTTGTTCTAGTCTACTTTTTGTTTCTTAACCTCTTGAGTGTTCATTGTGAATTCTTTTATTATGTTCTAATAAACATAATTCATATTAGTCATGATTCCTTAAAAATGTTTTGTACAGACTGAGATGGTATTGTATAAAATGTTTTATATTGAAAAGTTCATAAAATTTGGTAGTACCCTTAAGGGGCATCAAGTGGTGAGATTATATTCTTCATCTGAGCATTCACGAAAGGGGGTGTTTGTTTGAGCTTATAAGGTAGGTTATTGCGTTAGTCTTCTCCGTGATTACAAAAAGAAGTATCAAATTATGGGTGCACTTGGTTTATTATTTTGATATTTTTTAGAATAATATTTTGAAAAAAGTAAAATTGGGTGATTATTACGATGTAGGATTTGAAAATTAAAAAAAAAATACTCTTTTAGGTTTGTTTATTTACTAAACATCCTTATAATAAAATATTGAAAATTAACAAAAACACATTCATTCATCCATTAAATATTGATAACCGGCCACCATCGTCGGAGGGTGGTTGGAGTCACCGTATCGACGCATGATCGGCTAGAACTAGACGATTGTGCGCCAATATGGCTTTTTTCGATCAGATACATGATAGATTTGATCGAAAAAAGCTAGATCTATGATCGCATTTGGTCGTCAACGACGGCTAAAGATCTGACTGGCAACGGCTAAATTTTTTGCCATAGATCTGACCTTGTCCTACCAGATCCATATTGTGGATCTGGTCTGAAAAGACTAGATCGGTGCACTATCGGCCAGATCCAGTCGGTAGTGCACCATTATACTAGATTCTGGCTATCTTCTAGCGATGGTGGCCGGAATCTGGCAAATATGGGTTACATGAGTGTTTTTGTTAATTTTTAAATTATTTTGGGGGGTGTTTATTAAATTAATAAACTTAGAGGGGTTTAAAAGGAGTTGAATAAATGGAATAATATTTTGAGAATAGGGAAATAAGTGTGTATTTTGGATACAATATGGAATAGGGTAGGGAAAAATTGTGTTCCATAGATATTGATAATTCTTTGAACAAAGATAAAACATATATATAAAGTAAACTAAAATTAGCGAAATTATTAAGCTACATAATAAAAATACAGGTTGCGTTTGTTTAACATTTGGGAATACTACTTTTAGTATTCCCAAAAAAGTTAAACAGTAAAATACCCAAAAATTCAGATTTTTGGGAATACTACTCCCAAAATTATTCAACTTTTTTTAAACCCCTTAAATTTGATAATTAAATTAAATACCCCTAAATATTTTTTTAAATTCAAAAATACCCCAATAATCCACATTTACCAGATTCCGGCCACCACCACCGAAAAATGGCCGGAATCTGGTAGAATGGCGCACTACCGGTTGAATCTGGCCGGCAGTGCGCCGATCTAGCCTTTTTGGCCAGATCCACGGTGGATCTGGCCGGAAAAGGCCAGATCTAAGGCCAAAGATCTGGCCGTTGACCGCCAGATCTTTGGCCGTAACACTCGGTCACGACGGCCAACAACGGTCGTCGTTGACCCTCAACGACGACCGTTGTTGGCCGTCTTGAGAGCAAATACGGCCAGATCTGGCCGGTGACGGCCAGATCTGACCGTAGATCTGGCCTTTTCCGGCCAGATCCACCGTGGATCTGGCCGGAAAAGGCCATAGCGACGCATGACCGGCAAGATCCAACCGGTCATGTGCCCATACGGATGCTCCGGCCACCTCCGTGGTGGTCGCCGGCTGGGGTGTTTGAGGGTGGGTTAGGGGTATTTTGTTAACTTTTATGTTTTATTATGGGGGGTATTTTGTAAAAAAACAAACATAAAGGAGATTTTATTAATTTATAAATTTTACCTCGTAATACCGCCCAATTCAACTTTTTTTAACTTTTTTCAAAAACTTTTCCCAAAACCCCCAAATTTTGAACCAAACGCAGCCACAGATTTTTGTCAATTTATTTTATGTACAAAAGCTTTGATCTCGTAACCGACCGCAGAATAAAATAAAGCATCAAATTATGAGATTAGATACTGATAATTCTTTGAACAAAGATAATATTTATTATATATAATATATATTATATATATAATATAATATTATATTTATATATATATATATATAAAGGAAATTAAAATTAGTGAAATTATTAAGCTATATATAAAAATACACATTTTATCAATTTATTTTACGTGCAAAAGCTTTGATCCGGATCCGGATCCGGATCGGGCTCAGAACTCTTAACCGACCAGCAGAATATCATACTACTTACTATTGCTGTCGTTTAAGCGTCACCTAACAATTCTTACCCGTAAAATCCCTAAACCTCTTTCTTTCTTCCCGAGTTGTGTACAAAATGGCGAATCGTACGGACCCGGCAGCGAAGAGCATCAGAGGAACGAATCCTCAAAACCTGGTGGAGAAGATCTGAGATCGAATATACCAGAACTTACTGGAAGGAACAATGTTTCGGATTGACGGCGGAGACGCTTGTCGACAAAGCTATGGAACTCGACCACCTTGGGAACCTTCGGCGGCAACCGGAAACCCACCCCCTTTATTTGTCTCATCATGAAAATGCTTCAAATCCAGCCGGAGAAAGACATCGTCGTGAGTTCATCAAAAACGACGATTACAAGTAAACCCTAGCAATAACTTATACATTTTCAATTTTTTTAATGATCTCATCGAAATTTTTCTGTATAATATTGAACCCGTTTGACATTTAATGTTAATTAGTTAAAAAAAAAAAAAAATGTCATCCTGTGATGTTGTACGTTAGCTAAGTTGCTAAAGTTGTTTGTTTGTTTAATATTTTAGGGTTTGCAATATTATTGGTGGTCTCAACCTTATTTACTTCCATTTACTGATTTAACTTTCAATTTAATTGTAATGAAAAATGTTTGACCTTGTTATATCTGCATTTAATTTCTTCGGCTTTGTATGTGTTTTATTGGGTGCAGTTATGTTCGTATTCTGGGTGCTTTTTACTTGCGACTTACAGGGACTGATATTGATATCTATCGTTACCTGAGCCATTGTACAATGACTATAGAAAATTGAGGCAAAGGTTACCTGATGGAAGTAGTTCAGTTTTATTAACTTATTTTTTTGCTTTTAGTTTCCTTGTTTGTTTATGGAGGGACGGTGACTTACATGTGGTTATGTTCTTTTAACTTGGATTAGATTTTTCCTTGACTCATGTAGACGAGGTAATTGATGAACTTCTGACAAAGATTATCATGTGTATTGCTATGCCCCGAATTAAGAAAGGTATGTTTTAGATGTCAATTTAATTTTCTGTTGTGAAAGTTGTTCTTTGGCTTATGTAGTGAATATAAATGTGTTATGTAATGGGTTGGTAGAAAAGAATGAACTAGGAATATTGGTGTGACTGTGAAGTATTTGTTTGGGTGATTTAGCTAGAAAGTAACAATGGGATTTTTGGTGAGATAGAGACAAAACGTTAGTGATTTATGGCACAGATTTTGCCTTTTTCTTCTTTATGGGCTTCAGTTCCTAGAGTTTTAAGAGACTCATTTTTTTTTTTCATCTCAATTGGGAAGGGTTCCTGAGTTAATTTTGTATGATTGGTTTATTTGTATGGTGGGGGGATATTTCTCACTACAAAGAGTATAGATTTGTTTCCCTTCTACTCTCTTTTTTTTTTTTTTTTTTTTTTTTTTTTTTTTGGGGACACCAAGTCCACAATTGTATCTTCTCACCTTTTCTAATTTAATACAAAGTTTATAGTTTTTTATTAGAAAAATAAAAAAAAAGAAAAGAAAAATTACTACATTTTTTTTCTTGAATTTTGGATGAAATGAGATGGCTGTTTGTTATCATATCTCCTTTTTATTGAGCAGATATAAAGTTGTCTCCATGAATTAATATGAATTTTGTGTTTGGCCCGTTTCCTCTTACCAACAGATGGAACTGGAGACCGTTGGTGCACTAGAACCTAGAAAGAGTGTTTTGGAAGATGACTTTGAAGAGGAGGAAGAGAAAGAGGAGAAGGACCAGCTTTGATGGAATGGAAGATGGGGCTTATGAAAAGGTTCACATTTCTTTCCATCTTAACAAACGCTAATCTTGCTTTTGTTTTTATTAGTTTTCTAAATTTTATTGACTTATTTATGTTCTCAACAGATATCACCATGGAGAAGCCCTGCAAGGGAAAGAGATAGGGATAGAGATAGAGACAAGACAGAGATAGAGATAGAGATAGAGATAAAGGCGTACAGTTACAGATACAGTATATAATTGTTTTTTTCATTTTTTTGGTTTTTGTGTGTTGGTCATGTGGAATGATTCTAATTTCTATGTTTATCATTTGCTTCTGGCAGAATGTTCTATCCCTACTGGGATTTCTGTATTAGTTTGACATACATTTCATTTTTTGTTTCTGCCTACGTTTTTCTTTTAATATGGAAACCGTTGTGGTCCACAAAAAGAAATTGTTAGTCGTGAACGTGTTTTTTTTTTTTTCCCTCAAAATATTAGTTTCTTGTGCTGTTTAGTCACTACAACTACTAGCTAGTGGATAATTGTCGTGGAAGCTGTCACTTAGAGATTGAGCCCCAAAGGTGGTCAAATAGTCAATTTTCTTAATTGTATCTCAATGTTGATGATTTATATCATAAAATCATTGTGTTTTCACCATGGCATTTAAAGCCATTGGTGGCTTAAACAGCTTCCTATAGAAATAATCTATGATTCTGCCAGGTTTCTCTGCACTGACAGTGTGCAGTGAGAAGTATGATGGATCAAACAAGTTTAATGCTTCTGCTAGCCTTAGTTTTATTTTTTACTTTTGATTCCGCATTTCTGTTGAAAATTTATTTTATAAGACGTACCTATTCTTTCGTTTTATAATTTATTGATGTTTGTTGGTGAATGCAATTCTTTTGCGAGAATATATATCTATCTACTTGTTTTATTGGCACAATTTTCAGTCCGTCTGTCAGGGTCTATCTTTTTACTAAGTTGAGGACTTTCAACCTTATTAATATTTTTGTTGGATGGAAGTGTAGACATTCATGTTTCTTTTCTCTCTTCACACTTTCACAGGGACCGGGATTATGATAGGGATAGGGACTATGACAGGGATCGGGACTACGATAGAGATTATGACAGGGAAAGGGGACGTGGTAGAGAAAGAGATAGGGATAGAGGGAGGGATAGAGACAGGGATCGGGATCGGTATCGATTGAGAGAAGAGAAGGAATATGGTCGTGAGAGGGAGCGAGAAAGAGAGAGGGAAGGAAGGGATCGGGACCGTGATAGGCGAGATAGGGATCGTGGGAGGCGGAGGAGCCGTTCAATGAGCCCAAGTAGGGATCGCAAGAGATATGCACGTGGCAGCATGAGTCCTAGAAGACATGCAGACGAACCAGAGGATGCCGTCACCCGTGCAGAGCCAAAGAAGAAGAAAGAGAAGAAGGAAAAGAAGGATGATGGGACAGACCATCCAGATCCAGAAATTGCTGAGGCTAACAGGATACGAGCATCCCTTGGGTTGAAACCATTGAAGTTATAATGTTACAGAAGATGTAATCTTTTGGATCTTTTGGTGTTCAGTCTATGTATACATTAACATTGGATATTGGGGCATTTTCTTGTACTATTTTGCTCATATATTCTGTAAATGCTTGTTAAGCAACGAGCTTTTTAGTTTTTATTCAACATCCCATGCTTGTTGCTTTAGCTCTCCTTCTGGATATGGCTCAACCGCCACATTCAGTATCAACAAAATCCTTCTATAACCATGTTAAGCTAACCAATATTGGCTTCGTCCCGGGATTTATGTGTAACAATGAGATTTTTATCATCTTATATAAAACAAAGTGTTATGCCATTGATGCAAACTAGGAATGGACTTGGAAACATAACCAATGCCAACGGGAACAGCATACATATATAATCACTATTTCAGGAAAAGCACGACACTATGCAGATAGATGGGTAACCATTAGAGGCTTATCTGGCTGTTAATTTTAGGGCTTCGGGAGACTAGTCGAGGTGTACGTAAGCTGACCCAGACATTTTCAGATACCAAAAAAAAAAAAAAAGTGAATTATATTTAATGCTTTACAACTTACAAGAATAGAAGAGACTGTTTTAAGTAACAATAGAACTCTCCAAACACCTAAACAATCATATAAGAAGTAAAAAGAAAACTATTCTCACCTAAAGAGATCCTTTCCTGACTATGGAATGATTTCTGGTAATAGAACTCCATCTTTATCATACTGAAGAGTACCAGAGTGATTCAGTGGCCTGCATTTTCCCCCCAGAAGGATCCTCTTCTTGCATAGCTCCTGTCCTGATCTTTCTCCATCTTCTTGATCTGTCTCTCCTGATCCCATCTTTACCGGCTTCTTTCTCATCGACCTAGCCATCTTCAACCTCTGTCGCGTCATCATAATTCTCGATGGAACCCTTGGCAAGCTTGGTGAACTCTCTTGTCTTCCAATCACAACTGCAGTTCTATTGTTGCTATCACCAGAAGTTGTATCAACTCCACCACTTGTATTAGCTTTTGTGACTTTAACACCACCACCATTCCTCTTTTTCAACAAACTCTTGAAAGATAATTGTAGCAACCCCATTTCCTCCGTCTCCACCTTCTTCAACCTCTCAGTCTCTTTCTCATCAGCTAAATCAAAAACATTCTTCCTACAAACTCTGCGATTTTCGCCATTCGCAGAACAACTCCTCTCTTCTTTACTACTTTTCTTGCGTCGGAAGAAATCCAAAAAAACCCTACCAACCTTCACTGGCAAAAGCTTTTTAGGTGCAACCCTTTTCTTAATCTTACCATCATCATCATCATCATCACCATTGTCATTAGCATCCTTGAAAGATTCATCTTCCCTTGTTGATCTTCTTTGCATGGTCTTCAAAACCACCTTAGGAATCTTGACTCTTACCCTTGGTTGAGAAATGTTCATGCTAAAAAAGTATGAAAAATGAGAGCTTTGTTTCAACTTGGTAGAATCAACAACATCCCTACAACTATCATTCCTATATTTCTTGTAACTAGTAGCTGCCATTGTTGCTTATTTCAAAGCTTGAAACTCAAAAATGAAAATGAAAATGAAAAAAATGAACAAGTCCAAATAGTGGAAGAAATGGAGATGTACGTGGGCTTAGGAGTTGCAATTTTTGTGGGATTATGCAATCTTTAATCTCCCATTTTTACCTCTAAATTTGTTATTAATTTGATATTAGTTAGAGGGTTAATTAGTAAATTAAGGGTTTTGGAGATACAATACTAGTACTCTTCTTCCTCCCTCCCTCAAATATTTTTACCCACACAAGATTTGGCAAATCTACAGTTTCCACCTATGTTTTCATAAATTGCAAATTCCCACCTAATCTTAAACTTTGGTAATGTAAATTTTGTTTTGACCAGTTAAATACCCTTTTTACCCCTTATTATAATGATGAGTAAATTAATAAATTTCGCTTTGACCAGGTTTGGCTGTTGGTGGTGGTGGAGTTGCAGGCGAAGAGGAAAGGTTGGGTTGTGAGAAAATTTTGAGATGTGGAGGGTTACTTTGAAATTTTAGTAATACGGGGGAGTGAGAGAGATAGGGTTTACTTTTTTTTTTTTTTTTGGGATAAAAGACCTAAATACCTCTTTAACCATTAAATCTAATGTTTGAAATTTAAAATTGGGTGATAATTTACAATTTATAAAACCACGGGTGGAAACTTGTAAATTCACCCAACCTTGGGTGTGTAAATGTTTTATTACTTGATTTACTTCGAACAAAATGAAAGATTTTAAGAAACCTTTTTTTAAAATAAAGAAACAATAATTATAAGAAAATTTCAACCCTTTTAGATTTTCTAAATCTTAAACTTACAAATCAAATCCATCTTATAAATTACAATCCCCTGAAATTTGAGGGTTTGCTATAACACTTTCTAAGCTCTATAAGAGAGTCCAAATTTTCTTTTCTATTTTCTTTATATCAACGTCGAATTGGTCAATAAAATTTTCAAATATCGTTTCAAGATCGTATAAAAAGTGTTACAATACATAAAAATTATTATGTATTATTATTATTATTATTTTGAAAAAGAGTATATGGGCCACCAGAGATCTTTCACGGCCCAATAAAAGAATGGGCTATTATTGGGCCTTTTACGAAGCCCACCATTCGTTAACACAGACCTGACCCAAAAAACGCAAAACTGTTGAATCCTATTTGGGTTATGCAATGAAAGTATGCTAAAACCCTAAGCTTGGCTATTCTTTATCTTCTAGTTACACACGATACTCTTCGTTAGAAGGAGCGGCCACTCTCTCACAGTGTCGTTCAGGTGGGTTTCAATCTCTTTCTCTCCGTCTTCCTCTCTGTGTGTCCAACGCCGTATCTAATGTTCTATGTGTTTTTTATTAAACTGAGTTGCTTTGACTGATTAAGTTATTTTCTTATTGTTATTGATTTTTTTCCGATATAATCCGACGAGAATCAGAATAATACGACTTTTGGGATCTAGTTTTGTGTTTTTATATTGATTTATGGGTTAAAGTTTGAATTTTATGCAAAAATCAATTAATATTGGATAAATCTCAAGTGGCTCGGTGAGCTTAGGGTTAGATTTGCCCTATTTATCTTTTTACGTGTATTTGATTTTTCCTGTGGGAAGGATCTTAATTTGGTTTTATAGATTGGTTTCTTACGTTTGGAGTTTTGATATTTTGTTGTATAAGAATTATATTATGTGAAAACAACATAGAATATGTAATGCTTGGAAGATACACAGCTGTTTTAACTTTTTTTTTTTTTTTTTTAATAGCTGAATGTGTTACCTTGCATGATCCATAACGTTGTTCTAATGGGGTTTCTTGGTTCAGGTTTTTAATTGAGATAATTGGATTTATTTATTGAGTGGGCTGCAAATTTGGATCCGTCATGTCGAATTATGCCAAACCTGAGGCTGCATTAAATCAGGCTGAAGGTAGCGATAATTTCTAATTTCCTTTATGTATTCTAGAAGTTCTTATTGCTCTCAGTGTGTGTCGATGTCGGTTTTAGTGTATCTTTTGTTAGCCTTTTGCTTCATGTCGCATTCTGTAAACTTTGCCTTGATTTGGTGTGCTTGAACTGAATTTTGTAATATCTGGGTACAGCCCTGATCAATGTTGGGCAGAAGCAAGATGCATTGCAAGTGCTTCATGATCTGATTACTTCAAAGAGACACCGGGCATGGCAAAAGATACTTGAAAAGATTATGTTCAAGTATGTAGAGCTTTGTGTTGATATGAGGAGAGGTAAGTTTGCCAAGGATGGTCTGATTCAATACCGTATAGTTTGCCAACAAGTGAATGTCACTTCCTTGGAGGAGGTTATCAAGCACTTTATGCACCTCTCTACTGAGAAGGCTGAGCAGGCTCGTAATCAGGCACAAGCCTTAGAAGAAGCGCTTGATGTGGATGACCTAGAAGCAGATAAAAGGCCAGAAGACCTAATGCTTAGTTATGTCAGTGGAGAGAAGGGAAAGGATAGGTCTGATCGTGAACTTGTTACTCCTTGGTTCAAATTCTTGTGGGAGACTTACAGAACAGTGCTTGAAATATTACGGAACAACTCAAAGCTTGAGGCACTCTATGCGGTAGAATTTCTTTGGATGCGCTGGTTGATTCTTTTTATTAAATATTTAATTGATATGCTTTTGGGTAGAGATGGAATTTTAATTTGCTTCCAATGTCTTGTCTAGATGACTGCACACCGAGCCTTCCAGTTCTGCAAGCAATATAAGCGGACAACTGAATTTCGTAGACTGTGTGAAATTATCAGGAACCATTTGATGAACCTTAACAAATACAGAGATCAAAGGGACCGACCTGATCTCTCAGCTCCAGAGAGTTTGCAACTCTATCTTGACACTAGATTTGAACAGCTAAAGATTGCCACTGACCTCCAGCTCTGGCAGGTTTGAATTATTTTCTTAAATAATTATATTATATTTATATCCTTGAAGGGCAGGGATGCCTTCTTGAAAACTGTGTTTTGTAATAGACAACTCTTACATTTCTTTCATTTTCACCTTCTCGACTGTTGCCTGCAGGAAGCTTTTTATTCCATTGAAGATATTTATGGACTGATGTGCATGGTTAAGAAAACACCCAAACCTTCTTTGCTGGTTGTTTACTATGCCAAGTTAACAGAGATTTTCTGGATTTCTTCAAGCCATCTTTATCATGCTTATGCATGGTTTAAGCTTTTTACACTTCAAAAGACCTACAATAAGAACCTGAGCCTAAAGGATTTGCAACTGATAGCCTCATCTGTCGTTTTGGCTGCACTTTTAGTGCTCCCTTATGATCATACCCATGGTGCATCTCATTTGGAACTTGAGAACGCCAAGGAGCGCAACTCGAGGATGGCCAATCTGATAGGATTTGAGCTTGACCCAAAACTTGATAATAGAGAAATGGTAATCTGATATTTTCAGTTGGATTGTCTGCATTCTTTCGTGGTTTATGTTTTTGTTCTTCTAATGATTTGCACTCTTGCAGCTTTCAAGATCAGCCCTTCTCTCAGAATTGGTAAGTTCAAATTGATCAGATTCTTTTATGGCCTTTATATTCTAGGGTTATTGCCTATTTAAGTACTGATGTTTTGATTGTGATAAATGAGACAATTTTTATAGCAGGATGCACAAATCTTTTCAAACTTTACCTGTTAAGTTAACTTTATGTACTGTCAGCCGTTGTTTCTTTTTATCCACAAAAAATTGTTAACAATTACTTTTTTAGTTCAGTTGGCCTTTGAAAAGGGAAACAAAATTCTCTTTTTGTTTTTGCCTTGTTTATTCATGATATAGTGAATATATTGGTCTTTTACAAAATAAAGGTATCTGAAGCCTCCAACCTTCACGTCTTAATAAAAAATGATACAAACACAAATTGTGGCCCTGAATCTGTACAAGAAAATGGAGTTATGTGCATATATTGGTGCTTGTATAGATTCTACAATGATCATATTAGTTTTTGTATCTGTTCTCTAATTTGGTTTTGCTTTTCATTAGGTTGCCAAGGGTGTACTGAGTTGTGCAACTCAGGAAGTAAAAGATCTGTACCACCTTTTGGAGCATGAGTTTTTCCCTCTAGATCTTGCCTCAAAGGTACAGCCACTTTTGGCAAAAATTTCAAAGTTAGGTGGTAAGCTTGGTTCAGCTTCCTCTGTACCAGAGGTGCAGCTGTCCCGATATGTTCCAGCCCTTGAAAAGCTTGTTATCCTGAGGTTGCTTCAGCAGGTAAACTCATGTTTTTGTTTCTTCATGTTATTGCTTTTATGTGTACCCTTCTCTTAGGTCATTGACACTTTGTGCTTTTCAATCTTCCCCTATGGTTTTCCAGGTATCTCAGGTTTATCAGATAATGAAAATTGAGAGTTTATCTCAGATGATTCCCTTTTTTGATTTCAAAGTGGTGGAGAAGATTTCCGTTGATGCTGTAAAATATAATTTCATGGCTATGAAAGTTGACCATATGAGGGGTGTTGTTTTGTTTGGTAATTTGGTAAGTTCTGTGCTCTGTGCTCATACTTTTGTGGATGTTCTGTCAAATAGATAATGCAATTATTTGATGGACTGTTTGCTGTAGAATTATGTCAATATACTTGGCGTAACAGTGAGGGGAAAATGAACTGATTTTCTGGATTTGATAATTGATGAGATTCGGATTTGCTTGTTGTGAACATGTTTTAGGGGTATGGTTATTAGTTCATGCCATCCAACTTTATACTTTCATTTGGACTATCTGTAATTGGATGAATATTTTTGACTCATGAAACTAATAACTGCTGAATTGAGAGAAAAACTTGTGAAATTGAATGAAGTATGCAGTCAACTATTTATGTCTCACTGTCCTTGTCCCTTTTGTTTGTCCTAGATTTGGAGCTTTTTGCTTGTCAAATATTACTACTGCAGTTTACACTATGATTTAATTTTGTTCATTGGTATGGCTTTTTCAGGGTCTTGAATCTGATGGTCTGAGGGATCACTTGGCTGTTCTTGCTGAGTCTTTAAATAAAGTGAGGGCCATGATATATCCTCCTGCAAATAAAGCTTCAAAACTAGGTGAATTGTTACCTGGTTTAGGGGAGACTGTTGATAAGGAGCATAAGAGACTTCTTGCTAGAAAATCAATCATTGAGAAAAGGAAGGAAGAACATGAACGTCAACTTATTGAAATGGTATCACCACCAAATTGTTTCATGAAATTAATGACTTGCTTTTTGATCTTTAATTAAGTCTATTATTAAATGAATCTTGATCATTTCTTTTTTCTTTTGTTCAATCTTCAAGGAACGTGAGGAGGAGTCAAGGAGGCTAAAGCAACAGAAAATAACAGAAGAGGCTGAGCAGAAGAGGCTTGCTGCTGAGTACGAGCAAAGGAAAAGTCAAAGAATTCTAAGGGAAATAGAGGAGCGTGAACTTGAAGAAGCTCAGGCACTACTTGAGGAAGCTGAGAAGCGCAGTAAAAAGAAGGGAGGCAAAAAGCCAATTTTGGAGGGAGTGAGTTGAAATTTTGGCACTTTTTTTTGGAGGGGATGTTATTGCCAGGAAATGTTGACAATTCTATGTCATTTGTATCAAATGCAGGAGAAAGTTACAAAACAAACTTTGATGGAGCGGGCTTTGACTGAGCAACTTAGGGAGAGGCAGGAAATGGAGAAAAAGTTACAAAAATTAGCCAAAACTATGGATTATCTGGAAAGGGCAAAAAGAGAAGAGGCTGCTCCCTTGATTGAAGCCGCTTTTCAGCGACGGTTGGTGGAAGAGAAGGTGCTTCATGAACGTGAACAACAGGTATATGTTGATATATATATATACTGTGTTTCTTAAGAAGTTTAATCAATGCTTGTGTATTTTCATATCTGCCCTTTCTTTTGTGGTATTATATGCTTGTTTCGCTTGGCCTTATGGATTGTGAGTGGTTTCTTTTTAAAATTTCTTACCTTCCACTGAGGAAGTGTTATTATTTTTCCTCCTTTGCAGCTAGAGACTGAACTCAGCAGACAACGTCACGACGGGGACCTCAAAGAAAAGAATAGACTTTCTAGGATGTTGGATAATAAGGTCAGTGCCAAGTGTAGTCTTTGAGTTTGTGCTCATGGAGTAGAGAACTGACTTGCTCATTAGATCCTTTTCTATTTCATCCAACTCCTACAGTTTGTGAGGCTGGGGTTAGGCTTTGCCACTGAAACAAAATTTGGTTTCTGTTCTTTCTCAGGAAAAATTCCAGGAAAGAGTATTGAACCGTCGTAAAGCAGAGTTTGACAGGCGCAGAGTAGAGAGGGAGGAAAGAATCAACCAAATTATTCAGGCACGCAAACAGGAGAGGGAGGCAATGAGAAAGAAAATATACTATGTTAGGTGTGAAGAAGAAAGACTGAAAAAGCTACGTGAGGAGGAAGAGGCTCGTAAGTGGGAAGGTAAATATATTTACAAATGATTTAATATTCGTATAGATTTTATAATTTTAATTTTTTAATGTAATGGTTACTTCTCTGACATGCAGAGGCTGAGAAACGAAGAAAAGAAGAAGCCGAACGCAAGGCAAAATTAGACGAGATTGCTGAAAAGCAGAGGCAAAGAGAGCGGGAATTGGAAGAGAAGGAAAAGCTGAGAAGAGAAGCTCTCTTGGGGAGACCAGCTGATGTGCCCGCCAAGCCTTTTGAGCTTCCTGCTCGTGCATCGGAGCCTGGAACTACTGCTCCAGCTGCAGCTGCTGCTGCGCCATCTGCTGGAAAATATGTTCCCAAATTCTTGCGTGAGAGAACTGAGGGTTCAGGGCAACCGCCACCTACTCAACCTGATCGGTGGGTTGGCGGCAGGCGAACTGAAGGCTTTGGTCAGGCCCCACCAGAATCTGATCGATGGAGCAGGAGAACCGAAGGCACTGCCCCTGTATCAGAATCTGATCGGTGGGGTAGCAATGGCAGGCCAGATGATCGTGCAGCCCCACCTAGTGATAGGTGGCGAAGTGGTGGTAGTTCGAGACCAAGTTGGTCATCTTCTCGTAACCCACCACGCTGATCTGAACTCTGATCATGGATTAATCTGGCTGATGGTTAAAATGGGGCTAATTTGGTGATGTGCTCAAATGCTGATGATGGATTTTTGTGATAGCTCAAGGATGTCTTTGGCAAATCTGAGGAAATAATCATGGCTATAAATTTTGAGAGCATGAGACTTGGTAGAGTTGATTGTTTTATTTTTCTTTTATCAATATTTTTCTTGTATGACAAGCCTGCGAAATATTTATTCTAGACTTGGAACGCTCAAGACTTGGTGTAGAGTTTGCTGCATACTCAGACTTGTTACGGTTTGTTTGGTTATGTTATGTTTTGCATCAAGTATATGACAAATCCAGAGCTGATTTTCCTCATGCTGTTATAAATGTCAATCAAGTGTTTTCGTCAATCTGACTCTCCTCTAGCTGTATAAAAAGTAAATAGTAGCCGTTGCCAAGATATGTATGAAGTTTCTTTTAATCAGCTGGTAGCTTTGTTTTGATTTTTTGATTTTCTGATTTTCTTAAGTATGAATTATCTTAATGGAATATCCTCAGACTACAATTTAATTTCACAACCTTAACTCCGAAGTCATAACCTTTGACATGTTACTTTGTCATTGGTCAGCTTATAAAATGAGTTCTGTCTCTTTTAATGAGTTCTTTGTCTATCTATAAGTTAATTAATGACGGATTATTATGTTGAAATTGTAAAAGAAGGTTTTAGATTTCGTATTATTGATCTTAAACCGGGGTAAATCTCATATATGAATTTGTCCCATGAATACTGATCGAAAGTTTTAATTAAGAAGTAAAATTACAAAGAAGAATTCCTTATCATCAACAAAAAAATAGAGGGAAATCTATTTTTTCTTGAAGAGTAAACACTCTAGTCAGGACTGCATTTAATATAGAAGTGCGCACTTAGCCCAGTAAAAGATATGCAAGCACCTTTGAATTGATAATCCACAGCCCAACGACTGCATAAACAAATCTTACATAAAACGGGTCAACCCATGACCCGGGATTAACCTCTTAAACCCTTCTGCTCCCCCTTTCCTTCCATTCTCTTTTACACAGAACTTCCAAGTGATCGCCGCTAGTCAGTTGTCTGAGAATGAGTTCACTCGCCGCTAAACTTGCTAAGTCATTAAGAGTCTCTGTCCCTACTACGCCCTTCTCTACTCTAGGTTTCTCTCTCACTCTCTCCTTCTCTCTTAATAGTATGAGTTTTTTGTGTTATAATCCAGTTACTGGAGTGTTTTTTCTGCTATTATCAGTTGATGAAACTTGGAATTTAGTTGCTTTTTTACATGATTTTTTTTTTTCTGGGTTTAGATAAAAAAAACCACTTTGAATGAAATATTATATGGATATATGCTCTCTCCTTCTCTCTCATATTACGAGTTTTTTATGTTATAACTCAATAAGTGGAGTATATGAAACTTGGACATTAGCTGCTTTTGTACATGATTTTTTCTGGGATTATGAAGTAAAAAACAATTTGAATTTCTTTTTATGGATATTTGCTCTCTCCCTCTCTGTGATACTCATGATTTTTTGTGTATGATTTAATGAGCGAATGGTTTTGTAAATTATAAAAAACTTGGGGTCCTGGTGCTTTTGTACATGAGTTTTTCTGGGTTTGGATAAAAAAAACCATTTTGATTAACATCTTACATGGATATATGCTTACTCCCTCTGTATGATATCAGTGATTTTTTGTGTATAATTTAATCAGCGAATGGTTTTCTGGAATTATTAGTTGATAAATTTGGAATTTATATATTTCTTTTCATGGATATGTACACGTCTCACTCATTCTCCGTCACACTTTTTTTTTTTTTTTGGACTTATTAGTTGATAAGACTTGGAATGTAGGTACTCTATTACATGTGTTTTTCTGGGTTTAGATAAAAATAAAAATTTGATGATATTTTAGAGGGATATATAGTCTCTACCTCTGAATGATATTTGTGATTTTTGGTGCTTCTAATTTGATAAGTGAATGGTTTTGTGGAATTTTTAGTTGATAAATCAGGAATTTAGGTACTTTTTTTTACATGGGTTTGTATCAAATAATCGTTTTTGAGTAACATTTTACCTGAATATAAATAACATTTTATATAAATATAAATATGAATGCTTCATGTTTATTATTTGCGTGTGTGTGTTTTTCTCCATATATTTACAATTAAATGGATTTTTTTTTTTTAATATTTATTATTAGATTGAAACGTTGTTTTGAATAACATCTGCTGATTCACTTTTACTTAACCACATTTTTTTGCTTACTGGGAAATTTTATCAAACAGTTCATGTAGTGGATTTTCTTAGATAAAACCATGAATGCATATCTTGAATTAGTAGTTTTTATTCTAAGATGTTACTAATTTGGGATGAAATTTTGTTTTCATTTTAGGGGTGGGTGTGCAAAGGAGCTCAATGATGTGGTATTCAAGTGAGTCTCTTGATGGCAAAGATGGTCAGAAGAGTGATGAAATTGAAGAAGAGTTTGATGATTATCTTGATGTAAAGCCTGAGTTACAACCCCAAGGTGTGGATCCAAAAAGGGGTTGGAATTTCCGCGGTGTGCATAAGGTATTTAATGTAACTTTATTCTCTTATGAAGAAATAATTTCTTCAATATAATTGACTTTTTGATCTTTTTTCTTATGATTGGATAGGACAAGTGTTGACATCACATATGGCTATTGTTGAAAACTGAAGCTCTTATTACTAATGATGGAATCGAGTAATTATTGGGTAGTTTGATATGATGTTGATTTTTTATCTTTCCAGTGATAATTTGCAATGAAGATTGTAAAGCAAGGAGCCTTTACATTTCACTTGTCATTTTAACAAGTCATGACCCTTCATTTCTTTGCTTGAAAATGTTATGAAATAGAAGAAATCATATTTTTAATCTTGATTTCTGCACATATTGTGAACCTAGAATCGAAAATTTATGTTGAATTTATTTCAATCATTCTGTCTATGTTAAATTTATGATCTTTGTGATTGGAAAGCTAGAACAACCCTCAGTTTTTTTTTTTTTTCTCTCCTGGGAATTATTCTCCATTCTCTCTGCAATTGAAATATGGTTAGAAAATTAACATAGGTTGCCTGTTTTTCTTCTTAGATGAATATTTTAACTATAGTTGTAGTGATTTGTTTCAGGCAATTATTTGTGGAAGAGTTAAAGAATCTCCTGTGCAAAAAATATTGAGAAATGGCCGAACTGTAACCATCTTTTCAGTTGGAACGGGGGGAATGTTTGACCAAAGACAGGTAGGAGCAAAAGACTTGCCGAAACCTGCCCAGTGGCATAGAATTGCTGTGCATAATGAATCACTTGGGGCTTATGCAGTTCAACAACTTGCTAAAAAGTATGCATCCATGTTTTAAGAAAGCCAATTATGCTTATTAAATAAATATGCAAAGAACACTTTTCCTATAATGTTTTGGTCTAATGAATGGAGATTTGACACAGCTCTTCAGTTTATGTTGAGGGTGACATTGAAACCAGAGTTTACAATGACAGCATTAATGGTGAAGTTAAGAATGTCCCAGAGATATGTGTTCGTAATGATGGTAGTTGCCTTCCGTTGCCTGTTCTTCTCTTATTGTTTTATGCGTCTTCTTGGTAAAATTTGTATTGTTTTCTTAATACAATTAATTCATAATATTTCCCTGCTTACTTTCTTTTAAGTGATAAGCTCCGAATAAAACTATTTTGATTATTGCCCATTCTTTGATTTTACGTATAAAAATGGACATATTTTCATTAAGGTAAGAAAGCTTGACTGAAAGTTCTGAAAGAAAGAGAGATCTATATCTGCAAATCTCTGCTAATATAATATGGAGATGAGGAATACATTGGTGTTGCATAGACATATCCTCATGTATTCTTCACTGAAAATTTGGTTTAATTGCAATAAGTTTGCTCTACATCCACATCACTTAGTCTTCTGTTTCCATTGGAGTAAAGAAAGACAATTTTGCTTCCATTTCACCTAGTAATGTGCTGTTCTATTAATTTATTAATTTTTTGGAGCAGAGATAGGTTAACAGTTTACTGAAAAAATGATCTAGGGATCTGAAATAGATGGCCTTATTATTTGTATTGATGTACTTTTGTGAAGGAAGAAACATAATCAAATCTAGTGTTAAACAAGATTACAACATGTCATGTAGAAATCCAAATATAGGAATGCAGTACACCAAAGGAAACTTCCTTAATCCCTTTTAATATCAGTGTTTAGCATGGTTTAACACTATCTTTTTCTTTCCTATTCTGAGAGCGTCGGGTGGGTACTGTGGAGTTCTTATCATCCACACGAATTAATTTGTAGATTGCTGGAAAGTGTAATATACTTAACCATGATGCTGTGCATTGTGTGGTTCTCACCAGGTTGTTTTCTAATTTATCTTCTGCAGGAACAATTCGCCTTGTAAAGACTGGGGAAAGCATCAGCAGTATATCCTTTGAGGATTTACGTAAGTTCTCTTCTCTCAGCAATGCATGCAAATGATTACATGGGCCACCAGTGTGGCACTACCTTTCTTAAAAATGCTCAATTTGATTGAGGTCAATGATTTTTCCGGAAGCTATTTCTTCTGAATCTAGTAGGAATCTTTGGTAGTAAAATTTTCACTTCTAATTTCTTGACCATGTGATCCACACACTTTATCTTACTGGCAGGAGAAGGATTGCTTTAGCTGAAAGTCAGTAGACACATTGTGGAAAAGTTATTTGTGGAAAGTGAAAGCAGCTGGAGCTTCTAACTTTTGTAAGAAATACATAATTTTAGGTTGTCTAATTATAACCGTCCAAGACAAATGATGGTTTAGTTGTTTATTGTTTCTGTTTATGACCTGGTTTTTAGGTTATCTTTTCCTCCCTTATTTTATCCTCTGAAAGCAATTATTGCTGCCTTTTCTCTCTTATTCTTTCAGAATAAAAAGGTAAATTTATTGAAGGGATTTGATACGATATTTGTAAACCATTAGTAGGATTAATAGTCAGATACTTGCAGAATGTTTTGTGCCTCTTTTTGGCTTCATTTTTTACTCGCTTAATGCAGTGTGATTCTTTTGTAATCAGAATTTTCATTTTAGTTATGCTATTGATGTTAGAAAATAAATAACTTTTATCTCTAGCAGGGGCATCTGTTAGTAAGCAGATATTCGGTTGCTTTATGAGCCATTTCAGCCTAAAATTTCCAGTGAATAGAAGAGTTTCATCTCTTTTATTTTCAGGGTAATTTGTAACCTATCCTGGTAGTATCAAGAATCTGTGTAACTTGAATTGACCTAAGTCATTAGGATTTAGGTTTCAACCTACAAAATAGTAGGTTACACAATACAAAAAGCATAATACGTATTATATTGCGAGTGAAAAATTACATGTCATAAATAAGCATTATCACTATACAAAATCAGTATGCTGATGCATATGTAGTTTATTTTGCATGCAAAGGCTTACTATTTTCAATTTTTTAAAGCAAGCCTACTGCTAGACTGTTGCCTGTGTAAAAACAATGCTGAGAACTCCTTTACCCAATGTCCCCTTTAAAGTAAAACATTTCTGTCTCTCTCCCTCCTTTTTTTGTTTGTGGAAGGTTGATTTCTTTTATGATGCCATTTCTTTTTATCTTCTTTTGAAGGCAACTGATGTACAAGCATTTAGAGAAGTGTCTATTTTATTGCTCTTATTATAGTCTCAATAGTAAATACTACAGATTGTTGCATAGTTTAATAAGGCTCCGGCACTTGTTTGCAGACCAGGAGAACTCAATTTAACCAGATTTTATGTAGGATTGAGGTACTGAACACAGACTAACAAAAAGATAGCACCTTTATTAGTTTTAAGTCTTCTATCAGTACAAAACTTTGATAGTTGGTAGCATTTGTGTTCTCATTTCTTTTAACCTTTATCCTTTGACATCATTAAATTCTGTGTTCCAGCATTTTAAGGTGCATCCCATGTTTCAAGTTTATTGATGCTTGAGTTGAGGGCTCTGCGTATGATGTGAAACAGTCATTATCTTTGATGTACTGAGTTATGCTTGGGAAATTTGTTTGCATGTAATTTCCAGTTAGTAAATGACTTGATGATATAAACACTTCTCGCAAATTACTAAAAGATTTTATTATTATCCATTTCGAAGAAGTTGATTATGGTATGTTAAATTCTACTATGATGATTTCAGATGATGTTATCATGAGTAATCTGTGATTTAATATCCTGTGTAGCTTTGTTGAGCGTCTGTCACTTTATAGCTTTTAACAAATGTTGGAGTCATTTAAGTGATTATGGTTGGGCATATTATCAACTGTTGTCTTATAGGATACCCTGTGATTATATTAGTTGTTAATATGCACTATTAAAGTTCTGTTGACCTAGCAAGCATTGCCACATCTGCACATTAATGTTTTAATATGCGAAATCAAATAGCCTAACACTACCTTTTGAACTTGGTCTGTTTGTCCTTACCTCTTTTAACCAACCCAACTATTTTTTATCACTTGATATGGACAACTTTAGAAAATGGGATCCCCTCAAAGGCCAAATGGCCCCTTGATATTCTAAACAAGGAAAGTGGAATCCAAGTGCCAGTTTGTTTATTCCTTAATTTCCTGATGTGTGCTTAAAGAATCATTTGATAACTATAAAAGGAATCCACAGAACAGGATGAAATCCTATGGTGGTACAGACTTACATGCTTGCTTTTCTTCTTGCACATAGCACTTGTGTTACTTTATATAGATTATGCACCCTTCTGCAAAGTTCTGATTAACATGAATGTTCAATTTCCTCTAGTTGTTTTCTATCCTTTTATCCTGTGGTTTAAACTTAACTATTTGCCTATTAATCGAAATCACAGATCCTATTATTGTCGACTTTCAAGAGGCTCTGCGATGCTTGGTGGATGACCAGATGGTGTTTGCAGTCATTTGATATTTTTGACACATTCAGTCATGACCGTTGCTTTAATTGTTGCTGTATCTGTCCTATGGTGTTTTCTGTTTTACTTGCTATATTGGGTGACTGTCACTGTTTCTTTTGTTAATCATTGCGCTCTTCAGGTATATTGAAACCAGACTAATGACTGAATTATTGTACGACAGACAAGCAAGCTTTGTAGTTTAATATTCAATAACAGATTCAGTTGGGCAACTTGTTAGTTTATTATTCGATAACAGTATCAGTTGGGCAACTTGGTAGTTTATTATTCGATAACAGTATCAGTTGGGCAACTTGGTAGTTTATTATTCGATAACAGTATCTGTTGGGTGGAACAAGTTATAGCTAATTAGCTTCAAACTTCATGCAGGTCACATAAACTTTATAGCTATTTAAATAATTTGTTATTGTGATGCCAACATTTCAGACATACTGACGTGTCTAGTCACTGGTTAAGTGGAAATGCACCAAGGAAACTGCAACTTTGATTGGCTTTTGTATTCTTTTTTTGGCTCTCTTTTCATGTGTTGGGAAGATTACATAGCTGTATTTTGTAGTTCTGTTTTCACAGCTCAGTCATAAATGTTGTATAAATGGGTGCTTAGTTCTTAGTTTTTCTTGCTTCATTTGAACATTAGCCCTAGTTTCAGGTCTTGTGAAAATGGTGCTTATGATATTTTTCATACTCACCTTAATATCCCACGTTTCAGGCCATGATGCTTGCCCGAAATGTGGCAGCATTGAAGTTCCATATCCCCTTAGCACCAATGAAAACTGTGGAGACCGCAGGTATAAAGTGTTTTGCAACAATGACATTCTGCAGTTTCATTCAGCTGAGGATTTTTCCTATAATATCATCAGTATTAATCCCAGTGCTTATAAGCTTGTTATTAGCCCTCCTTCGATAGCCAAAAACACTTGTTACTCTTCTGATTTTTCTTTTGGAGGCTTTAGGCTCAACGATGATTCACCCTTTAATATATCTACTCATAACACAGTCATGTTATTTAACTGCTCTGATAATATTCTTCTCTCACCATTGAACTGCTCTTCGACTAGCTTCTGTAGGCAGTTTGAGGAGAAAGTTCAGGCAGGAAGCGGGTGTGCAGGTACTCTTTGCTGCCATTTCTTGAAAGATTCAGCCATGACTTCTCATAGGATTAGGGTCAGGGATGGAGGTTGCACTGCTTATACTTGTGTAGTTGATTTGAACCCTGGAGATACCACTGATTCCTGGAACTACGGCATTGAGCTGCAATGGTTGCCTCCCAACTAAGCTGCAGTTCTAAAGACAAGACCATTCAGTGTTACGTCTTGTGTAAAGCAGCTGTTTCTTTTCATTTGCAAAAAGGGTATCTTTATCTTTAACTGGAAAAGTCTTCGCTTCACCTGTTTGTTTGTTTACTAAAAATCTCAGTTGCGCATCTGCTTACTTTTTTTTTCCTCCATATAAAGTGAATACATGTCGAATGAATACGTATTAAATAGAAAACAGATGACATGATACCCCCGTCTCACTCTAGACTTTCTCGTTATATATAGAATCGTGAACCTTTTGACAAATAGAGACAACCTTTTTCCACAACGACGTTGTACGTCATGACTGGTCATGAGCATCCGAATGCCAGTGGACGGGGAAGAGGCATCAAATTTCTATATTTTTGTTCTATTTACATATTATGTTTGTGTTTACATGCTTGTCCAGCACTAAGGGTTTGTATGTTAAAAGTTTCTTGTTTTGTTAAATGAATGATCTTCCTCATGTTCCCTTTTCATGTTATCAAGTGCATCTCTTTATCCTGCTTGAATGATCTTCCTCATGTTCCTTTAGTTAAATGAATGAATCCCATGCAGTGGTTCTGACACTATTATATTTATATATGGATATGGTATTGGAATCAGGCTGCAATGGAGCTGAGCCCCTTTTCTGGTTTTGAATTTTTTTAAGGTAAAAAAGCACGAAGATATCCAGTAAGTAATGGAAAGTTACACTTCCAACAAATAAGCTACTTAATTATGAGAGAGACTCTGCTAAAGTTTACTTATACAACCCTATGATTGGTCCAATAAAGTTTGCAGAGTATAGAATCGACAGTGTTATCCAAATCCTGAAAGTTGAATACTCTGTTAAAACATTGTAAAATGAGCTTGAAGACCAAATGACTACATTCAATTAAGCCATTATGATTCTCTTTAATTGTATATAACTATATATCATCAAGGTAACACTACGATTACAATAAAATCTCACAAACTTTCTCTCACCTCACAAACTTTTTTTCACAGTCCTGAGATGATAGCTTGCAAAGGAGTTTTACCTGTTCACTGTGAGACTTTCTCTCTCCTCACAAATTTTCTTTCACAGTCCTGAGATAATAGCTTGCAAATGAGTTTTATCTGTTCGTTGTGAACTCCGTTTGCCCATTTGCAAATTGACCAATTGCAAGTTATTAAGGATTGTTAAAAAAGGTTTATACGATTAGATTGTATGCTGATCTTTATTCAATTGGATTATAATATAAACAATCAAAATTCTATTACAATCTGGCTTGTAAGGGGACTCCTACTAGGAGAAAAAGTAGCTTCAACCTTCAATTTTACAAGTTAATAATAAGCATCGTCTTTGTGCTGCTTTTTTACAAACTTCTGACAAACAAGAAAAATAAGAGGTAAAAAGAGAAAATGGTTTATTGACAATTTTTGGAGTGAGAGATCCATAGGAAATATTCCACAGATTACAGACTTAAAAAAAAAAAAAAAAAAGGGTAAAGCTGTCTTTGGACTCAATGAGCAATTTCTGAATTCTACAGAAGTTTATAATATCTCATAAATCACATAGTTGCAGGTCCTTCAATTCCTGCAATACCATAAATGATAAAGCAACCCAATACATGGAGCCAAGTTCTTGAAATTTGCAAATAATTTGGTAAACATACATAAATAATATATATTGTTCTAATACAGCATACTCAGGGACCAAATAATGAGTTAAAACAATCTTTTAACTCTCAAATGAACATAGAAATTGGTGTGGCAATAGGATATTGCCACTATGCATTCTTTTGGTTTTACTTACAAATTCAAACTGTTAGCAATCAAACTGTCACAAACTTATCTATCAGAAAAGCACCTTTGGTCTCAGTTGGTCAGTACAATACTGGAGCACAAACCAAAAATCCCACAAACAACAAAGAAAAATACACCTACTTTCTATATTTCTACCTCATTTCTTACAAATATCTATTGAAATAACCACCCGGAAGGGAAAAACCAAACATGCTCACACTGCCAGGGAAAAACTTACTGATATTTACTTTGTTATTAAATGAATAACTATGTCATTACTGTTGCTCTGCTCGGCCTCTTTCCTTCCATGGCATCTTTCTTTCTCCGACAGTTTGCGCAGAGAAAGGGTCCTTCCCATGGTTTTGATGAAGGTGAGAAAAAAGGCCCTGAGTTTACTGATAAGCCATCACTGGGTGGTTGATCCACTTGGCAGACTGCACATCTGAATAGCCCTGAGCTGTTCAATGGAAAATCCTTACCTAACCTGCAACACCAAAAAACGGAAAGAATTTTGAAAAATACAGCTTCAAAAAATAATGGTTCCTTTTCTATTAAGAGCTGCATCACCTGCGTCAATAATAGAGTTGTTACTGAAATGAACAAGCAGGCAGAACGAATGAAGGACTTTAATTTGGGAAAACCTTAAATTAAGTCTGTCCTTCCTTGTTCGATGAGAATATCCTCATCAGGCAACTCTTCTAAGCTAGTCAAGTTGGATTAGTTGTTTATCCTATTAGAATCCATTCCATAAGTCTCCTGTTTAATGATTTAAAAAAACAGTTCTGGGGGATACTGGGTTCTGATCAACTTGTAATGTTTTGCAATCACAAGTGGTTCATATATGTCTGTTTCTGTCTTCATTTAGTGGCCTGTGTTCATTATCGTTTATTAAAACCAAGTTTTTTTTTTTTTTTTTTACAAACATGGCTATGTATATATGTCTCTAAGCACATATGCACATATATAAAGGCAAAAGAATAAAAATGAAGCAAAAAAATAAACTGCTGTTACATCATATGTTGGAGAAAACAAACCTTTCTGCAAGCATAGCTGAACCCTCTTCAAATAACTCCTCCACAACTCCAACAGCAGAGAGCTTATTTGATATTTTGTTCATAGAATCCTGAGCTTTCTTCCCAAAGATAAATGAACTGAGCATATTCTGTTTCTTCCTTGGTGTTGGAGCCGGGACAGGATGGTCAGATGGTATAATATCAACAACGAGGCAGGTTGTATCATCCTTCAGGCCCCTTGACCTCAGAGCCTCCTAAGTACAGAAGAATTAGAAGTTACTAACAAGCCAAAAAGAATAGTACTGTCCTAGACGTACAAAAAGGGACCAATGTTAGGCTAACCTTAACGACCAGCTTTGCAGCAAGCTCTGCAGGTAAACCCCGGCAAGCCTTGGCTGCCATATCAGAAGCTAATGCGTCCCATATACCATCAGAAGCAATTATGAGTCTCCCTCCAGCATTTGAAAGCTAAGTAAACACACAAGATATAACTGAGAAACATTTTTTTTTTTTTTTTTTTTTTTTTTATAAGAAACATTGAGCAACAGAATATAAACGACAACAAACGTTCAGCAAAAAGAACAAAAGTGCTCACCTTCACTTGCTTAACATGTGGTATTGGAACAATGAACTCTCCAACATCTGTGTCACCAATTGACCTTGAAAGACATAATCCCCCAGGCCAGCAACGGAGGGGACCAACCTATAAACCATGTTGAGATTGGACCAGATCAAAAAGGGAATGTTAACAAAAGAATATTGACCAAAGAATTTTTGGCTAAGAATAGTATTGGTAAAGTGAAAACTTTATACCTCATTGCCCCCAAAAACATTGAGCCTTCCGACTTCACCCCCACTTGCAGTGACACGCTCTCTCTCTTCTTCATTTTCTTCCAGCCTGTGATCAACAGTTAAGAGCGAAACAACACCACCCTGGGTGTCCAATATGCATCGAGAATCACCGACAGATGCAACAGTCACAGTCCACCCATCAATCACAACAAATGTCACCGTTGTCCCAGAAGTTTCACCTGTAAATAACATTGCACCATAAAGATAAGCATACCAAGAAAATACAATTTGGACAAAAATAAAAGGAATACCGACACGTACCTTTCTGTTGAAATTCTATGTCAGTTTTCACAAAACCTGCAACAAGCGCCCGAGGAAGGGCTTGAAGCCACTCATCCCTACTAGCGCCTTGAGGGATTGCACTCAAGACATTATTCAACAAGTTCTCCTTTGCAAATATGGCAGCTGATATACCATTATGCCCATCAAAAATCTGCCAATAACCAGTAATAAGACCTATGGGCACTTTGAATAATAAGGATATATATGTATGTATATATGCTCTCTACTTGGTTGGAAAGGAAGCCAAAATAGAAAACTAATTAAAATTTCAAAATAAATCAGAATATTTGGGCCCCAATAAAATAAAAACCTTCTTTTCTTTGCTCAACAGAAGCTAAACACAACCATTTAGCTTAATCAAAGAGAATCTATCAATTTCCTGGTTATGTGTGTGAAAGAATTATCCAACTACTTTTCTTTGTTCCCCTCTGATTTTTCTCAAAAACCAACAGACAGTAATATAATTATATAAAAAATAAAAAAGGATTACCGCAAAGACGGAAAATGACGTTGATGCATTTCCAGGAATCCTCTGGCAATCGGGTTTTATCAGAAAGTAATCCTCTCCTTTTTTTGCTAAAGCAGCTTGTCCATACTTCACAAAAGGCTTCTCAACCTTTTCATTCCTCAGTTCACGACCAATCAAAGTCCCAAGGGGAACAAGAGGAGGCTTCATCCGCGATACTTCACTCTGGCTCATGTTTGTTTACTTTTCAACATTTTCTGAGACCCTTCCAAATAAAACCCTAAGCAACCACATAAAGAATAAATTATAGCCTTTTGACAATGTCAATGCAGTGTATCAGACAAACTTCTACAAACTAGCAAATTTATCGTATCAAATATACTTCACACAGTTAAACCCATTCAAATCAAACAGCGGATTACATAAATCTCCCTAACTGATCTAAAATCAGCTACATATCAATTCAATACAATGCAGCATACAAAGTCAACTAACAAATAATTACCAAAAACTTGCAAAAAACAAACACAGCCCAGAACTTCAAACTGTCAAAACCAATCAACCAAAGCTTCTTCATGAATTTTTAACCACTCAGAACACATAAGAATCAACATAGATCTTTGCCCATTAAGCTAAACCAGCCACATATCAAGATTATCAAAACAAATCTCACTAAGTAATCTAATTACACAAAGTTAACCCAGCTAAAACAAATCAATGAAGCAATTTTTTTTTTTCCCTCAAAAAACAAACTGAACAAGACTAAATCAACTTGAAGTCAAAACACATCACAACAAACCCAGATAAGTTCCCTCACAAAATTCAATCTTTTCAAATAAAAATCAAAACTTGGTGAATGAAACTAGAATTGAACTCAAAAATAGTGAAAAAAATTGCAAAAAGAAAAAAAAAAAAAAAGAAACACAAAATGGGAAATTGAAAGTAACCCCCAAACTCACATTAGCAGATCAAGAAGAGATCACAGCACATTGAGCACTCAATCCCCAACACACTCACTCACTTCATTTCTTGCAAAACTTTCACTTCATCACAAAAAATAGAAACCCAAAATCCAAAAAATAAAAAAAATAAACCCTAAAAGAGAGAGAGATTGTGGCTTGATTTGATTGGTAGAGAAATCTAGAGAGAGTGGGAAATGGTTGTGATTTTCGGACAAAGTTTTTTATAATGACATTTTTGTCCTAAATTTTCGTTATAATAGAGGCAAATCTTGACAGTAAAATGACTGATTTGCCCTTAACTTGGGGTTTTTCCTTTTAACAGTTTTGCCCTTTTTGACTTTTGTGAATGTTGATGACTTTCTGTGTTTGTTCTCTATGAATTGATGTTGAAGATTCTCTCATAGGAGTATTATTTATTCAAAATTTATGGTTAATATTCATCTTAATTTTAATTATTTTTTTTTTTTTTTTGTAAAATTAGGGACGACAATTCTAATTACGAGTTTAATTAGATCCTGAGATGTCGAATTTTACTGAAATGAGTTAAACTAATTAAATTTAAATACTTCTAAAAAGAGACAATCCCAAAATCAAATATGTATCGATAGAGTTATTATCATCGAAATATTTATTTCTTTTATATTAAACTAAACTATCTTCCATTAGTAAAATATATTATACAAGTAGTGCAATGAGAATCTAATAAATAATATTTTTTAAACTAAAAAAAAGTATGTAGGGGTAAAATGGTCATTTATTGGATGTTTGACTTGGATGAAGCTTTGTGCCAGAGAATAGTTCCCTATAATACAAAAAAAGTGCTGTGATTTGGTTGGCAAAAATTAGGTGGGTGAAGACTTAAGACAAAGCAAAATGTTTGTAATAATAATAATAAAATTTTTTATGAAGTTATTTAAGCCAATTTTAATTATCAATTAATCAACAATATAATTATCCTACCATTAAGTTTTTTTGGTTAAAATAAATCGTAGTATGATAATTTGATAAATATTTATTAATATAAATTTTGATAACTTACTTTCCCTCGTTAATAGCAGAAAAAACTTCTTGTTACATTAGAAGTTAAAACTTAAAGAATCGTGTCTTTTTAACTCCTTGTATACATAACTTCGTAAAATCTAAAGTTAAATGTAATAGATTTTGATGGGCTTTTAAATAAAATACAAAGGAATTGGTAAGGGTTCGTTTGGTTTGTTATCTTGGATATGATTTTAGAAATAATATTGGGTAGTTGAATGGGGTGATTATTACGTAAAATTTAAAAATTAACAAAAAAAAACCTCATAGATTTGTTAATTTAACTAAACACCCAAATATATAAAAATTTTATAAAATGAAAAAAACACCCCCACCCACCCACAGTGTTAGATTCCGGTCACCACCGTCGAAATCTAGTTGAAATCTAGCGTTACGACGCAGACCGGTCGGATCTGGCCAAATCTATGACTAGTTTTGGCCGTCGACGGCCGTAAAAGGCCAGATATGGCCGTCAACGACGACCAATGATTTTTAAACTTTTTTTCTAGGGGTGTTTAATTAAATTAATAAACTTAAAGGGTCTAAAAGTAATTAAAAAATATAATAGTATTTCTTAAATAATTAAACAAATAGTTATTTTAAGAATATGATTGGGAATATGGTATGAAATAATAAACCAAACAGATCCTAAGATATCAAGGAGGGAAATAATGAATTAGAAGTAGCAAATTCAAAACCCTAATCCCTAATCCTAAAATGGGTATATAAAATTAAAATTGAATAAAAAGAGTAGATATTTTTATTTAATTTTTGATTGGGTAATTTATATGTTGTTGTTGGTGGCGGAGTCAACTTTGTGAAATGTGTTTGTGGGGGTGGCCGTGGAGGTGGTAGTCTAAACAAAAAAACAAGACAAATATCAAGGATTTGGGTGACTTGGCCATGTGTTTTTAGGACCCCACTTAGGGTTTTAGCCACTCATTTTAGGGGGTTCTTTTTGGAACCCAGCTGGAAAGTTGACATTAAAGAAGTGGATGTTGTTGGTAAAATTTTGATTTAATTTATATTTGCTATACTCACCCATGGCAACATGAAAGATAACAACACTTCTTCATTTCACATACCTTTGTCAACTTATTTTGCAATTAATGCCCTTCTTTGCTTTTTTAATCATGTTTTACCGTTTACTTAAACCTTTTACACATCGTGTGTCACACTATAGGATTAGGAATTGGTCGTAACAAGGTAACCTTATTGGAAGGTGCGACTAGATCACTTCTTTTTTTGGTATGGTTTTAAAACTCGGACCAGATCAATCGATCCGTCTAGGAACTTGTCCTTAATCTGGTCCATTGAATGGCTAAAACTCATTTTAGTCATTAGAGTGGATTGACTCGGGGTTGAATTGAAGAGAATAGTGTCAAATCGCAGTTCAATCGTTGAGTTAGCAAACCGATAGCTAAACTGAACCGGATCTGGATGGATTTATTTTAGAAATTTAGTAATTATTAGAGCTTTAAAATGTTATTATGTCATGTTGGCATTGGCATGATGTCATCAATTTGATTTGTCGGTTGAATCGATTAGACCACTCGACTTGGAGACTAGCCCCTTGACCGGGTCAAGGCTCGGTTCAAATATAAAAACATTGTTGTAAGGAAGACCTAATATTTGTTGGATTCGACTTTTATGATATATAATTTAACATCCTTGAATTTCAAGATTAAGATTTGGATGCACCCAATTACCATAGGATATTGAAATGTATGTTCATCCATCCCTGAAAGTGGTACCCAAACAGATTGAATAGAAGTTATATCTATGACAACATGAGATGAAAGTGAGCTGCTTAATGACTACTTCACCTTTCATTAATATGGAGCAATACTATGCTGACTAGGGGTGTTAAAAAAAAATGCAAAAATTGAACCGAACTAAATTTTCGGTCATTTGAAAAGCTGGTTTGGTTTCGGTTAAAAAAAAAATAATAAAACGAAATTTTGGTTCGGTTACCGATTTGGGAGAATATGGAAATCGGTTAATCAAAATCGATTTTACTAACTGATTTATTATAAAAATATTAAAAAAAAGGTTTATTATAAAATATTAAATTAAAAATATAAAAAATATTAAATATTAAATTAAAACTGGTTCTAAATTGGTTAACCGATTTTTACTAACCGGTTTTCCCCTTAACTGGTTCGGTTCTGGTTTAGGAAAATTCTTCAACCGAAAAACTGGTTCGGTTCATAAAATCAATTAACTGGTTTTGAACACCCTTAACACTGACAAATGAATTTCACAACCTTTCTCTCACAAACCTAACGTAACATTCCCACCACATTACTAGGCAACGTCAATAGGTGAGAAAATTCGTTAGAAAACAAAAATCAGCTGTTATTATGCATTTGTGAGATTCGTTCGTCCATCTATTTTTATTGTTAATTTCGCGGTATTAGGCATTGATGTACCTAACATGCCCGTACAACTAATTATATCCTCTTGTCCGACGTCGTTTCCGTAACACCTCTCTTCTACCTCTTGCTAATTGCAGTTGGCGGGTCAATTTCCACAAGGCTTTAAAAATTCCCTCCCCTAAGCCTAAGAATCTGCAACCTCTCAAATGTAAAATCTTCTTGGACCCATTTGGGAAATCGTTTGGTTTGGGTGAAAAAGGTGCTTTCTTTACTTCAATTTCAATTTCTTTCTTAATCTTTCTATATTTTTATGTTTGAGTATCATGTACTTACAGAATACAACAATGGCTTTTCTTTACACTTAAAATTTTCGCCGAAGATGACGTTTTTAGTTAGGAAGACTTTGTTTTTCTTTTATGTGTAGGTGCATTTCTTTTTTGTTAACCATGGGACAGTAGCTCTAAGTGTTTAAATTTATTCAACCTGAGAATCATTTAAAATAAATTGTCTTCTATTAGTATTTCATAAACTTGTTTATTCTATAGGCTACTCAGGCTGTGATGTGATGGAGAAGAGAATTGGTAATCTTGATAGAATATCAGCATTGCCGGATTCAATCTTGCACCATATTTTGTCATTCGTGTCACTGAAACAAGCTGTTCGAACTAGTGTATTGTCTAAAAGATGGAAAGAAACATGGCATAAATGTCCCATTTTAGTACTTGATGATCACACTCACGGTGATTTTGCAAGGGCAAAAGAGGAGTTGAAGTGTATAGAACAAACTTTACTAAACCGTCACATGGAGATGATAAGTTTAAGGAAGTTCAAGATTAGCTTGTATTATTTTTGGGATGATGAATTTGCAGTATTGGTAGATTGATGTGTTTGCTTTGCAATTGGAAGTAATGTCAAAGAGCTTAAACTTCACTTTCCATTTTTCAGGGGAGGATACAATTTGCCTCAAATTGTTTTTTGTGCAAATGCCATTAATGTGTTAGAGTTGTATGGCGGTAAGCTGTCCCATCCAAGAATTGGTGTGCAGTTGTCTTTGAGAAAATTGTGTCTGGTGGGTGTTTATGCAGATGATCAAATGATTGAGAATCTCTTCGCTAGGTGCCTGTTGATTGAGTATCTGACATTCAATCATCTAAAGGCTTTAAAAGCCTAGAGTTATTTAGTCTTAACAAACTCCATGAAGTCAAGGTAAGTAACAATGATGAACTCAAAAAGGTGGAGATCAAAGCATTGAATGTTCATTCAGTAACTATTACTGATATGAAAACATGTGTGATCAATATAGCCTCTTGTGAGAATCTGAAATGCTTATTATTATCGAAGCTTTCAATAACGGATGATTGGTTATGTAATGTAATTTCAGATTTTTCGCTCCTCTTAAGCATAACTCATTGTCATAAGCTGAGGAGTATCAAAATTTCAAATCCTAGTCTTAAGGAATTGATCATCAATGGATCCAATTTGGTTGAAGTAAAGCTTGAGACTCCTAATTTAAGTATATTCAAATTTAGGGGTCATCCAATATCCTTTACTTCAAATGCTATGGCTTTGTCAAAAACTGATCTCTACGTCTATGGTCATAGGGATATTCAGGATTCAGTTAAGTGTATTCAACTTCTTGCAAACTTTAAGCAGTGTTCTAAAGTGCTGAATTTGCAACATTGCACGGGTGCGGTATGTCTATATTTCCTAATCTCTTTTTTTGAATATGCTTTTAATAAAAAAATTCTTTTTTTATGAGTAATTTGTTGTCATATGTTTTGAAGCTTTAACTTCCTCTTTTTTTTTTTTTTTTTTTTTCTTTTTTCTTTTCTTTCGTGTAGGTTTTCACTGTTCCTAGAGAATGAAGGCAAATCTTACATCCCCCTTTATGTGGTGTCAAACATTTGAACCTCAAAATAGATGGTGATCTCTTGGACTTTAGAATTCGCGAACTAGTGGATGGCTTGCTCTGGCTTTCACCTCATATAGAGACTATATCGATGAGTTTTCATTTAGTTTACAGTCATAAGTATTCTTTTCAGATAACAGATGTCCGGATATATTACATTAATGAATTCAGGGTTTGGTATATGCTGTGAGGTTCTATTAGGAGATTTTGATTGATTAACCATTTTTGTTTGTTTTACTATGTTTATGCCTTTCATGTTAAAGGAGGTAAAGGTTTTCTCAAATAGTAGATCTTGATGTGATAAATTAAAACGTAAATGATAGTTAATTTAGATAATAAAAATGCTAATTTTTGAAATCAACATATTCTAATTATGCATTACCTACTGTAAATATAACAGTAATTGAATTCTTTTCTGTTTCTTATCTAGAAGAAAATGGGAAAAAGAAATTGGATCCTATAATAATGTCCTTTTTGTGGATAAGAACTATTGTTTATTGCCATTGATTTTTGTTTCAGTTCTTATACAAGGAGCAGCTTACTCACGAAGGAGAGACTCCTAGTTGTTGCCAATCCCTTCGCTTCTCATGTTGGGAGAATTGTCTTAAGGGAGTTAAGATTGAACATACTTGGACATCTAACAGTCCACCTGCTTATTTAGACAGGTTCTCTTTTGAGAAGAAGACATTGGAGAAGCATACTTACGTAGAAAGGTTCTATTTGCACGACAAGATCTGGGATACGCTTAATCATCTTTATTTGAATTTGAGGAATACGTATAGTTATCTGTTTTATGGTGATATATAATTATCTGTTTGATGTCAGTAGAGACTAGAAATTCTGGTTTCATTATCGAATTCTCATGTAATATTGGGTAGCTTTGAAAAGGTATCGGTTTTCAACTTAAACTTTGTGAAGGCATACCAGTTTGACATATATTGTATGTAGCAGTAGCTTGTAATATAATTGTACTGATGTGACAAGGATGCTTGGCCTGGCGTTGATATTTACCCAATGGTGGTTGTATGACAATAAATTTATTCTTAAGCCTTTTACAGAGCATGTTACATTATGGGAATTGGTCATAGCAAGTTAAAAGAAAGGGTGGTGCTAAAGGCAAGACTAGTAACTAAAATGAAGTCATATATAATAAGGTAGCCTAATTGCAAAACGCGGTCGGATCACTTCTTTTTCAGGAAAAGCTAATGCTTGTTTGTTGGATACCACTTTTAAGATATATCATTTAACACCCCTTTGTCAGGAATTTCAATATCAAGATTTGGATGCACCCTGTTGCCATGGGATATTGAAATGAATGTTCATCCATCCCTAAAATGGTACCAAAACAAATTGAATAGAAGTTAGTATCTATGGCAACCATTGTTTTAAAAACCGGACTAGAGGACAACCCGCTCTAATGGCCAGGTCACGGTTCAACCGGTTGGACCTCCGGTTGAACCTTTGGTTTGACAGGTTTAAAATCTAACAAAAACACCTTTGATAATTACCATTAGACCCTATAGGTTTGAAATCTAGCAAACACAACCCTGACCAAATGCAAATGGGCGATCGATTGGGAGAGCAATGGCGACACACCAGGGAGGGTAGATCGGATGATGGGGAGGGCGAATCGGCTGCTAGCAAGTAGAGGCATCGCCAGAAAATGGCAGATCGGTGGTGGAAGTCACTGGTCGCGGTGGCTTTTTTTGGTGAGATGACTGGATCTTCGTGAACGACGACAAGGGAGCTTGGGAGAAGGTAGATCGATGGCTGAGGAAGCCTGTCGATGCTGGAGAAGGCCGATTGATGCCGAGAAATGGAAAAAAAATCTTGCGGCGAAGGTGGACGATGAAATGTCACGCGGCGGCTGGAGATGAAGCGTGATAGCGCTAGAGAAAGTCAGAACTCAGAAGGTGGTTTCCGACAGTAAGGGAAGGTGGAAGGTCGCCGGAAAAGGGGAGGTCATTGCCGATTTGCATTTGGCCAGAGGGTGTGTTTGCTAGATTTGAAACCTTCAGGGACTGATGGAATAATCAGAGGTATGTTTGTTATATTTTAAACTTCAAATAGTTAAAAAGAGTGACCCGACCCGGAGAAGGCTCCGAGTCCGGGTCCAACCAGTTGGACCGGTCGGTCCGGTCCGGTTTTTAAAACAGAGATGACAACATGAGATGAAAGTGAGCTGCTTTCAGACTGCTTAACCTTTCATTAACTTTACGTGATGTGTTGCATTGATATACTTAACGGATAAAGATAGGCTCATAATCTAATCTTACAAATTTTTGCTCATAATCCCGATGTGATAGCTTGTAATTAGTCAACTCGTAATTTGACAGACAGATGTACTTGCGAGTTGATAAATTGTAAACTGTTATATCGCGATTGTGAGAAAAAGTTTGTTAAATAGGGTCGTAATACTATACTTTAACATGCCCGCACAACTTGTTCTTTCCTCTTCTCCGACGTCGTTTTTATAATGCCTCTCTTCCTCTTGTTATGTAGTTGGCGGTTCAATTTCCACAAGGAAAAAAGATTCCCTCCTAAAAACCGTAACCCTAAGCCTAAGAAACAAGAATATGCAACCTCTCAAATATAAGTAAAACCTTCTTGGACCCATTTCGGAAATCGTTTGTTTGGGTGAAAAAGGTGCTTTCTTTACTTCAATATCGATTTCTTTCCTAATCTTTTTGTATTTTTATGTTTGAGTATCATGTACTTACAAAATACAGCAATGGCCTTTAGTTGATTCAATTGTCAGATACTCAAGCAATTGAATCAACTAAAGGCTTTAAAAGCTTAGAGCTATTTAGTCTTAGCAAACTCCATTAAGTCAAGAAGAGTAACAATGATGGACTCAAAAAGGTGGAGATCAAAGCATTGGATGTTCATTGAGTAACTATTAATGATATGAAAACATGTGTGATCAATGTTGCCTCTTGTAAGAATCTGAAATGCTTTTTATTATCAAAGCTTTCAATAACGGATGATTGGTTATGTAATGTAATTTCAGATTTTTCGCTCCTCCAGTTCTTAAGCATAACTCATTGTCATAAGCTAAGGAGTATCAAAATTTCAAATCCTAGTCTTGAGGAATTGATCATCAATGGATCCGATTTGGTTGAAGTAAAGCTTGAGACTCCTAATTTAAGTATATTCAAATTTAGGGGTCATTTAATATCCTTTACTTCAAATGCTATGGCTTTGTCAGAAACCGATCTCCACATCTATGGTTATAGGGATATTCAGGATTTAGTTAAGTATATCGAACTTCTTGCAAAGTTTAATCAATGTTCCGAGAGTGCTGAATTTGCAACATCAAAATATAATAGCTATAATATGTGACTAACAACCCTATGATACATGGAGAAATTTCATAACACACTAGTGTGACACGTTAATAAAAACGTACCTCAATTCATAAATATAGATGGTTATGATTGGATAGATAACTGACTCAATTCACAAATATAGATGGTTATGATTGGAAAAACGTACCTCAATTCACAAATATAGATGGTTATGATTGGATAGATAACTGACTCACATTACGGAATATAATTTCTCACTCAAACATTCACAATATCAAAAGATTAAGGAGAAAAGAAGTAAATTGGCCTTGGTCGCTTAAGCGACGTAGGCTATCGTTTAAGCGATCACGGCTTATCTATAATAGATCACTTAAGCGAGAGCTGATATCGCTTAAGTGACTGTATATTTGAGAAGAATTATTCTAAGTACAAAAACAAATTACCCTTGATCGTTTAAGCGATGTAGCTCTCGATTAAACGATCAAGTATAGATAACCTTTGATCACTTAAGCGATATCCCACATCGCTTAAGTAACCAAGGCTAATTTGTGTCAAATAATCTATATAAAAAACAAGTTTGCTTAAGCGATATAGCTCTCGATTAAGCGATCAAGTATAGATAACCTTTGATCGCTTAAGTGATAGCCTACATCGCTTAAGTGACCAAGGCTAATATGTGTCAAATAATTCATATAAAAAAACAAGTTTGCTTAAGCAATGTAGCTCTCGATTAAGCGATCAAGTATAGATAACTTGTGATCGCTTAAGTGATAGCTTACATCGCTTAAGTGACCAAGACTAATTTGTGTCAAATAATCCATATAAAAAACCACTTAAGTAACCCAGCTCTCGCTTAAGCGATCCAATACTCATCACCACCTAATATCATGTGCTCAAAACTTCAAACAAAAAGAACTTCAATCACCAAACAATCTCATAAAGTACTCATCAAAACCATTAAAATTGTGTTATGATTCATTAAAATTGGCCTGACAACTGATAAAACAGCAGCCTAAAAGTACAGAAGTCTATATAAGGAAATTGTGATCTATTTATGCTTCTTCCAAGGGAGTTGCCTTGTCCTTTTCATCTATATAAGTACAGAAGTTTGTCCAAGGAAATAAATCAGGGACACGAATTAGGAAAGTTTGAATGGATTCTATTGATTCTACGACAATTTCGACTGTGAGCTCAACCTGGCATGCATTTATAACCTCCTGAAGTTGGCTTGACTTGGTAGCTCTAAATACAGCACTTGCAACAAGAGGGTGCCTCAAAACAAATGCTGCCCCGTGAAAAATCACAAGATGAAAATAATGTTAAATCCAAATCCAAGAAAACAGCTAACTCAACGGCATTAAATAGAAGAACACATGACAAGTCTTCCACAATAAAGATACACAGGCCTATGAGCATACATTTCTTGAAACCTGTAATTAACATTAGTAATATCCATTTGTATATGGCTTCAACTAAGAGAAGAGATATATATTCAACTAAAAGCAGACATAAAACCTCCTTTACTAGCATGGTCAATATTGTTCTTCAAAACAATTCTTTGGCAAAACAGGCTCATGGACTCACAATTTTTCTGCTTCAATTTTGTTACTTGTTAGTTCTAAATGATAAAATCCAGACCCTAAAAGGATTAGCACCCCATGATACATGATTGAGACTGTAGATCAACAATGAATGTAACAGCTTTTAGTAAGAAACTATTTAAATATGAGACACAAAAATAAAATAAAAGGTACAAAAAAAATCACCATTAACATTTTCAAGACAACACACTCACACAAATACATAGAGAGAGGGTTATACCAATTGCAAGAGATACGATGATAGACCATATCTTCTTGCAACATCAAGATACTCCTGCAAAAAAAAAAAAAAAAAAAAAAAAAAAAATGGAAGGGTTTGATTAATCAAAACAAGTATAGTGCAACAGACAACAATTCCTTTCATGCTTTAAACCTTACTGCAGCAATTCAGTAATTCACACAAATACATAGAGAGAGAGATGTTATACCAATTCCCTGCAGCAGATGCCTTCCTTTCTTCTGTCTTCGTTGCTTCAAACCTTACTCAATAGCAATTCCATACCCTTTTGCCAAACCTTCCATGCTTCAAATCTTACTCAATAGCAATTCCATAGCCTTATTCAACAGCAATTCCATACCCTTCCATGCCAAACCTTACTCAATGTACAACCAAGAGCACAAATAACCCAACAATAGACCCACAATGCATATAAACCGGTCACAAGCAAGAGCAACAGCAATCCAGTAACACAGTAACAAGAGAAAAATGCTATATCATTAAGATTCCAGAATTTACAAGATAGCGAAAAAAGAGATAAAAAAAGGCAACACCCAGCTAGTCGTTTCCCTTTCTGCCCCCTTTTCCTTTCCTCCAGAACCCCCACAAAAAGCTGATCCTTGTTGGTTGCCGAAGCCTCCAAACCCACCACCACCTGTAGCATATTTCTCTCTAATAATTCAGCATCAATTCTTTTATTACTGGTCATATTCAGCACCATCTGTACAACTTCTACAGCCTAAAAAAAAAAAACATCGAATAAACAGTAAAGCATAAAACATTGATAACTGAAGAAAAATATTATTGTGAAGTATACTGATTTCATATTCACTAACATATCATGTGATCTCATACATTAACAGTATCTAAAAAAATTGAATAAACATGTATTTTTGCATACATTTTTCAGGAAAAAACTTAAACTCCAAATGGATTTATTCTGAGCCATTGAGGACCAAAATTACAAAGATCATTCACCATAAAGTCTATGTTAAAATTATTTTCACTAGCAGCTGTTAAAAAACACACACAAATGGGTGCTTTGGACTTCACAGAAGAGAGCGGAATAGGGGGGCTCAGGGCTGCGTGTGGACAGCCTTGCAATATGCACGCAAGCCCCTAGCCCCCTCATTCTGCTCTCTTTGCCAACAAAAGCCATCCAGCCTGCCACAAACAACCTCCATAGCGCCTCCCTTGGCTTCCCCAGTCTTCTGGAAGCCCAAAACACCCCCTCCTCTGATGCCCTCTAATTGTTCGACAAAATGCGAAATGACTCTATCAACAAACACCAACCAAATATCCCCTCAATTGGCGCCAACAACCAATAATTTCATAAAATATATAGATTATTACATGTTCTTCCTCTTCCTCCACCTCCTCGCCAGAATTTGCGCTGACGTCCTCCCCTTCATTTTCAATTTCAAATCCTGTTGTCCATTCTTCTTCCGGCGCCATCTCCTCTACCGACGAGGCGTCCTCTACCGGTGGAGCAGCTTCAGTCATCAGAAGTTGCTCCACCGCAACCTCTTCTTCTCCATTTTTGGTGGACCTAGTGGTGCCTACAATTTGGGGAGTGGACAGGATTTTTTTTGGTTTCTTTGAGGATCTCAACTATTGTAACTTAATCGAGAGTGGTAAGGAATGGAAAAATTGCAAAGAGCAAAGAAATTGAGAAATGACAGAAAATTGGAAGAAAAAACGAGAGAGATGAAGGTGTTTGAATCGCATTTTGAGAAAGAGAAACTAAGAGGAATGCGTTTTGCCTTTCAAATAATAAATCAACTTCTTTTTATTATATTTTAACCCACAAACGTTTAAATATTTTCATCTTAACCCTTTTTGCTGTTTTAATTACACTTAAAATTCGTCACGTCGGATTTTTAAACCCAAACAAAAAAAAAATCAAAAAACCTTTTCTAGTTATATTCTCATTTCCAAACTTGGAAGGCATATCAGTTAGATTTCCTCAAAAAAAATTCCCTCCAAATAACCGTAACAGGAATCTGCAACCTCTCAAATGCAAGTAAAACCCTCTTGGACCCATTTGGGAAATCGCTTGTTTGGGTGAAAAAGGTGCTTTCTTTACTTCAATATCGATTCCTTTCTTAATCTTTTTGTATTTTCATTTCCCTCCTAAAAACCGTAATCCTAAGCCTAAGAAACAAGAATCTGCAACCTCTCAAATGTAAGTAAAACTTTCTTGGATCCATTTGGGAAATCGCTTGTTTGGGTGAAAAGTTGCTTTCTTTGCTTCAATATCGATTTCTTGCTTAATCTTTTTGTTTTGTTTTGTTTTTTTTTTTTAATTTTTGATATCATGTACTTACAGAGTACAGCAATGCCCTTTTTTTCCCCATAAAATTTTCGCTGAAGATGAAGTTTTTAGTTAGGAAGACTTTGTTTTTCTTTCCTGTGTGGGTGCATTTCTTTTTTGCTAACCACGGGGCTTTAGCTCTAAGTGTTTAAATTTGTTAAACCTTAGATTTATTTAAAAAAGTTGTCTTCTAATAGTATTTCATAAACTTGTTTATTCTATAGGCTACTCAGGGTGTGATTCGATGGAGAACAGAATTGATAATCTTGATAGAATATCGGCATTGCCGGATTCAATATTGCACCGTATTTTGTCATTCCTGTCGCTGAAACAAGCTGTTCGAACTAGTGTATTGTCTAAAAGTTGGAAAGAAACATGGCATACATGTCCCATTTTAGTACTTGGTGATTTTGCAAGGGCAAAAGAGGAGTTGAAGTTTATAGAACAAACTTTGCTAAACCGTCACATGGAGATGATAAGTTTAAGGAAGCTCGTGATTAGCTTGTCTTGTTTTTGGAATGATCCAGAATTTGCAGCATTGGTAGATCGGTGTGTTTGCTTTGCAATTGGAAGTAATGTCAAAGAGCTTAAACTTCAATTTCCATTTTGCTGGGGACGATACAATTTGCCTCAAATTGTTTTTTGTGCAAAATCAATTGATGTGTTAGAGTTGTATCACTGTAATCTGTCCCGTCCAAGAATTGGTGTGCAGTTGTCTTTGAGAAAATTGTGTCTGGTGGGTGTTTATGTAGATGATCAAATGATTGAGAATCTCTTTGCTAGGTGCCCACTGATTGAGTATCTGACAATTGAATCATCTAAAGGCTTTAAAAGCCTAGAGCTATTTAGTCTTAGCGAACTCCATGAAGTCGAGATAAGTAACAATGGTGAACTCGAAAAGGTGGAGATCAATGCATTGAATGTTCATTCAGTGACTATTACTGATATGGAAACATGTGTGATCAATATAGCCTGTTGTAAGAATCTGAAATGCTTACTATTATCAGAGCTTTCAATAACGGATGATTGGTTATGTAATGTAATTTCAGATTTTTCACTCCTCCAGTTCTTAAGCATAGCTTATTGTCGTAAGTTAAGGAGTATCAAAATTTCAAGTCCTAGTCTTAAGGAATTGGTCATAATTGGATCTGATTTGGTTGAAGTAAAGCTTGAGACTCCTAATTTAAGTATATTCAGATTTAGGGGTCTTCCAATATCCTTTACTTCAAATGCTATGGCTTTGTCAGAAACTGATCTCTACATCTCTGGTAATACGGATATTCAGGACTTAGTTAAGTATACCAAACTTCTTGCAAACGTTAATCAGTGTTCTGAAGTGCTGAATTTGCATCTTCGCACGGGTGCAGTACGTCTATATTTACTAATCTCTCTCTCTCTTTTTTAAAATATGCTTTTAATAAAAATTTCTTTTCTTTTCTTACTAATATATTTTTTTTTTCTTTTGTGAAGGTTGTCATTGTTCCTAGAGAATGCAGGCAAATCTTACATCCCCTGTTATGCGGTGTCAAACATTTGAACCTCCTTATAGGTGATGATCTGTTGGATTTTACGATTCCCGAACTAGTGGACAGCTTGCTCTGGCTTTCACCTCATATAGAGACTATATCGATGAGTTTTCACTTAGGTGACAGTCATAAGTATTCTTTTCAGGTACCGGATATATTACATTAATGAATTCAAGACTTGGTATATGCTGTGAGGTTCTATTAGGAGATTTTGATTGATTAACCATTTTTGTTTGTTTTACCATGTTTATGCCTTTCATGTTAAAGGAGGCAAAGGTTCTCTCAAATAGTAGCTCTTGATGTGATAAATCAAAACGTAAATGATAGTTAGTTTAGATTATAAAAATGCTAGTTTTTGAAATCAATGTATTCTAACTATACATCATGTACTTTTTGGTGGAGTTAGGATTTTGCTTAATTATTTGTCATTTGTCTTTGAAAAAAAAAAAAAAAAATTTATTATTTACTTTTAGGTAGAGTTAGGATGAATTTTTTATTTTTGGAATTCTTTTCTGTTTCCTATCGAGAAGACAATGGGAGAAATATATTGGATCCTAAGACAATGTCCTTTTTGTGGATAGGAACTATTGTTTATTGCCATTGATTTTTGTTTCAGTTCTCATACAAGGAGCAGCTTATTCACGAAGGAAAGACTCCTAGTTGTTGCCAATCCCTTCCCATTTCATGTTGGCAGAATTGTCTCGAGGGAGTTAAGATTGAACATACTGCGACATTTTTTGCTCAGCCTGCGTACAGAGAAAGGTTCTATTTTCACGACAATATCTGGAATGAGCTTAATCATCTTTTTTTAGTTGAGGAATAAGTTTAGTTATCTGTTTGATAGAGATAAATAGTTATCTGTTTGATATCAGTAGCGACTAAGAAATTCTGTTTTCATTATCGAATTCTCATGTAACGTTGGGTAACTTTGAATAGGTATCATTTTTCGACTTAAACTTTCGTGAAGGCAAATCAGTTTGACGTATATTGTATGTAGCAGGATATAATTTTACTGATGTGACTAGGTTTCTTGCCCTGGCGTTTTTAACATCTTCTGATTAGCTATCTTTATGTTAGTAGCATGTTGAGAGATTGACTAAAATCAGGAAACTTATATGTTATTAGGGAAACGTTATGGCATATCAATCATTGGATTCTCTGATGGTTGTTTATTGTGAGACCGTTGGATTTCTTCGATGGTTGATACAAAAAAATAATATTATCCCGGAGCATACTATGATGGCATAAAATCATCGGATTTTTCCCACAATTGTTCACTGTTTGACCACATGGTGTAAGAAAGATAATTGTCTTTATAAGCTGAGATATAGTGAATATCATTGGGAAGGAAATTTTTGTTATTACATCAAATCTCAAAGAATTGAGTTTTTTCAATTCCTTGTATACAAAAGTAACAAAGCTTTGTAAAATGTCAGTTAAAACTTAAATGCGATAGATTTTGATGGCCTTTTGAATAAAGTACAAAAGATGAAAAGAATTGGCAAGATATCAAGGAGGGAAATAGTGAATTGGAAGTAGGAAATTCAAATCTTTAATCCCTAATCCTAAAATGGGTATATAAAATTGAATAAAAAGAGTAGATATTTTTACTTAATTGTTTTTGGGGTAATTTATATGTTGTTGGTGGAGTCAACCTTGTGAAATGGTGTTTGTGGGGCAGTTGACTCGGTGGTGGTGGAGGTGGATATGTTTGTAATCTAAACATTAAAACAAGACGAACATCAAGGACTTGGTGAGTTGGCCATGTGTTTTTAGGACCCCACTTCGGGTTTTAGCCACTCATTTTGAGGTCTTTTTTCTTTTCTTTTTTGGAACCCAACTAGAAAGTCGATAATTAACTAGTAGATTTTTGTTGATAATTTTGATTGAGTTATTGCTATGAGTAATGTTAAGTCTATAATCCAATCTTACAATATTCTCTCACAATCCTTAATGTGACGAGTCTCGCCTACTTGCTTTGAAAGCTATCTATTTACTAACTAACCAATTACGAGTTGTCACGTTTAGGATTGTGAGAGAAGGTTGTGAAAGAAGGTTGTAGACTTAACATTACTGTATTGCTATACTCACAAATGGAAACACTTTTTGTCAAATTATTTTGTGAGTTTTATTACTGCCTTAATCGCTTTTATCATGTTTTGTCATTACTTTTACATATAATCTTTTGATATAAAATACTATATTTAGTAACTGTCAATAGTGGTATGACAATAAATTTGTTCTTCTTCCTCCTCATAATCCAACTCCCTCACAATAAAACAAACAGTAGCCTACTACATTCTAATCGCAAAAACCAGCAGCCCCCTCCCAAAAACATAGCAACCTTCTCCATTCAAATCCCAAAATCGACCCAAATCGCAAAAACCCAACAACCTACTCCATTCAAATAAAAAAAACCCAATAATCTCCTCCATTTAAATTGCAAAATCAATCTAAATAGCAAAAACCAATAGCCTCCTCTAAAAAACCTAGCAACCTTCTCCATTCAAATCCCAAAATCGACCCAAATTGCAAAACCCAACAACGTACTCCATTCAAATCGAAAAAACCTAGCAATCTCCTCCATTCAAATTGCAAATCGATCCAAATAGCAAAAAGCCAAAAACTAGCAGCCTCCTCTCAAAAACCGAGCAACCTCCTCCATTCAAATCACAAAATTAACCCAAATCGCAAAAACCCAATAGCTTACTCCATTTAAATAAAAAAAAACCCAGCAACCTTCTACATTCAAATCGCAAAATTGACCCAATTCGCAAAAATTAATAGCCTCCTCATAAAAACCCAGCAGCCTGAAGTGAAAATATGAAGAAGTAAAGAGATGAAATGTAGAGATCGACAATGGAAGAGAGAAAATATGGATTAGGGCTTGACAGGGAATGAAAAAATGGGGAAAAGCAGAAAAGAAACCCACTTTTTGGAATTGAAAACCGGGTATAAAAGTTAACTCGGTTTTCCCCCAAAAGTGGTTGGACCAGCAAGTTGCTACAGTAACCAATCCGACTGCGAGTCAAATTGAGTAGATTAATACTCCTGGTTTTTAGGCCAGCCCGGCCCAGCTCAGTGACTGATTCCTGATCGAACCGATTAAACTGACTGGGCTGGGCCGAAAAGCCTTGTACACATCTCTTGTTACACATATTATCGGAATTGGTCATAACCAAAGTTAAAAGAAGGGGGTGTTAAATTGTCACGACCATATGCCGTCATGTCGTGACAAAAGCAACAAGTGTGGTAAATGTACGAGGTAAAAGAGTTTTGCAAAGCATTCACATGATGTGTGACAATTGAAACGTCACGTGTGTTTCCTACTAGCACATTGACAATACTTCATAAGACTTTTTAGGAAGGAGATGCTCCACGAAAGAGGAGTGCAAGAACTGTTAGGAGTTGTTATTCATAGTCAATGATGAAGAAGGGATTGGGCCATTCCTGCACAAACTGGTCAAGAGTTGGAGTCGCTTCCATAATGAGTCCATTATAGGATGAAAGTAGTAGACCTCAAGCCGATGAATGACATACGTGTAGGCTTAGCACTCTCAAGTATGATGTTAGAGTGCTGCACAGACTATTACATTGCATGAAAACTCTAGGCTCGTGACACAAAGGCAAGGCTAGTGACTAAAATGAAGTCGTAACAAGATAGCTTTAGTGCAAGGTGTGGATGGATCACTTCTTTTCATGAAGAACTAATGTTTGTTGGATTCAACTTTTACGATAATATGACCATCCCTTTGTTAGGAATTTCAAGATTGAAATTTGGATGCATCCAATTACCATAGGATATTGAAATGAATGTTCATCCATCCCTGAAAGTGGTACCAACACAAATTGAATAGAAGTTGTATCTGTGGCAACATGAGATGAAAGTGAGTTGCTTATTGACCGCTTCACCTTTCACTAAGAGTAATACTATGTTCACAACTCAATCTCACAACCTTCTCTAGCAATTCCAACATGGCAGCTGAGTTGGCAACTATTAGCTCTGACCACACCCAAAGCACAAAATGACTTTAACTAAATACGAACGATCGTTTTTTCATAAGGAATGATTGTTCTTTTATAAAAAAAAAAATCATTCCAAATAGTCATTCCTTAATAATGAAAGATCGTTTTTCCTTAAGGAACATCCGTTCGTCTTTAAGGAACGACTGTTCATGTTTAGTCAAAGTTGTTAGTTGACGTGATATGGTAAATTCTATTATCATGTTAGAGTTGTGAGATTGAGTTGTAAGTGTATTTTTATTTCATTAATGATGTGATCTGGTCATTAATGCACTTGATATCACGCAGTTTTCAAAACAAAAATGCCTACACAACATATTCTTTTCTCTTATTCGACGTCGTTTCTGTAACACCTCTCTTAATCTTATTAAGCACTTGGCGGGTCAATTTCCCCACGACTAAAAAAATTCCCTCCTAAAGACCCTAACCCTAAGCCTAAGAATCTTTAACCCCTCAAACGTAAAACCTTCTTGGACCCATTTGGGAAATCGTTTGTTTGGGCAAAAAAGGTGCTTTCTTTACTTCAATTTCAATTTCTTTCTTAATCTTTCTATATTTTTTATGTTTGAGTATCATGTACTTACAAAATACAACAATGGCTTTTCTTTACCCTTAAAATTTTCGCTGAAGATCAAGTTTTTAGTTAGGAAGACTTTGTTTTTCTTTTATGTGTTGGTGCATTTCTTTTTTGTTAACTGTGGGACAATAGCTCTAAGTGTTTAAATTTATTCAATCTCGGAATCATTAAAAATAAATTGTCTTCTAATAGTTTTTCATAAACTTGTTTATTCTATAGGTTACTCAAGCTACGATGTGATGGAGAAGAGAATTGATAATCTTGATAGAATATCGGCATTGTCGAATTCAATTTTGCACCATATTTTGTCATTCGTGTCACTAAAACAAGCTGTTCGAACTAGTGTATTGTCTAAAAGATGGAACGAAACATGACATACATTTTTGGTTTTAGTAATTAGTGATCACACTCAGGGGCGTTTGGTTGAGGGTTATGCGAGATTACCGGGGTTATGTCATCTTATATTACTTAATTACCACATTTGGTTGTCAAGTAATATAAGATTCTAGTAATTTTCAAATACCAATAGTAGTTATTGTTGATAATATTGGAGGTAATCTGATTACCTCAATTTTCTTACGTATTGTAAGATTACCAAAGTAATTTTATTGGTTACAATTATAACCCTTATTAATAAAATTTTAGGACAATAATAACCTTAGGGTGCATTTGATTCAGAGAATGTTGGATTACTGGAAAGTTAGATTACTTTGAAGATTATAGAGAATTTTTAAGAAAATGTTTTTGGTTAGTTTGAATAAATTGGTGGATATGTTTTATTAATATGTTTGGTTGGGAGGAATAAATTGGTAGGTTTGTTATTTAAATTACTGAATTGTCCTCTAATTAAATATTGTTATTTAGATTATTATTTGGATTATTTATGACCCACCTACATTTGAAAACTTAGCAAAAACAACCCCATAATAAAAGTTTGGAAAATCAACAATGCACCCCCACCAACCCAGCCACTGTTGGCCAGCAGCCGGCAACCTAACGGTGCACAAAGGGCAAGAAAATTGCCAGATCGTGACAGATCTGGCTGGAAGATGGCCATATCTAGATCTGATCGTTTTCGGTCAGATCCCTCGATCTAGTTGTTTTCCTACCAGATTTGTCACGATTTGGCCATTTCTGGTGAGAGATTTGGCCGAAAATGGCCATATCGGCACATGACAACCATTTTTCGGCCTTCCATGCGTCATTAGATTGCCGACTGCCAGTCGATTGGTGGTGGTTGTTGGCGGTCGACAATGGTTGAGTTGGTGGGGGTGGCGGCTTAGGTGGGTTGCAATTTATTTTGAATTCAAGGGTAATTTTGTCCAAAAAATTGATTAATTGGGTGAAATATTAAAAGCTATATTCATGTAAATTAATTTAAAAGTAAGGAAGCGTTTGGTTGGAGGTTATTTGGGATTACTGGAGTTATGTTATCTTATATTATTTGATTACCACGTTTGGTTGTCAAGTAATATAAGATTCTGGTAATTTTCAAGTACCAATAGTAGTTACTGTTGGTAATATTAGAGGTAATCTGATTACCACCATTATCTTAGGTATTGTAAGATTACCAAGGTAGTTTTTTTTTGTTATAATTCTATCCCTTATTAATAAATTTTAGGACAATAATACCCTTACTTTTAAATTAATTTACATAAATATAGCTTTTACTATTTCACCTCAATTAATTAACTTTTTGGACAAAATTACCCTTGAATTCAAAATAAATTGCAGCCCACCCAAGCCACCACCCCCATCAACCCAACCACTACCGACCGTCAGCAGCCGACAACATAACGGCTCACGAAAGGTGGGAAAATGGCCATCGTGCATCGATATGACCATTTTCGACCAGATATCTGGTCAGAAAATAGTCATCGTGCGCCGATCTGGCAATTTTCAGATAGATATCTGGCAAAAAAGGGCCAGATCGGTGCACGACAACCATTTTCTGGCATTCCGTGAACCGTTAAGTTGCCAGTTACCAACGACTGGCGATGGTTGACAGTGGATGCTGGCGGCCGCCAGTGGCTAGGTTAGTGGGTGTGCATTGTTGGTTTTCCAAACTTTTATTATTGGGTTGTTTTTGCTAAGTTTTTAAATGTAAGGGGGTTATAATAATCTAAATAACAATATTAAATAATAATATTTAATTAGACGACAATTCAGTAATTTAAATAACATACTAGCTAATTTATTCATCCCAATCAAACATATTAATAAAACATACCCACAAATTTATTCCAACTAACCAAACACATTTTCCTAAAGATTCCAAGTAATCTTCAAAGTAATCTAACTTTTTCAATAATTCAATATTTCCTGAACCAAACGCACCCTCACGGTTATTTTGGACGAGTAGAAGAGATGCTGAAGTGTATGGAACAAACTTTACTAAACTATCACATGGAGATGGTAAGTTTAAGGAAGCTCGTGATTAGCTTGTCTTGTCCTTGGAACGATCAAGAATTTGCAGCATTAGTAGATCGATGTGTTTGCTTTGCTATGGAATGTAATGTCAAAGAGCTTAAACTTCTATTTCCAATTTTCAGAGGAGGATATAATTTGGGGAGAATGGTAAGGAATGGCAAAATTGCAAAGGAATGGTAAATACGAGAGAGATGAAGGTGTTTGAACGTATTTTGAGAAAGAGAAACTAAGCGGAATGTGTTTTGCCCTCCAAATAATAAATCAACTTCTTTTTATTATCTTGTAACCCACAAACGTTTAAATCTTTTCACCTTAACCCTTTTTGCTGTTTTAATTACACTTAAAATTCGTCACGTCGGATTTTTAAACCCAAACAAAAAAAAATCAAAAAAGCTTTTCTAGTTATATTCTCATTTCCAAACTTGGAAGGCATACCAGTTAGATTTCCTCCAAAAAAATTCCCTCCAAAAAACCGTAACAAGAATCTGTAACCTCTCAAATGCAAGTAAAACCTTCTTGGAACCATTTGGGAAATCGCTTGTTTGGGTGAAAAAGGTGCTTTCTTTACTTCAATATCGATTTCTTTCTTAATCTTTTTGTATTTTTATTTCCCTCCTAAAAACCGTAATCCTAAGCCTAAGAAACAAGAATCTGCAACCTCTCAAATGTAAGTAAAACCTTCTTGGACCCACCCATTTGGGAAATCGCTTGTTTGGGTGAAAAGTTGCTTTCTTTACTTCAATATCGATTTCTTTCCTTCAATATCGTTTTCTTTCTTAATCTTTTTGTTTTTTTTAACTTGTGATATCATTTGCTTACAGAATGCAGCAATGGCCTTTTTTTCCCCATAAAATTTTCGCTGAAGATGAAGTTTTTAGTTAGGAAGACTTTGTTTTTCTTTCCTGTGTGGGTGCATTTCTTTTTTTGCTAACCATGGGGCTTTACCTCTAAGTGTTTAAATTTATTTAGAATTATTTAAAAAAAGTTGTCTTCTAATAGTATTTCATAAACTTGTTTATTCTATAGGCTACTCAGGGTGTGATTCGATGGAGAACAGAATTGATAATCTTGATAGAATATCGGCATTGCCGGATTTAGTATTGCACCATATTTTGTCATTCCTGTCGCTGAAACAAGCTGTTCGAACTAGTGTATTGTCTAAAAGTTGGAAAGAAACATGGCATACATGTCCCATTTTAGTACTTGATGAGCACAGTCATGGTGATTTTGCAAGGGCAAAAGAGGAGTTGAAGTGTATAGAACAAACTTTGCTAAACCGTCACATGGAGATGATAAGTTTAAGGAAGCTCATGATTAGCTTTTCTTGTTTTTGGAATGATCCAGAATTTGCAGCATTGGTCGATCGATGTGTTTGCTTTGCCATTGGAAGTAATGTCAAAGAGCTTAAACTTCAATTACCATTTTTCTGGGGACGATACAATTTGCCTCAAATTGTTTTTTGTGCAAAATCAATTGATGTGTTAGAGTTGTATCACTGTAATCTGTCCCGTCCAAGAATTGGTGTGCAGTTGTCTTTGAGAAAATTGTGTCTGGTGGGTGTTTGTGCAGATGATCAAATGATTGGGAATCTCTTTGCTAGGTGCCCATTGATTATCTGACAATTGAATCATCTAAAGGCTTTAAAAGCCTAGAGCTATTTAGTCTTAGTGAACTCCATGAAGTCGAGATAAGTAACAATGTTGAACTCAAAAAGGTGGAGATCAGTGCATTGAATGTTCATTCAGTGACTATTACTGATATGGAAACATGTGTGATCAATATAGCCTGCTGTAAGAATCTGAAATGCTTACTATTATCAGAGCTTTCAATAACGGATGATTGGTTATGTAACGTAATTTCAGATTTTTCACTCCTCCAGTTCTTAAGCATAGCTTATTGTCGTAAGTTAAGGAGTATCAAAATTTCAAGTCCTAGTCTTAAGGAATTGGTCATCAATGGATCTGATTTGGTTGAAGTAAAGCTTGAGACTCCTAATTTAAGTATATTCAGATTTAGGGGTCTTCCAATATCCTTTACTTCAAATGCTATGGCTTTGTCAGAAACTGATCTCTACATCTATGGTAATAGGGATATTCAGGATTTAGTTAAGTTTACCGAACTTCTTGCAAACTTTAATCAATGTTCTGAAGTGCTGAATTTGCATCTTCGCACGGGTGCAGTACGTCTATATTTACTAATCTCTCTCTCTCTCTTTTTTAAATATGCTTTTAATAAAAATTTCTTTTCTTTTCTTACTAATATTTTTCTTTTTCTTTTGTGAAGGTTGTCATTGTTCCTAGAGAATGCAGGCAAATCTTACATCCCCTTTTATGCGGTGTCAAACATTTGAACCTCCTTATAGGTGATGATCTGTTGGATCTTACGATTCCCGAACTAGTGGACAGCTTGCTCTGGCTTTCACCTCATATAGAGACTATATCGATGAGTTTTCACTTAGGTGACAGTCATAAGTACTCTTTTCAGGTACCGGATATATTACATTAATGAATTCAAGACTTGGTATATGCTGTGAGGTTCTATTAGGAGATTGTGATTGATTAACCATTTTTGTTTGTTTTACTATGTTTATGCCTTTCATGTTAAAGGAGGTAAAGGTTCTCTCAAATAGTAGCACTTGATGTGATAAATCAAAACATAAATGATAATTTAGAGTTTTTGAAATCAACATATTCTAGCTATGCATTATGTACTTTAAGGTGGAGTTAGGATTTTGCTTAATTATTTGTCATTTGTCTTTGGGAAAAAAAAATAATAATAATAATTATTTACTTTTAGGTAGAGTTAGGATGAATTTTTTATTTTTGGAATATTTGTCATCAGCGGTTCAGCTGACTGAGGGTAAGTAACCTATTGATCCGTAATTGAATTCTTTTCTGTTTCCTATCGAGAAGAAAATGGGAAAAATAAATTGTATCCTAAGACAATGTCCTTTTTGTGGATAGGAACTATTGTTTCAGTTCTCATACAAGGAGCAGCTTATTCACGAAGGAAAGACTCCTAGTTGTTGCCAATCCCTTCCCATTTCATGTTGGCAGAATTGTCTCGAGGGAGTTAAGATTGAACATACTGCGAAATTTTTTGCTCGGCCTGCTTACAGAGAAAGTTTCTATTTTCAAGACAATATCTGGAATGAGCTTCATCATCTTTATTTGAATTTGGGGAATAAGTTTAGTTATCTGTTTGATGGAGATAAATANTTAAGTGACCAAGGCTAATATGTGTCAAATAATTCATATAAAAAAACAAGTTTGCTTAAGCAATGTAGCTCTCGATTAAGCGATCAAGTATAGATAACTTGTGATCGCTTAAGTGATAGCTTACATCGCTTAAGTGACCAAGACTAATTTGTGTCAAATAATCCATATAAAAAACCACTTAAGTAACCCAGCTCTCGCTTAAGCGATCCAATACTCATCACCACCTAATATCATGTGCTCAAAACTTCAAACAAAAAGAACTTCAATCACCAAACAATCTCATAAAGTACTCATCAAAACCATTAAAATTGTGTTATGATTCATTAAAATTGGCCTGACAACTGATAAAACAGCAGCCTAAAAGTACAGAAGTCTATATAAGGAAATTGTGATCTATTTATGCTTCTTCCAAGGGAGTTGCCTTGTCCTTTTCATCTATATAAGTACAGAAGTTTGTCCAAGGAAATAAATCAGGGACACGAATTAGGAAAGTTTGAATGGATTCTATTGATTCTACGACAATTTCGACTGTGAGCTCAACCTGGCATGCATTTATAACCTCCTGAAGTTGGCTTGACTTGGTAGCTCTAAATACAGCACTTGCAACAAGAGGGTGCCTCAAAACAAATGCTGCCCCGTGAAAAATCACAAGATGAAAATAATGTTAAATCCAAATCCAAGAAAACAGCTAACTCAACGGCATTAAATAGAAGAACACATGACAAGTCTTCCACAGTAAAGATACACAGGCCTATGAGCATACATTTCTTGAAACCTGTAATTAACATTAGTGATATCCATTTGTATATGGCTTCAACTAAGAGAAGAGATATATATTCAACTAAAAGCAGACATAAAACCTCCTTTACTAGCATGGTCAATATTGTTCTTCAAAACAATTCTTTGGCAAAACAGGCTCATGGACTCACAATTTTTCTGCTTCAATTTTGTTACTTGTTAGTTCTAAATGATAAAATCCAGACCCTAAAAGGATTAGCACCCCATGATACATGATTGAGACTGTAGATCAACAATGAATGTAACAGTTTTTAGTAAGAAACTATTTTAAATATGAGACACAAAAATAAAATAAAAAGGTTACAAAAATAAATCACCATTAACATTTTCAAGACAACACACTCACACAAATACATAGAGAGAGAGGTTATACCAATTGCAAGAGATACGAGATGAAGACCATATCTTCTTGCAACATCAAGATACTCCTGCAAAAAAAAAAAAACAAAAAAAAAAAAAAAAAAATGGAAGGGTTTGATTATCATAGTATAGTGCAACAGCAAACAATTCTTTCATGCTTTAAACTTACTGCAGCAATTCAGTAATTCACACAATACATAGAGAGAGAGATGTTATACCAATTCCCTGCAGCAGATGCCTTCCTTTTCTGTTTTCGTTGCTTCAAACCTTACTCAATAGCAATTCCATACCCTTTTGCCAAACCTTCTGCTTCAAATCTTACTCAATAGCAATTCCATAGCCTTATTCAACAGCAATTCCATACCTCCATGCCAAACCTTACTCAATGTACAACCAAGAGCACAAAAACCCAACAATAGACCCACAATGCATATAACCAGGTCACAAGCAAGAGCAACAGCAACCAGTAAACAAGTAAAGAGAAAAATGCTATATCATTAAGATTCCAGAATTTACAAGAAGCGACAAAAAAGAAGTAAAAACACGGCACACACACCAGCTCAGTCGTTTCCCTTTCGCCCACTTCCTTTCCTCCAGAACCCCCACAAAAGCGATCCTTGTTGGTGCCGAAGCTCCAAACCCACCACCACCTGTAGCATAATTCTCTCTAATAATCAGCATCAATTCTTTATTACTGGTCATATTCAGCACCATCTGTACAACTTTTACAGCTAAAAAAAAAAAACATCGAATAAACAGTTAAAGCATAAAACATTGATAACTAAGAAAAATATTATTGTGAAGTATACTGTTTATCGATTCACTGAACATTATCAGTGATCTCATACATTAACAGTATCTAAAAAATTGAATAAACATTATTTTTGCATACATTTTCAGGAAAAAACTTTTAACTCCAAATGGATTATTCTTGAGCCATTGAGGACCAAATTACAAAGATCATTCACCATAAGTCTAGTTAGAAATTATTTTCACTAGCAGCTGTAAAAAACCACACAAATGGGTGCTTTGGACTTCACAGAAGAGAGCGGAATAGGGGGGCTCAGGGCGCGTGTGGACAGCCTGTGCAATATGCACGCAAGCCCATAGCCCCCTCATTCTGCTCTCTTTGCAACAAAAGCCATCCAGCCTGCCACAAAAACCTCCATAGCGCCTCCTTGGCTCCCCAGTCTCTGGAGCCCAAAACACACCCTCCTCTGATGCCCTCTAATTGTTCGACAAATGCGAAATGACTCTATCACAAAAACAACCAAAATATCCCCTCAATTGGCGCCAACAACCAATAATTTCATAAAAATATAGATTATTAAATGTTCTTCCCTCCCACATCCTCGCCAGAATTTGCGCTGACGTCCTCCCCTTCATTTTCAATTTTAAATCTGTTGTCCATTCTTCTTCCGGCGCCATCTCCTCTACCGACGAGGCGTCCTCTACGGTGGAGCAGCTTCAGTCATCAGAAGTGCTCCACCGAACCTCTTTCTCCATTTTTGGTGGACTAGTGGTGCCTACAATTGGGGAGTGGACAGGATTTTTTTTGGTTTCTTGAGGATTCAATATTGTAACTTAATCAGGTGGTAAGGAATGGCAAAATTGCAAAGAGCAAAGAATTGAGAAATGACAGAAAATTGGAAAAAAAACGAGAGAGATGAAGGTGTTTGAATGCATTTTGAGAAGAGAAATAAGAGAATGCGTTTTGCCTTTCAAAATAATAAATCAACTTTTTTATTATATTTTAACCCACAAACGTTTAAATATTTTCAATCTAAACCTTTTTGCGTGTTTAATCACTTAAAATTCGTCACGTCGGATTTTTAACCCAAACAAAAAAAAAATCAAAAAACCTTTTTAGTTTATTCCATTTCCAAACTTGGAAGGATATCAGTTAGATTTCCTCAAAAAAATTCCCTCCAAATAACCGTAACAGGAATCTGCAACCTCTCAAATGCAAGTAAAACCTCTTGGACCCATTTGGGAAATCGCTTGTTTGGGTGAAAAAGGTGCTTTCTTTACTTCAATATCGATTCTTTCTTAATCTTTTTGTATTTCATTTCCCTCCTAAAAACCGTAATCCTAAGCCTAAGAAACAAGAATCTGGCAACCATCTCAAATGTAAGTAAAACTTTTTGGACCATTTGGGAAATCGCTTGTTTGGGTGAAAAGTTGCTTTCTTTGCTTCAATATCGATTTCTTGCTAATCTTTTTGTTTTGTTTTGTTTTTTTTTTTTTTTAATTTGATATCATGTACTTACAGAGTACAGCAATGCCCTTTTTTTCCCCATAAAATTTCGTGAAGATGAAGTTTTTAGTTAGGAAGACTTTGTTTTCTTTCCTGTGTGGGTGCATTTCTTTTTGCTAACCATGGGGCTTTAGCTCTAGTGTTTAAATTTGTTAAACCTTAGATTTTTTAAAAGTTGTGCTTCTAATAGTATTTCATAAACTGTTTATTCTATAGGCTACTCAGGGTGTGATTCGATGGAGAACAGAATTGATAATCTGATAGAAATCGGCATTGCCGGATTCAATATTGCACCGTATTTTGTCATTCGTCGCTGAAACAAGCTGTTCGAACTAGTGTATTGTCTAAAAGTTGGAAAGAAACATGGCATACATGGCCCATTTTAGTACTTGGTGATTTTGCAAGGGCAAAAGAGGAGTTGAAGTTTTAGAACAACTTTGCTAAACCGTCATGGAGATGATAAGTTTAAGGAAGCTCGTGATTAGCTTGTCTTGTTTTTGGAATGATCCAATTTGCAGCATTGGTAGATCGAGTGTGTTGGCTTTGCAATTGGAGTAATGTCAGAGCTTAAACTTCAATTTCCATTTTGCTGGGGACGATACAATTTGCCTCAAATTGTTTTTTGTGCAAAATCAATGATGTGTTAGAGTTGTATCACTGTAATCTGTCCGTCCAAGAATTGGTGTGCAGTTGTCTTGAGAAAATTGTGTCTGGTGGGTGTTTATGTAGATGATCAAATGATTGAGAATCTCTTTGCTAGGTGCCCACTGATTGAGTATCTGACAATTGAATCATCTAAAGGCTTAAAAGCTAGAGCTATTTAGTCTTAGCGAACTCCATGAAGCGAGATAAGTAACAATGGTGAACCCGAAAAGGTGGAGATCAATGCATTGAATGTTCATTCAGTGACTATACTGATATGGAAACATGTGTGATCAATTAGCCTGTTGTAAGAATCTGAAATGCTTACTATTATCAGAGCTTTCAAAACGAGATTGGTTATGTAATGTAATTTCAGATTTTTCACTCCTCCAGTTCTTAAGCATAGCTTATTGTCGTAAGTAAGGAGTATCAAATTTCAAGTCCTAGTCTTACGGAATTGGTCATAATTGGATCTGATTTGGTTGAAGTAAAGCTGAGACTCCCAATTTAAGTATATTCAGATTTAGGGGTCTTCCAATATCCTTTACTTCAAATGCTATGGCTTTGTCAGAAACTGATCTCTACTCTCTGGTAATAGGGAATTCAGGATTTGTTAAGTATACCGAACTTCTTGCAAACGTAATCAGTGTCTGAAGTGCTGGAATTGCATCTTCGCACGGGTGCAGTACGTCTAATTTACTAATCTCTCTCTCTCTTTTTTTTTTAATATGCTTTTAATAAAATTTTCTTTTCTTTTATTACTAATATTTTTTTTTTCTTTTGTGAAGGTTGTCATGGTTCCTAAAGAATGCAGGCAGATCTTACATCCCCTTTTATGCGGTGTCAAACATTTGAACGTACTTATACTTATAGGTGATGATCTGTCGGATTTTACGATTCCCGAACTAGTGGACAGCTTGCTCTGGCTTTCACCTCATATAGAGACTATATCGATGAGTTTTCACTTAGGTGACAGTCAAAAGTATTCTTTTCAGGTACCGGATATATTACATTAATGAATTCAAGACTTGGTATATGCTGTGAGGTTCTATTAGGAGATTGTGATTGATTAACCATTTTTGTTTGTTTTACTATGTTTATGCCTTTCATGTTAAAGGAGGTAAAGGTTCTCTCAAATAGTAGCTCTTGATGTGATAAATCAAAACGTAAATGATAGTTAGTTTAGATAATAAAAATGCTAGTTTTTGATATCAACATATTCTAACTATACATCATGTACTTTTAGGTGGAGTTAGGATTTTGCTTAATTATTTGTCATTTGTCTTTGAAAAAATAAAAATAAAAATCATTATTTACTTTTAGGTAGAGTTAGGATGAATTTTTTATTTTTGGAATATTTGTCATCAGCGGTTCAGCTGAATGAGGGTAAATAACCTATTGATCAGTAATTGAATTCTTTTCTGTTTCCTATCGAGAAGAAAATGGGAGAAATATATTGGATCAATGTCCTTTTTGTGGATAGGAACTATTGTTTATTGCCATTGATTTTTGTTTCAGTTCTCATACAAGGAGCAGCTTATTCACGAAGGAAAGACTCCTAGTTGTTGCCAATCCCTTCCCATTTCATGTTGGCAGAATTGTCTCAAGGGAGTTAAGATTGAACATACTGCGACATTTTCTGCTCGGCCTGCTTACGGAGAAAGGTTCTATTTTCATGACAATATCTGGGATGAGCTTAATAATCTTCATTTGAATTTGGGGAATAAATTTAGTTATCTGTTTGATGGAGATAAATAGGTATCTGTTTGATATCAGTAGCGACTAAGAAATTCTCATGTAACGTTGGGTAACTTTGAGATATATTGAATATCATTGAGAAGGAAATTTTTGTTATGCATCAAACCTCAAAGAATTGAGTTTTTTTTTTTTTAATTCCTTGTATACAAAAGTAACATAGCTTTTGTAAAATGTCAGTTAAATGCGATAGATTTTGATGGCCTTTCAAATAAAATACAAAAGATGAAAAGAATTGGCAAGATATCAAGGAGGGAAATAGTGAATTGGAAGTAGGAAATTCAAATACCTAATCCTTAAATGGGTATATAAAATTGAATAAAAAGAGTAGATGTTTTTACTTAATTTTTTTTGGGGTAATTTATATGTTGTTGGTGGAGTCAACCTTGTGAAATGGTGTTTGTGGGGGAGTTGTCTCGGTGGTGGTGGTGGTGGTAGTGGGGGTGGATATGTTTGCAATCTAAATATTAAAACAAGATGAACATCAAGGACTTGGTGACTTGGCCATGTGTTTTTAGGACCCCACTTCGGGTTTTAGCCACTCATTTTAAGGTTTTTTTCCCTTTTTTTTTGGGAACCCAACTAGAAAGTCGACAATTAACTAGTAGATTTTTGTCGGTAATTTTGATTGAATTATTGCTATAAGTAATGCTAAGTCTATAACCCAATTTTATAATATTCTCTCACAATTCCTAATGTGACGGGTCTCGCCTGCTTGCTATGAAACCTACCTGTCTAGTTACTAACTAACCAATTACGAGTTGTCACGTTTAGGATTGTGAGAGAAGGTTGTGAGATTGGATTGTAGACTCAACATTACTGTATTGCTATGCTCACCAATGGCAACACTTTTTGTCAAATCATTTTGTGAGCCTTATTACTGCCTTATTTGCTTTTAATCATGTTTTGTCATTACTTTTACATATAATCTTTTGATAAAAAATACTATATTTAGTAACCGTCAATAATGGTATGACAATAAATTTGTTCTTCTTCCTCCTCATAATCCAACTCCCTCACAATAAAACAAACAATAGCCTACTACATTCTAATCGCAAAAACCAGCAGCCTCCTCCCAAAAACTCAATAACCTTCTCCATTCAAATCTCAAAATCGACCCAAATCGCAAAAACCCAACAGCCTACTCCATTCAAATAAAAAAAACCCAGTAATCTCCTCGATTTAAATTGCAAAATCAATCTAAATAGCAAAAACCAGCAGCCTCCTCTAAAAAACCGAGCAACCTTCTCCATTCAAATCCCAAAATCAACCCAAATCGCAAAACCGAGCAACCTACTCCATTCAAATCGAAAAAACCCAACAATCCCTTTCATTCAAATCGCAAATCGATCCAAAAAGCCAAAAACTAGCAGCCTCCTCTAAAAAACCGAGCAACCTCCTCCATTCAAATCACAAAATTAACCCAAATCGCAAAAATCCAGCAGCTTACTCCATTCAAATAAAAAAAAATCCAACAACCTCCTACATTCAAATCACAAAATTGACCCAATTCGCAAAAATTAATAACCTCCTCACAAAAACCCAACAGCCTGAAGTGAAAATATGAAGAAGTGAAGAGATGAAATGAAGAGATTGACAATGGAAGAGAGAAAATATGGGGTAGAGCTTGACAGGAAATGAAAAAATGGGGAAAAGCAGAAAAGAAACCCACTTTTTGGAATTGAAAACCGAGTACAAAAGTTCACTCGGTTTTCCCCCAAAAGCTGTTAGACCGGTGAGTTGCTACAGTAACCGGTCCAACTGCGAGTCAAATTGAGTAGATTAATACTCCCGGTTTTTAGGCCTGCCTAGCCCGGCTCAGTGATCGGTTCCTGGTCGAACCAGTTAAACTGACCGGGTCGGGCCAGAAAGCCTTCTACACATTGCTTGTTACACACACTATGGGAATTGGTCATAACCAAAGTTAAAAGAAGGGGGTGTTAAATTGTCACGACCTTATTCCGTCATGTTGTGACAAAAGCAACAAGTGTGGTAAATGTACGAGGTAAAAGAGTTTTGCAAAGCATTCACATGATGTGTGACAGTTGAAACGTCACGTGTGTTTCCTCCTAGCACATTGACAATACTTCATAAGACTTTTTAGGAAGGAGATGCTCCACGAAAGGGGAGTGCAAGAACTGTTAGGAGTTGTTATTCATAGTCGATGATGAAGAAAGGATTAGGCCATTAGGCCATTCCTGCACAAACTGGTTGAGAGTTGGAGTCGCTTCCATAATGAGTCCATGATAGGATGAAAGTAATAGACCTCAAGCTGATGAATGACATACGTGTAGACTTAGCACTCTCAAGTATGATGTTAGAGTGCTGCACAGACTATTACCTTGCATGAAAACTCTAGGCTCGTGACACAAAGGCAAGGCTTGTAACTAAAATGAAGTCGTAACAAGATAACTTTAGTGCAAGGTGTGGATGGATCACTTCTTTTCATGAAGAGCTAATGTTTGTTGGATTCAACTTTTATGATAATATGACCATCCCTTTGTTAGGAATTTCAAGATTGAAATTTGGATGCATCCAATTAGCATAGGATATTGAAATGAATGTTCATCCATCCCTGAAAGTGGTACCAGCACAAATTGAATAGAAGTTGTATCTATGGCAGCATGAGATGAAAGTGAGTTGCTTATTGACCGCTTCACCTTTCATTAGGAGTAATACTATGTTCACAACTCAATCTCACAACCTTTTTTTAGCAATTTCAACATAGCAGTTGAGTTGGCAACTGTTAGCTCTGACCACACCCAAAGCACAAAATGACTTTTAACTAAATACGAACGATCGTTCTTTCATAAGGAATGATTGTTCTTTTATTAAAAAAAATCATTCCAAATAGTCATTCCTTAATAATGAAAGATCGTTTTTCCCTAAGGAACAACCGTTCGTCTTTAAGGAACGACTGTTTATGTTTAGTCAAAATTGTTAGTTGCCGTGATATGGTCAATTCTATTATAATGTTAGAGTTGTGAGATTGAGTTGTAAGTGTATTTTTATTTTATTAATGATGTGATGTGGTCATTGATGCACTTGATATCACGCAGTTTTCAAAACAAAAATGCTTGCACAACATATTCTTTCCTCTTGTCCGATGTCGTTTCTGTAACACCTCTCTTAATCTTATTAAGCACTTGGCGGGTCAATTTCCTCAAGACTAAAAAAATTCCCTCCTAAAGACCCTAACCCTAAGCCTAAGAATCTTCAACTTCCCAAATGTAAAACCTTCTTGGACCCATTTGGGAAATCGTTTGATTTGGGCGAAAAAGGTACTTTCTTTCTTAATCTTTCTATATTTTTTATGTTTGAGTATCATGCACTTACAGAATACAACAATGGCTTTTCTCTACCCTTAAAATTTTCGCCGAAGATGAAGTTTTTAGTTAGGAAGACTTTGTTTTTCTTTTATGTGTAGGTGCATTTCTTTTTTGTTAACTATGGGACAATAGCTCTTAAGTGTTTAAATTTATTCAACTTCAGAATCATTTAAAATAAATTGTCTTCTAATAGTATTTCATAAACTTGTTTATTCTATAGGCTACACAGGCTGTGATGTGATGGAGAAGAGAATTGATAATCTTGATAGAATATCGGCATTGCCGGATTCAATCTTGCACCATATTTTGTCATTCGTGTCACTGGAACAAGCTGTTCGAACTAGTGTATTGTCTAAAAGATGGAAAGAAACATGGCATACATGTCCGATTTTATTACTTAATGATCACACTCACGGTTGTTTTGGAAGGGTAAAAGAGGTGTTGAAGTGTATGGAACAAACTTCGCTAAACCGTCACATGGAGATGATAAGTTTAAGGAAGCTCGTGATTAGCTTGTCTTGGTTTTGGGATGATGAATTTGCAGCATCGGTAGATCGATGTGTTTGCTTTGCAATTGGAAGTGAACTTCGATTTCCATTTTTAAGGGGAGGATACAATTTGCCTCAAATTGTTTTTTGTGCAAAATCCATTAATGTGTTATAGTTGTATGGCTGTAAGCTGTGCCATCCAAGAATTGGTGTCCAGTTGTCTTTGAGAAAATTGTGTCTGGTGGATGTTTATGTTGATGGCCAAATGATTGAGAATCTCTTTGCTAGCTGCCCATTGCTTGAGTATCTGACAATTGAATCAACTAAAGGCTTTAAAAGCTTAGAGCTATTAGTCTTAGCAAACTCCATTAAGTCAAGAAGAGTAACAATGATGAACACAAAAAGGTGGAGATCAAAGCATTGGATGTTCATTCAGTAACTATTATTGATATGAAAACATGTGTGATCAATGTTGCCTCTTGTAAGAATCTAAAATGCTTATTATTATTGAGAGCAGATTTCGCTTAAGTGGTTGTGTATTTGAGAATGATTATTCTAAGTACAAAAGCAAATTATCCTTGATCGTTTAAACAATGTCAGTTCTCGCTTAAGCGATCCAACATAGATAAGCGAGGTGTCCTCTACCGGTGGAGCAATTTTAGTTATCAGAAGTTGCTCCACCACAACCTCTTTTTTTTTTCATTTTTGATAGATGTAGTGGGGCTTACAATTTGAGGAGTGGACAAGTTTTTTTTGATTTCTTTGAGGATCTCAACTATTGTAACTTAATCGAGAATGGTAAGGAATGGCAAAATTGTAAAGAGCAAAGAAAATGAGAAATGATAGAAAATTGCAAGAAAAAAAACGAGAGAGATGAAGGTGTTTGAATCGCGTTTTGAGAAAGAGAAACTAAGAGGAATGTGTTTTGTCTTTCAAATAATAAATCAACTTATTTTTATTATATTTTAACCCACAAATGTTTAAATATTTTCACCTTAACCCTTTTTGCTGTTTTAATTACACCTAAAATTCGTCACGTCAGATTTTTAAACTCAAAAAAAAAAAAAAAAAAAACCTTCTCAAGTTATATTCTCATTTCCAAACTTGGAAGGCATATCAGTTAGATTTCCTCAAAAAAATTCCCTCCAAAAAACCGTAACAAGAATCTGCAACCTCTCAAATGCAAGTAAAACCTTCTTGGACCCATTTGGGAAACCATGTAAGTAAAACCTTCTTGGACCCATTTGGGAAATCGCTTGTTTGGGTGAAAAAGGTGCTTTCTTTACTTCAATATCGATTTCTTTCTTAATCATTTTGTATTTTTATTTCCCTCCTAAAAACTGTAATCCTAAGCCTAAGAAAAAAGAATCTGCAACCTCTCTAATGTAAGTAAAACCTTCTTGGACCCATTTGGGAAACCATGTAAGTAAAACCTTCTTGGACCCATTTGGGAAATCGCTTGTTTGGGTGAAAAAGGTGCTTTCTTTACTTCAATATCGATTTCTTTCTTAATCATTTTGTATTTTTATTTCCCTCCTAAAAACTGTAATCCTAAGCCTAAGAAAAAAGAATCTGCAACTTCTCTAATGTAAGTAAAACCTTCTTGGACCCATTTGGGAAATCATGTAAGTAAAACCTTCTTGGACCCATTTGGCAAATAGCTTGTTTGGGTGAAAAGTTGCTTTCTTTACTTCAATATCGATTTCTTTCTTAATCTTTTTGTTTTTGGTTTTTGGTTTTTTTTTTTTTAATTTTTGATATCATGTGCTTTACAGAATACAGCAATGGCCTTTTTTTCCCCATAAAATTTTCGCTGAAGATGAAGTTTTTAGTTAGGAAGACTTTGTTTTTCTTTCCTGTGTGGGTGCATTTCTTTTTTGCTAACCATGGGGCTTTAGCTCCAAGTGTTTAAATTTGTTAAACCTTAGAATTACTTGAAAAAGTTGTCTTCTAATTGTATTTCATAAACTTGATTATTCTATAGGCTACTCAGGGTGTGATTCGATGGAGAACAGAATTGATAATCTTGATAGAATATCGGCATTGCCGGATTCAATATTGCACCATATTTTGTCATTCGTGTCACTGAAACAAGCCGTTCGAACTAGTGTATTGTCTAAAAGTTGGAAAGAAACATGGTATACATGTCCGATTTTAGTACTTGATGATCACACTGACGGTGATTTTGCAAGGGCAAAAGAGGAGTTGAAGTTTATAGAACAAACTTTACTAAACCGTCGCATGGAGATGATAAGTTTAAGGAAGCTCGTGATTAGCTTGTCTGGTTTTTGGAATGATCCAGAATTTGCAGCATTGGTAGATCGATGTGTTTGCTTTGCAATTGGAAGTAATGTCAAAGTGCTTAAACTTCAATTTCCATTTTTCTGGGGACGATACAATTTGCCTCAAATTGTTTTTTGTGCAAAATCAATTGATGTGTTAGAGTTGTATCGCTGTAATCTGTCCCGTCCAAGAATTGGTGTGCTGTTGTCTTTGAGAAAATTGTGTCTGGTGGGTGTTTATGTAGATGATCAAATGATTGAGAATCTCTTTGCTAGGTGCCCATTGATCGAGTATCTGACAATTGAATCATCTAAAGGCTTTAAAAGTCTAGAGCTATTTAGTCTTAGTGAACTCCATGAAATCGAGATAAGTAACAATGTTGAACTCGAAAAGGTGGAGATCAATGCATTGAATGTTCATTCAGTGACTATTACTGATATGGAAACATGTGTGATCGATATAGCCTGTTGTAAGAATCTGAAATGCTTACTATTATCAGAGCTTTCAATAACGGATGATTGGTTATGTAATGTAATTTCAGATTTTTCACTCCTCCAGTTCTTAAGCATAGCTTATTGTCGTAAGTTAAGGAGTATCAAAATTTCAAGTCCTAGTCTTAAGGAATTGGTCATAATTGGATCTGATTTGGTTGAAGTAAAGCTTGAGACTCCTAATTTAAGTATATTCAGATTTAGGGGTCTTCCAATATCCTTTACTTCAAATGCTATGGCTTTGTCAGAAACTGATCTCTACATCTCTGGTAATACGGATATTCAGGATTTAGTTAAGTATACCGAACTTCTTGCAAACGTTAATCAGTGTTCTGAAGTGCTGAATTTGCATCTTCGCACGGGTGCAGTACGTCTATATTTACTGATCTCTCTTTTTTTTTTTTTAAATATGCTTTTAATAAAAAATTATTTTCTTTTCTTACTAATATATATTTTTTTCTTTTGTGAAGGTTGTCATTGTTCCTAGAGAATGCAGGCAAATCTTACATCCCCTGTTATGCGGTGTCAAACATTTGAACCTCCTTATAGTTGATGATCTGTTGGATTTTATGATTCCCAAACTAGTGGACAGCTTGCTCTGGCTTTCACCTCATATAGAGACTATATCGTTGAGTTTTCACTTAGGTGACAGTCATAAGTATTCTTTTCAGGTACCGGATATATTACATTAATGAATTCAAGACTTGGTATATGCTGTGAGGTTCTATTGGGAGATTTTGATTGATTAACCATTTTTGTTTGTTTTACTATGTTTATGCCTTTCATGTTAAAGGAGGTAAAGGTTTTCTCAAATAGTAGCTCTTGATGTGATAAATCAAAACGTAAATGATAGTTAGTTTAGATAATAAAAATGCTAGTTTTTGAAATCAACGTATTCTAACTGTACATCATGTACTTTTAGGTGGAGTTAGGATTTTGCTTAATTATTTGTCATTTGTCTTTGAAAAAAAAAAAAAATCATTATTTACTTTTAGGTAGAGTTAGGATGATTTTTTTATTTTTGGAATTCTTTTCTGTTTCCTTTCGAGAAGACAATGGGAGAAATATATTGGATCCTAAGACAATGTCCTTTTTGTCTTTTCAGTTCTCATACAGGGAGCAGCTTATTCACGAAGGAAAGACTCCTAGTTGTTGCCAATCCCTTCCCATTTCATGTTGGCAGAATTGTCTCAAGGGAGTTAAGATTGAACATACTGCGACATTTTTTGCTCGGCCTGCGTACGGAGAAAGGTTCTATTTTCACGACAATATCTGGAATGAGCTTAATCATCTTTTTTTGAATTGAGGAATAAGTTTAGTTATCTGTATGATGGAGATAAATAGTTGTCTGTTTGATATCAGTAGCGACTAAGAAATTCTGTTTTCATTATCGAATTCTCATGTAACGTTGGGTAACTTTGAATAGGTATCATTTTTCGACTTAAACTTTCGTGAAGGCAAATCAGTTTGACGTATATTGTATGTAGCAGTAGCTTGTGATATAATTTTACTGATGTGACTAGGTTGCTTGCCCTGGCGTTTTAACATCTTCTGATTAGCTATCTTTATGTTAATAGCATGTTAAGACATTGACTAGAATCAGGAAACTTATATGTTATTAGGGGAACGTTATGGCATATCAATCATTTGATTCTCTGATGGCTGTTTATTGTGAGACCGTTGGATTTCTTCGATGGTTGATACAAAAAATAATATTATCCCGGAGCATACTATGATGGCATAAAATCATCGGATTTTTCCCACAATTGTTCACTGTTTGACCATATGGTATAACAAAGATAATTGTCTTTATAAGCTGAGATATATTGAATATCATTGAGAAGGAAATTTTTGTTATTACATCAAATCTCAAAGAATTGAGTTTTTTCAATTCCTTGTATACAAAAGTAACAAAGCTTTGTAAAATGTCAGTTAAAACTTAAATGCGATAGATTTTGATGGCCTTTTAAATAAAGTACAAAAGATGAAAAGAATTGGCAAGATATCAAGGAAATAGTGAATTGGAAGTAGGAAATTCAAATCCCTAATCCCTAATCCTAAAATGGGTATATAAAATTGAATAAAAAGAGTAGATATTTTTACTTAATTGTTTTTGGGGTAATTTATATGTTGTTGGTGGAGTCAACCTTGTGAAATGGTGTTTGTGGGGCAGTTGACTCGGTTGTGGACCTTGTGGTGGAGGTGGATATGTTTGTAATCTAAACATTAAAAGAAGACGAACACCAAGGACTTGGTGAGTTGGCCATGTGTTTTTAGGACCCCACTTCGGGTTTTAGCCACTCATTTTAAAGTCTTTTTTGTTTTTTTTTGTTTTTGGAACCCAACTAGAAAGTCGACAATTAACTATGTTGATGCGTATTTTTGCACTAATCAAACGCACGTGTGAAACGTTGTAGGGGCCAAGAAATCACACGTGAAAGTAATGGGTCAGAGATAATAAATGCAATGGAGACAGTTTTAAAGTGGTTCGGATGCTAAGGTAGCAAGTCTTACGTCCACTGATGTTTGTATTGATGATAGGGGTCAGGTCGCTGTTAGCTAGCTGACTTTACAATGATATTACAAGGTATCAATTGCTAAGAAAAGAGAGAGTAATTAATCAAATGAAAAGTGTGCGAATCCCTTTAATGAGAGATGAATTCCTAATTTATAGTCAGATGCCTTGAGGCAATGATCACTAAATCTGCAAGTTGATGGGATTATCCGTGCAAATCCTTTTTTATGTCACATTGCCTACCTTCCAGAGTGATTTGCGTGATTTAGAGTAGGGATTGGACACATGGGAGCACCACAACCTCCTGACTAGCCTGACGCGCGCCCACTATCCTGACGGATGCAGACGGTGGTTGTCCCAATGATCTGACTATTGCGGGCTAAAGGGTCCTGATGTCAGCCCTTACATTTTTAGGCATAACATAAGCCCTCTAGTTTTTAAGGTTTGAGGATTAAACCTTGGAAACTACAGGTCATGCCGCGGCTAGATGATCTCTGGAAACTTTAATCTGCTTGAAAGCAGGTCGGAGTGGCATTTGCATGAGCGCGACCTCGCGTGCTCAAGGACGAACGACCTGGTTTCATCTGACGTCACCCGTTTATTCTGGTAACAGAGAGGCATTTAATGAAGCCATCCCTGTGCTGATAGGTGTCACCCTTGCGTGGTGAATGTCAGCCAATCACATTTAATGCCTTGCATGCGGAAATAGTGCGCTTTATCAAGACATTAAATGCAATATGCGTTGGAATGGTGCACCTTACTAGAGCATTAAATGGAGATTTGAGAAGCAATTAATGCTCTGAGAGAGATATGGCCGTCGTTTAAGCTTTTCAACAGGAAAGATGAAAGGTTGACTTCTTCCAGTCGTTTCGCTCACCCTTCCTTGCTGATGAGTGACACGTGGCCAAGATCAACGGTAAGAAACCTTTACCGCTCGAACGTCGTTTCAATTCCAGGAAATTCAAACGCCGATCCACGAGCTATAAAACCACAAATCGTTCTCAGGCAATGTTACCAAAGCCATTTTCACAGAGAACGAAAGATTTCCGCAGGCCAAGAACCTTTGTCTTCCAGACTTGCATTTTTCCGGCATCTGAAGCAGACACCGTCATCGTACTCCGAGAGTAAGAGTTTTCTTGCTATCCTTTCATTTTTTCCATGAGTTAATGGCGTCGGTCTTTCGGTAACCCATTGGAGACTAGTCGTTTGTGTCGAGTTCGAGCCGCCATTTTGCTAGGGTATTTATTTAGGGTTTAGGGAGTTTATTTTCTTCCATGTCATCGTACGATATAGCGTATGGAGACCAAATAATCCCTCTGCTTGCCACTTTTGCAGACTGGCAACATAGACCCCTCAGATATCAGACCTGAGCAGGGAACCAGCTCGTCTCAGCATGGTGCTCCTGGCATCCCTCTTGAGGTTTTCTCGGTACTCACCGAGGAAGAACTTGAGAGGGTAATAAGCCAATTCGGCATTGAAGTGGATGTATTCCACGACCTGACTCGTTCGTCGCAGTATCCAACAAAAGGCCTGGCCGCGATCTCCGAGGAGATTATCAAGGGTGGAGGACTTATCCCCCTGCATCATTTCATTAGGTCGTTTTTGGACCACTTTGGGGTTGCACCGATGCAGCTGACCCCGAACGCGTACGTCATTGCCGTTGCAATATACATCGCATGCCGGGAAAACGGACTGGGCGAGCTGATAGCCTTGGAGCTCGGCTGCTCGTATTATCTGAAGAAGAGCAAGGACAAGGATTCATACTACTTGTCCAGGCGACCTACCATTGCCGACGGGATACACAGTTATTCTAGCAACGCGGGAGCCTACGAAACAAAGTTTTTCTTCTTTCGTTACGATGGCCATTGCCGCTTCCAGGATCCGAGTAGGCATCTTTCTCTTCGTTTGTACCTCTGTTTTGTTTTCGGCAAACCCATTGTGCTTGAAGCGTGTTCGCTTTAACGACCTGATTATTCTTCCTTGACAGTTAACAAGACAACTGAAATAGGGTTGTTCCACGACAAAAGAAGAATCTTACAGTTTGACTCCCTTCCTGAGGACAAGCGCGACGCGAGGACACTCATGACAACTGAGAACTTGCGAAAGTATGGTTTCTTTAACGCCAGCGCGTCGTTAGAGCCTCTACCATGTAAGTTTCTCTAACCTATTCTTTTCTTGGTCGTGGAACAGAATGCCTTCACTAACCTTTCCATGCATGTGGCAGCAACCATGCCACCAAAGGAACCAGAGCAACCTCGTCGAAGGAATATCAACTTCCCTCGGACGAAGAAAGCTAAAGTGGCCGAAGCTGCACGAACAGCCGCCCAGGCTAAAGGCGCGACCTCGAGCCAGCCGGCGCGACCTTTCAGAATATCCCAGCCACAGCCAAAAGAGGACGAAACAATGCGAACCATGAAGGTTGCCAAGCCATCGCCTGCCCGGCCAAGGATGAAGACCATGGCTCAGCGAAAAAAGAGGAAGCAGATTCAGGCCGAGGAATCAGAGACTTAATCCGAAGGCGAGCAGCCAGGAAGGTCACGACCAGACACGAGCAGGTTGGGCAAGGCGCCTATGGACGACACGACAGCCGCTGAGGCCGCGAAGAAGGGTCCCCCAGTGTTGGACTAGCTAGGGAACCTGCCAGAATTCCTGCAGCCGGTGGTATATGCCCTGCTGGAATGCGGACTCTAGGAATCTTTTGAGTAGTTCGCAAGTTCCAGCAATGTGGACCTGATGTCCACATCGATCCAACATTTAAGCAAGGTGAGCGAACTGTCCTCGACGAGGGCTTAACTTAGCTGCTTTCAGTTAACTAACTATTTCTTCTTTTGTTCGCAGGCTCTTCTTTCCATGAGAATGTCCATGGAAAAAGTACAACTGGGAGCCGCGAAGGGAGGTGCCACCTTGAAAGAGGAGAACGCAGTGCTTAAGCTAAACTTGGAGGCTGCCGAAGCAGAGAAAAACCTGTCTCTCGAATCGGCGAACAGTTATTTGAATGAAAGAAAAGCAGCTCTTCGCACTATGGATTTCCAGAAAGCGCAGCTTGAGAAGCAGGGAGAAGAGATAAAGGAGCTGTAGAGGACCGTATCCAGATTCTCCAGACTGGCCGGGGAGAAGGACCAAGAGTTGAAGGCGACCTCCCTGCAGGTCGCGCGAGCAAAAAAGGAGAGAGAGGCTTCTGAGAAACTAATACAGGCTCTTGAGGTTGAACTTCAAAAGAGTCAAGGGAAAGTTGCTTCCTTGACAAAGGAGCTCGAGGAGAAGGCTGTTGACGGGGCAATCGATCTATTTATGCCTTGAGACCAAAGAATCCTCTCCTTGACCCGTCTGACCTCCCGCCAAACTGGCAGGAAACACTCATGGCTATGGCGCGGGAGGATGATGAAGCGGCGGCCTCCCGACCAGAGAGCTCGGGGCATGCCGCGGGCAAACCCTCAGCCGACCAGCCCTAGGACAGAGAGGTCGGCCCCGTAAGGGCTGGATTAGGTCTTGTAATCATGTCTTCTTTCCTGCTGTACTCCCTAGTAATGAAATACATTTTTTTTGCCTTTACAATTTTCTGTTCGCTTTATCATACATGAGTTCTTTCTGATCGTTTACATTCATTGAGTCAAAGATAACATAACTTATTCGCACGAAAAGGATCATACATAGAGATTGTTTACAAATGCTTAAGATAAAAACTTTACAAAGAAATGACTTACAAAAATCAGAAATTAATTTACAAGGAAAGCTCAGTTCGGAATTACTGATAGTATGGCCGAAGATGCTTAGCATTCCAGGCTCGAGGTACCTTGGAACCGTTTAGCCTTTTGAGATGATAAGTCCTCGGTCTGATTACTTTATCAATGCGGTATGGACCTTCCCAGTTCGGCCCTAAAACTCTCGCACTTGGTTCTCTGTTTCCGAGGAGAACTTCTTTTAACACCAGGTCGCCGACCTGGAAGTCTCTTCGCTTGACCTTTGAATCGAAGAACTTCTTCGTGCGTTGCTGATAGGCTGCTATCTTTAGCGAAGCCTTGCTGCGATGTTCTTCAATAAGGTCCAGGCTTGCCCTTGTGAGTGCTTCATTATCAGTCTCAGTGTACAAGTCTCTCCGAAGCGAACCAGTTCCTACCTCGACGGGAACCATTGCTTCGCACCCGTATGCCAGCGAAAAGGGTGTTTTTGAGGTAGAGGTCCGTGGAGTTGTTCGGTATGCCCATAGGACTTCGGGGAGGTCGTCGGCTCAATTCCCCTTAGCTGCGCCAAGCTTTGCCTTCAGAGTGTGCTTGATAGTTTTGTTGACAGCTTCAACTTGACCATTTGCTTGCGGCCTTGCCACAGAGGCGAATTTCTTATGGATGCCTAGCTCGTCACAAAACTATTTGAATTCCTCATTGTCGAACTGTTTTCCATTATCTGAAATGAGGGTATGAGGAATTCCAAAACGGCACACAACATTCCTAAAAACAAAGTCCTTCAGCTTTCTGGTTGTGATCGCGGCTAGCGGTTCGGCTTCTACCCATTTGGTGAAATAATCTACCGCGACCACGGCATTTTTGACTCCCCCTTTTCCAACTGGCATGGGGTCAATGAGATCGATCCCCCACATTGAAAAAGGCCAGGGGCTAGTCATAGTTACTAGTTCATGGGAGGGAGCTCGCGGTATGCTTGTGAACCGCTGACACTTATCACATCTCTTGACAAAGTCGTAAGCATCATCTTGAATTCGGGGCCAATAGTACCTTTGACGAACAACCTTATTTACAAGAGACCGTGCGGCGGTGTGATTACCGCAGATCTCTTCATGAATTTCCCTCATAATATAGTCCGCTTCTTCGCGGGTTACACATCAAAGGAGAGGGGCACTAAATCCTCTCCTATACAGCTGGTCCCCGATGAGAGTATAGCGAGCAGATCTTGCTCGCAGGACCCTTGCCTCAACCTTGTTGTTCGGTAAGGTCCCATCCTTGAGGTACTGAACAATAGGGGTCATCCAGGAATCAGAACGAGTCTCATTCACGGACTGTTCGATTGGGCTGATACTTGGGGTTTCGATGAGCCAAACAAGAATACTATCTGGTGCCTCTGAGTCCAACGACAAGGCTATTCTTGCCAGGGCATCGGCCACAGAATTGTTGTCTCTGGGAATCTGAGTGATTTCAAAATGTTTGAACGGCTCAAGTGCGGCCTTGGCTTCTTTCAGATAACGGACCATGTTCTCTTCCTTGGCCTGATATTCCCCCAGAATTTGGTTGACGACCAGCATGGAATCACTGTACACATTGATTGCGGTTGCGCCCATTTCTCTGGCCAACACTCAGCCTCATTGTTGGTCGCCTTGAATCCGAACCGGAGAATGCCATGAATGCGAGCCCCTTCGGGGCTCAAAAGAAGAAGACCGGCACCGGTCCTTTTTCTGTTTGATGACCTGTCGACGTAGAGGTTCCAGGTCGACAGGTTCTGAATATCTTCCTGAATGGCTTCGCTAGGCTGTTGCTCGCTTGGGAGATAGGAAAATTCTGAGATGAAGTCAGCAACTGCCTGCCCTTTTATGGTCGATCTCGGTTTGTACTTAAGATCGAACTGACTTAATTCCATGGCCCATTTAAGCAATTTACCCAATGCTTCTGGCTTTTGAAGGACTTGCCTGAGTGGGTAATTAGTCATCACATGGATAGTATGGGCGTGGAAGTAAGGTCGCAGCTTTCTGGAGGCGATCAGCAGGGCATAGGCTAATCGCTCCATTTCTAGATACCGCATCTTGGCATCCGTCAGGCACTTGCTCGCATAGTACACTGGCCACTATGCATTTTCCTCTTCTCGAATCAGAGCTGCGCTGGCCGCGAACTGAGAAACGGACATATACAGAAGCAGGATTTCTTGAGGAAGAGGCTTGGACAGGAGATGTGGTTTCTCGAAGTGTTCTTTTATGCTTTGGAACGCCTGTTTGCACTCAGGTGTCCATTCGAATTTCTTGTTGGCCTTTAGGACATTGAAGAATGGCAAGCAGCGATCTGTTAATCTTGATATGAAGCGACCAAGTGCCGCTATTCGCCCGTTAAGACACATGACCTGCTTTTTACTGGTCGGGCTCTCCATATCGAGCAGAGCTTGAATCTTCTCGGGGTTTATTTCTATCCCCCGCTGATTAACCATGTACCCTAGGAACTTTCCTGACGATACCCCGAATGAACACTTGAGAGGATTCAGCTTCATTCTATACAGCCGGAGTATGTCAAACATCTCAGCGAGATGTGCGATATGCTCTAAGGCGACCCGGGACTTGACGAGCATGTCATCCACATAGACCTCCATCATTCTTCCTATCTGGTCAGAGAACATTCGGTTAACCAACCGTTGGTAGGTCGCGCCAGCATTCTTGAGGCCGAAAGGCATAACTTTGTAACAATACAGCCCCTAGTCTATAATGAAGGACGTATGCTCCTCGTCCGGCCCATACATCAGAATTTGATTGTATCCCGAGTATGCATCAATAAAACTAAGTAGCTCGTGCCCCGAGGTGGCATCCACGAGCTGGTCAATTCTTGGCAGGGGGAAGTTGTCTTTAGGGCAAGCCTTATTGAGGTCGTTGAAGTCGACGCAGGTTCGCCACTTGCCATTTGGCTTCTTTACCAGTACCAGGTTGGCAACCCAGATCGGGTAGAGTGCCTCTCGGATGGACCCATTTCGGAGGAGGTTGTCCACTTCTAATTTCAAGGTGGCATACCGCTCCGGGTCCATTGCTCTTCTTTTTTGGCGAACTGGCTTGGCTTCGTTATCGATGTTTAACACATGGCAAATGATGTCTGGGCTGATCCTAACTATATCTGCATGCGACCAGGCAAACACATCGATGTTTTCAATTAGGAAGCTTATCAGCTCGGATACGACCTGGGGGTTGAGATAGCTTCCGATTCTTAACACTCAGCTTGGCTTTTTTGGGTCAACCGAAACTTCGGACAGATCCTCAACCGGGCCGCTGGGAGGGATTTCCTAGATTCGAGGATTTATATTATCCTCTGCTAGGCCAGGCTGTGGCTCGATCCGGCTGATCGTCATAGCCTGGCGGGGCACACATCGCGAAATGCCTTTTCCTTTACACGCCATCTGTACTGCTTTTACGTAGCAGTCGCGAGATGCGCTTTGCGATCCGCTCACTTCCCCTATCCCTGTTGGAGTTGGGAACTTCATCTTGAGATGGTATATTGAAGTGACTGCCTTGAAGCTCCTCAACAGAGGTCGCCCCAAGATTCCATTGAAGGTCGATGGGCAATCCATGACCAAGAATTCAGTAACCCTAGTCACCTCGTCGTAGTCACCAAGCGTGACTGGGAGCTGGATCGTCCCTTTGGGGATCAGGTGGTCCCCTGTAAAGCCATAAAGAGGGATCGAGGCGGGCTTCAGGTCGGCCTCGTCCAAGTTCATTCTTTTGAAAGCGGTCTGGAACAGGATGTTCACAGCGCTTCTGTTGTCCACGAGCATTCTACAGACATTATGGCACCCTATTAGGGGAGTGATCACAAGGGCATCATCGTGAGGATGATGTAAACGAGTTGCCTCATTATCGTCGAAGGCAATAGGCTCCTCCTTTCGAGCCTTTTATGGTCGTTGCGACGTGCTCATCACCCTGATCGGGTCGTGATGAGCTTCGCGAGCGTATCTTTCCTGCGCACCCCGCGTGTTTCTTGCGAGGTGCGGTCCCCCAAAGATTATGTTAACGCTGCTATAATTACTGTGATCATGACGCTTTCTTCTTTGTTCCTCTTGGTTCTTATCTTTTGCAGGAGCGGAGTCATCAATATATTCCTTGAAGTGCCCTTTCTTGATGAGCTCTTCAATTGCTTGCTTTAGAGCTCGGCATTCATCTGTATGGTGCCCGTTGTCTCGATGGAAGCGATAATATTTTTTATTATTCCTGGCTGTCGCAGGAGTTTTCATAGGTTCTAGCTCACCGAGCAGACTGGCCTCCTTGGACTTGTCAAGAATGGCCGATACAGACGCATTTAGTAGAGTATACTGAACTCTGTGGCGGTCGTGACGAGGAACATGAGCATAGGACTTCTTGTGCTCGTAGCGGGGCTTCTTCCCTTTTCATTGATTGTCAACGTCTCCTCTGCGATTAGCTCTTCTACTTTCCCCTCGACCAGACATACTGCTTGATGTGCTGGGGTCACGACGGCATAGTGCTGCTAAGGAATTTTCTATTTGGAGGTTTTCTTCGCAAGGTTGTAAAATCCTGTGAGGGAGACATCGTCCTCAGCTTTTAATTCTTCCTCAGCTTTTAATTCCTTCCACAGGTCGGTTTGAGGGCGAACCTCGACTATAATAAGAGTCCGAACAGACTCTTCGGGAGTATGAGCCACTTTGTTGAGTTCCCTGTGGAAACGGTCAATGTAAGACTGGAGGGATTCATCCCTTTCTTGGCTTATGTTGCTAAGGTAGCTCAAAGATATTGAAAACTTCCGATTCGCTTGAAAATGCCTTAGGAATGTCGTGCTCATCTGAGGCCATGAATCGACCGACCCTGTTGGGAGTGACCTGAACCACCTTTTGGCATGGGTCAATGTTACTGTTAGACAGTGGCATTTTTCCAAGTTTGAGACCTGGTGAAGCTCCATCAGGTCGTTAAATTCATACAGATGATCCTGCGGATCGGAGTTTCCATTAAACGCCCGCATGTTGGGCATCCTGAATCCATGCGGGAGTGGAGTAGCTAACACTTTGGGAAAGAAGGGGGACACGATCTGTCCCTGCTCATTTTACTGAGCTGTTAGCCTGTCTAGAGCTCGCTGTAGCTCTTCAATTTGTGGCAGTGGAGTCGCTTGGGGGTTGCTTTCACCCACGCAAGTTCGATTCTCGCGGTTACGATTGAGGAATGCCCTGAGGTCGGGCTCTTCCTCGCCTCGGCTGGCGGTTCCAGCCACTCTTGACACACCTGACTAGAGGCGTGCGATGGCGATGAGAGGTGTGGGGTATTCTCACGACCTTCGCGGTGGTGAGAACCGTCCCGCGAAGTGTGTGACCCTCTTGCACGGTGGCGACCAAGATTGGCTTGTTGACGGTGATAAGAATCGACCCGTCCAGTGCTTTTATGGGTACGTACTTGCGATGTGGCGTAGGACAACTCAGGCTGCATCTTTTCACCGAGTCTCAGCGAGACTGGTATTCTGCTTGGGACGCGGTCGGTGTTTGCTGGCCCTTTAGAGCCCGTAGGCTTGCTTTTTGCCACTTGCTTACCCTTTCACCTTCGCGCTGCAGTGCTCATGGCACGAGCTATTTCCCTTTGCCGTGCTTTCACGCGACCTGCGGGCATTTTTGGCGGTTGTACCGTCGCAGCTGACTTGGATGGTGCGCCTTGGTCCAAACGGTCCAACCTTTGGTTGACCGTCTGGAGAGTATTGTCAAACCTCTCCAGGTAGCTTCTTATAGCGGGGTCAAGCTGTGAGCTTGACGGGATGTTTCCCACAGCGTTCTGCGGGGCTGAAGGTTTTTTGGAAGAGGTATCCCCCTGAACTTGGGGGGACCCCTGAGTGCCCTGGTTGGTCTGCTCATGCTCTGGTTGGCGGGCCATTCGTTGCTGTAGGATCGGTGAGTTGGAGACTCTCCTGATGAAGGATGAACACTAAATCAAGGCCCTCCTTCTAGCGCCAAACTGTTGATGTGTATTTTTGCACCAACCAAGCGCACGTGTGAAACGTTGTAGGGGCCAAGAAATCACACGTGAAAGTAATGGGTCAGAGATAATAAATGCAATGGAGATAGTTTTAAAGTGATTCGGATGCTAAGGTAGCAAGTCTTACGTCCACTGATGTTTGTATTGATGATAGGGGTCAGGTCGCTGTTAGCCAGTTGACTTTACAATGATATTACAAGGTATCAATTGCTAAGAAAAGAGAGAGTAATTAATCAAATGAAAAGTGTGCGAATCCCTTTAATGAGAGATGAATTCCTAATTTATGGTCAGATGCCCTGAGGCAATGATCACTAAATCTGCAAGTTGGTGGGATTATCCGTGCAAATCCTTCTTTATGTCACATTGCCCACCTTCCAGAGTGATTTGCGTGATTTAGAGCAGGGATTAGACACGTGGGAGCACCACAGTCTCCTGACTAGCCTGACGTGCGCCCACTATCCTGACAGACACAAACGGTGGTTGTCCCAATGATCTGACTATTGCAGGCTAAAGGGTCCTGACGTCAGCCCTTACATTTTTAGGCATAACAAACTAGTAGATTTTTGTTGGTAATTTTGATTGAGTTATTGCTATCAGCAATGCTAAGTCCATAACCCAATCTTACAATATTCTCTCATAATCCCTAATGTGACGGGTCTCGCTTGCTTGCTTTGAAACCTACCTATCTATTTACTAACTAACTAATTACGAGTTGTCACGTTTAGGATTGTGAGAGAAGGTTGTAGACTTAACATTACTGTATTGCTATACTCACCAATGACAACACTTTTTGTCAAATTATTTTGTGAGTCTTATTACTGCCTTAATCGCTTTTAATCATGTTTTGTCATTACTTTTACATATAATCTTTTGATATAAAATACTCTATTTAGTAACTGTCAATAGTGGTATGACAATAAATTTGTTCTTCTTCCTCCTCATAATCCAACTCCCTCACAATAAAACAAACAGTAGCCTACTACATTCTAATCGTAAAAACCAGTAGCCCCCTCGCAAAAACTTAGCAACCTTCTCCATTCAAATCCCAAAATCAACCCAAAACGCAAAAACCCAACAGCCTACTCCATTCAAATAAAAAAAACCCAATAATCTCCTCCATTTAAATTGCAAAATCAATCTAAATAGCAAAAACCAGCAGCCTCCTCTAAAAAACCTAGCAACCTTCTCCATTTAAATCCCAAAATCGACCCAAATCGCAAAACCCAACAACCTACTCCATTCAAATTGCAAATTGATCCAAATAGCAAAAAGCCAAAAACTAGTAGCCTCCTCTCAAAAACCGAGCAACCTCCTCCATTCAAATCACAAAATTAACCCAAATCGCAAAAACCTAGCAGCTTACTCCATTCAAATAAAAAAAAAAAAAAAACCAGCAACCTTCTACATTCAAATCGCAAAATTGACCCAATTCCCAAAAATTAATAGCCTCCTCATAAAAACCTAGTAGCCTGAAGTGAAAATATGAAGAAGTAAATAGATGAAATGTAGAGATCGACAATGGAAGAGAGAAAATATGGGTTAGGGCTTGTTAGGGAATGAAAAAATGGGGAAAAGCAGAAAAGAAACCACTTTTTGGAATTGAAAACCGGGTATAAAAGTTCACTCGATTTTCCCCCAAAAGCAGTTGGACCACCAAGTTGCTACAGTAACCAATCCAACCGTGAGTCAAATTGAGTAGATTAATACTCCCGGTTTTTAGGCTAGCTCGGCCCAGCCTGGCTCAGTGACTGATTCCTGATTGGACCGATTAAACTGACTAGGCTGGGCCGAAAAGCCTTGTACACATCGCTTGTTACACACACTATGGGAATTGGTCATAACCAAAGTTAAAAGAAGGGGGTGCTAAATTGTCACTACCATATTCCGTCATGTCGTTACAAAAGTAACAAGTGTGGTAAATGTACGAGGTAAAAGAGTTTTGCAAAGCATTCACATGATGTGTGACAATTGAAACGTCACGTGTGTTTCCTACTAGCACATTGACAATACTTCATAAGACTTTTTAGGAAGGAGATTCTCCACGAAAGAGGAGTGCAAGAACTGTTAGGAGTTGTTAGTCATAGTCGATGATGAAGAAGGGATTAGGCCATTCTTGTACAAACTGGTCGAGAGTTGGAGTCGCTTCCATAATGAGTCCATGATAGGATGAAAGTAGTAGACCTCAAGCCGATGAATGACATACGTGTAGGCTTAGCACTCTCAAGTATGATGTTAGAGTGCTGCACAGACTATTACTGTTAGTGTATATTAGTGTATGCCCTAGAAACCATTCGTGTTGTCAGTTTCAGAGCATTTTGTCTTGTATCTATATATATCATAAATAATAGAAGAAAGAGTTCTTCAATTCATATATGTAAATTGCTTCCTTTATTCAGTCATGCATTTAAAATAAAGTATGTATATGAATTGTCCAGATGATTCATTTAATAGGTAAATGAATTATCGAAAAGGGTTCCCTACGGAAGCAATATAAATTTGGGCAACTATATTGCACAGTAGGCATACCGGATGCTTCCGAAAGATATCATGAGTTGATATAAGTATGGATGACGATGATAGTCATGTCACTGGGGCATTGGTATGGATTAACGGTTGGTGAACTGTTTTTCGAACGTGACCGAATAATGACAAATCACTTGAAAAAGCATGTAGTCAATGATTTATCATTTGGTTATATCAGTGCACGATGTAGTCCTTTGACCTGAGACATTGTAGTCGGATCCGATATGGATGTGTATGGTTCATACAGTGTATAAGTACGATACTAATCATGTTTCGTACAATAAAGCCTATTTGGTCATGCGTTGTTCATATGCGGAAACGAACGATGGTCAAGAGGGGATCCATTGACTTGAAAATATAGGATCGAGAGTACCGCTGACTCTATCCGGATTCGAGTTCCTAGACGAACATCGATAAATGTCAGAAAACTGAATCTCTGGCCAGAGTCTATTATTAGTCATACAAAAGTAAGTTTATGATGACAAGTTTCGAACATATTGATCGACAATTCGGTAGAAGATCGAGTTTAGGATTTTGACGTTCCATGAATCCATACTTGATTAGGATATCTCAATGGAGGGACTTTACCTGCATGGTACGTATGATCTAAAATGGGTTCGATGAAGTATTTCTTCATCGTGGTTTAGGGACTATGGCACATTGCTAGATGTTTACCATAGTCGTTGGGCCTCTGGAAAGGTTTCCGGATTCATCCAGAACCGGCTCATGGCTAATCCACGGTGGACCTACATGGTCACACCAATAGCCTTGAGAAGTTAGAGAAGGATGAGAGAGAGAAATGATTATCCGAAGAGGGCTAGCACCTTCCGAGGGTAATAACGGGATTTCTGTGGTAATAGTTACATAGAAAACTATTTGTGACATTTTAAGGATTAAAATGGTCAAACAATAATTAATTATATTTAATTATTATATCTTAAAGTGTTAAGATTAATGAGATAAACAAAAATAACCTTTTAATAGTTAAACGGTAAAAGGGTAACTTTATGGGTTCTCATTGTAAACTAGTTTAGTTTACATGGGTCCTTGAATAATATTGATTATTCAAAAGGTAACATAATAAATTCGTGGGGTCCCTTTATAAAATAAGATTTTAGTGGGCTTTGAAGTGAAAAATAAATAATTGCCCAAGTATATATAAATGCAAAAGGTTGCATTTTTGTTCATAACACACATTGTTCACTCAAAGCAAAACCAAAACTCTCTCTAAAAGCCACGAACACTCTCTAAACCTCTCAAGATGGTGTTAAAGTGTGGAGGTCTCATTACTTTGAGGCTAATCTTCATCAATCCAAAGCAAAGGAGTAGGTATAATCTATTTTCCAAGCTTTGTTTTTAAAACCGTTTTCTTGAATCCATTTTTATGCTTTCTTCTCCATTTCCACCACTCTTTATGCATGCATGCTGTTCTTTCAATTACGTTGCATGAAAACTCTAGGCTCATGACATAAAGGCAAGGCTAGTGACTAAAATGAAGTCATAACAAGATAGCTTTAGTGCAAGGTGTGGATGGATCACTTCTTTTCATGAAGAGCTAATGTTTGTTGGATTCAACTTTTATGATAATATGACCATCCCATTGTTAGGAATTTCAAGATTGAAATTTGGATGCATCCAATTACCATAGGATATTGAAATGAATGTTCATCCATCCCTGAAAGTGGTACCAACATAAATTGATTAGAAGTTGTATCTATGGCAACATGAGATGAAAGTGAGTTGCTTATTGACTGCTTCATCTTTCATTAAGAGTAATACTATGTTCACAACTCAATCTCACAACCTTCTTGAGCAATTCCAACATAGCAGCTGAGTTGCCAACTGTTAGCTCTGACCACACCCAAAGCACAAAATAACTTTAACTAAATACGAACGATCATTTTTTCATAAGGAATAATTGTTATTTTATAAAAAAAAAAATCATTTCAAATAGTCATTCCACCTCTACTTCAAAAGGAATGATTGTTCTTTATAAAAGAACAATCATTCCAAATAGTCATTCCTTAATAATGAAAGATCGTTTTTCCCTAAGGAACAATCGTTTGTCTTTAAGGAATGACTGTTCATGTTTAGTCAAAGTCGTTAGTTGACGTGATATGGTCAATTCTATTATCATGTTAGAGTTGTGAGATTGAGTTGTAAGGGTATTTTTATTTCATTAATTATGTGATGTGGTGCATTGATGCACTTGATATCACGCAGTTTTCAAAACAAAAATGCCTGCACAACTTATTCTTTCCTCTTGTTCGACGTCGTTTCTGTAACACCTCTCTTCCTCTTATTAAGCACTTAGCGGGTCAATTTCCTTGAGACTAAAAAAATTCCCTCCTAAAGACCCTAACCCTAAGCCTAAGAATCTTCAACCCCCCCAAATGTAAAACCTTCTTCGACCCATTTGGGAAATCGTTTGGTTTGGGCGAAAAAGGTGCTTTCTTTACTTCAATTTCAATTTCTTTCTTAATCTTTCTATATTTTTTATGTTTGACTATCATGTACTTACAGAATACAACAATGGCTTTTCTTTACCCTTGAAATTTTCGCTGAAGATGAAGTTTTTACTTAGGAAGACTTTGTTTTTCTTTTATGTGTAGGTGCATTTCTTTTTTGTTAACCGTGGAACAGTAGCTCTAAGTGTTTAAATTTATTCAATCTCGGAATCATTTAAAATAAATTGTCTTCTAATAGTTTTTCATAAACTTGTTTATTCTATAGGCTACTCAGGCTGCGAAGTGATGGAGAAGAGAATTGATAATCTTGATAGAATATTGGCATTGTCGGATTCAATCTTGCACCATATTTTGTCATTCGTGTCACTAAAACAAGCTGTTCGAGCTAGTGTATTGTCTAAAAAATGGAACGAAACATGACATACATTTTTTATTTTAGTAATTAGTGATCGCACTCAGGGCCGTTTGGTTGAGGGTTATGCGAGATTACCGAGGTTATGTCATCTTATATTACTTAATTACCACATTTGGTTGTCAAGTAATATAAGATTCTAGTAATTTTCAAATACCAATAGTAGTTATTGTTGATAATATTGGAGGTAATCTGATTACCTCAATTTTCTTACGTATTGTAAGATTACCAAAGTAATTTTTATTGGTTACAATTATATCCCTTATTAATAAAATTTTAGGACAATAATAATCTTAGGGTGCGTTTGATTCAGGGAATGTTGGATTCCTGGAAAGTTAGATTACTTTGAAGATTATAGAGAATTTTTAAGAAAATGTTTTTGGTTAGTTGGAATATTGGTGGATATGTTTTATTAATATGTTTGGTTGGAAGGAATAAATTGGTAGGTTTGTTATTTAAATTATTAAATTGTCCTCTAATTAAATATTATTATCTAGATTATTATTTGGATTATTTATAACCCACCTACATCTGAAAACTTAGCAAAAACAACCCCATAATAAAAGTTTGAAAAATCAACAATGCACCCCCACCAACCCAGCCACTGTTGGCCGGCAGCCGGCAATCTAACGGCGCACGAAAGACAAGAAAATAGCCATTTTTGGCTAGAGATCTGGCCGAAAATGGCCAGATCGTCACAGATCTGGTTGGAAGATGCCCATATCTAGATTTGGTCGTTTCCGGTCAGATCCCTCGATCTGGTTGTTTTCCTAACAGATGTGTCACGATCTGGCCATTTCTGGTGAGAGATTTGGTCGAAAATGGCCATATCGGCACATGACAGCCATTTTTCGGCCTTCCATGCGTCATTAGGTTGCCGACTGCTAGCCGATTGGTGGTGGTTGTTGGCGGCCGACAGTGGCTGAGTTGGTGGGGGTGGTGGCTTGGGTGGGTTGCAATTTATTTTGAATTCAAGGGTAATTTTGTCCAAAAAATTGATTAATTAGGTGAAATAGTAAATGCTGTATTCATGTAAATTAATTTAAAAGTAAGGGGGCGTTTGGTTGGAGGTTATTTGGGATTACTGGAGTTATGTTATCTTATATTATTTTATTACCACGTTTGGTTGTCAAGTAATATAAGATTTTGATAATTTTCAAATACCAATAGTAGTTACTGTTGGTAATATTGGAGGTAATCTGATTACCATCGTTATCTTAGGTATTGTAAGATTACCGAGGTAATTTTTTTTTTTGTTATAATTCTATCCCTTATTAATAAAATTTTAGGACAATAATACCCTTACTTTTAAATTAATTTACATGAATATAGCTTTTATTATTTCACCTCAATTAATTAACTTTTTGGACAAAATTACCCTTGAATTCAAAACAAATTGCAGCCCACCCAAGCCACCACCCCCATCAACCCAACCATTGCCAACAGTCGGCAACCGACAACCTAACGGTGCACGAAAGGTCGAAAAATGGCCATCGTGTGTCGATATGGAAATTTCGGGCTAGATATCTGGTCAGAAAATAGTCATCGTGCACCGATCTGGCCATTTTCAGCTAGATATCTGGCAAAAAATGGTCAAATCGGTGCACAACCATTTTCTGGCATTCCGTGAATCGTTAAGTTGCCAGTTACCAGCGGCTAGAGGTGGTTGACGGTGGTTGCCGGCGGCTGGCTTGGTGGGGGTGCATTGTTGGTTTTCCAAACTTTTATTATTTCATTGTTTTTGTTAAGTTTTTAAATGTAAGGGGGTTATAATAATCTAAATAATAATCTAAATAACAATATTAAATAATAATATTTAATTACATGATAATTCAGTAATTTAAATAACATACTTGCTAATTTATTCCTCCCAACCAAACATATTAATAAAACATACCCACCAATTTATTCCAACTAACCAAACACATTTTCTTAAAGATTCTAAGTAATCTTCAAAGTAATCTAACTTTTCTATTAATCCAATATTTCCTGAACCGAACGCACCCTCACGATTATTTTGGACGGGTAGAAGAGATGCTGAAGTGTATGGAACAAACTTTACTAAACCGTCACATGGAGATGGTAAGTTCTTCAAAACAATTCTTTGGCAAACCAGGCTCATGGACTCTCAATTTTTCTGCTTCAATTTTGTTACTTGGTAGTTCTAAATGATAAAATCCAGACCCTAAAAGGATTAGAACCCCATGATACATGATTGAGATTGTAGATCAACAATGAATGTAACAACTTTTAGTAAGAAACTATTTTAAATATGAGACACAAAAATAAAATAAAAAGGTTACAAAAATAAATCACCATTAACATTTTGCAGACAACATACTCACACAAATACATAGAGAGAGAGGTTATACCCATTGCAAGAGATACGAGATGAAGACCATATCTTCTTGCAACATCAAGATACTCCTGCAAAAAAAAAAAAAAAAAAAAATGAAAGGGTTTGATTAATCATAGTATAGTGCAACAAACAACAATTCCTTTCATGCTTTAAACCTTACTACAGCAATTTACTACAACAATCCCTGCTGCAGATGCCTTCCTTTCTTCTGTCTTCGTTGCTTCAAACCTTAATAGCAATTCCATACCCTTTTGCCAAACCTTCCATGCTTCAAATCTTACCCAATAGCAATTCCATAGCCTTACTCAACAGCAATTCCATACCCTTCCATGCCAAACCTTACTCAATGTACAACCAAGAGCACAAATAACCCAACAATAGACCCACAATGCATATAAACCAGTCACAAGCAAGAACAACAGCAATCCAGTAACACAATAACAAGAGAAAAATGCTATATCATTAAGATTCCAGAATTTACAAGATAGCGAAAAAAAGAGATAAAAAAAGGCAACACCCAGCTAGTCGTTTCCCTTTCTGCCCCCTTTTCCTTTCCTCCAGCACCCCAACCAAAAGCTGATCCTTGTTGGTTGCCGAAACCTCCAAACCCACCACCACCTGTTGCATAATTCTCTCTAATAATTCAGCATCAATTCTTTTATTACTGGTCATATTTAGCACCATCTGTACAACTTCTAGAGCCTTAAAAAAAAATTTGAATATACAGTAAAGCATAAAACATTGATAACTGAAGAAAAATATTATTGTGAAGTTCCTGGTTTCGTATTCACTAACATATCATGTGATCTCATACATTAATAGTATTTAAAAAAATTGAATAAACATGTATTTTTGCATATATTTTTCAGGAAAAAAACTTGAACTCCAGATGGATGTATTCTGAGCCATTGAGGACTAAAATTATAAAGATCATTCACCATAGAGTCTATGTTAAAATTATTTTCACTAGCAGCTGTTAAAAAACACACACAAATGGTGCTTTGGACTTCACAGAAGAGAGCGGAATAGGGGGGCTCAAGGCTGCGTGTGGACAGCCTTGCAATATGCATGCAAGCCCCTAGCCCCCTCATTCTGCTCTCTTTGCCAACAAAAGCCATCCAACCTACCACAAACAACCTCCATAGCGCCTCCCTTGGCTTCCCCAGTCTTCTAGAAGCCCAAAACACCCCCTCCTCTGATGCCTTCTAATTGTTCGACAAAATGCAACAATGACTCTATCAACAAACACCAACCAAATATCCCCTAAATTGGCGCCAACAACCAATAATTTCATAAAATATATAGATTATTACATGTTCTTCCTCTTCCTCCACCTCCTCGCCAAAATTTGCGCTGATGTCCTCCCCTTCATTTTCAATTTCAAATCCTGTTGTCCATTCTTCTGCCGGCGTCATCTCCTCTACCGGCGAGGTGTCCTCTACCGGTGGAGCAGCTTTAGTCATCAGAAGTTGCTCCACCGCAACCTCTTGGAAAAAAGAAATTGAGAAAGAGCAAAGAAATTGAGAAATGTAGAAAATTGGAAGAAAAAACGAGAGAGAAACTAAGAGGAATGTTTTTTCCCTAAAGGTGGAAAAGCAACCTGCCCGGACCGACCCGACCCATCCCGCGGCGGGTTACGCAAAGTGGCGGGTCGGTCCTGACCCGCCCGCCAACATTGATAGGCCAGGTTAGGCCCGCCAATTATGGGGAATTGGCTGGCCCAACCCGGCCCGCCAACCCTAACCTACCGGGTTAGGCTGTGGGTCGGGCCAGGTTAACCCCCTTTTTATTTTATTTTATTTTATTTTATTTGTTTTGTTTTGTTTAAGTTTAAATGTTTAATTAACTTTTCAAATGAATAATTAACAATTTATAAATGAATAAATGTAATTTTTTTTAGTTAACTTCTTTTCAAATATCAATAATTAAATTAAATTAATTTTTTTTTTGGTTAACATTCCAAATATTAATTCAATTTTAATACATTAAAATTGTAATATAAGAAAAATTAAATTTATTCATTTATTAAAAAATAAAATAAGAAATTACAATAATTATTGTCTCATTAAAAACCTTACCAAGAAAAACCTAATGGGACAAAAACTTGGTAAGAAAAAAAGAGTGCAATAATTAACAATTAATTTACAAGTTACAATTTACAATTTACAAAACAACTAATTTTGGGGTTGACTAGGACCTCCCTCATCCGTATCATCTATATTACAAAATTGAAATGATTCTATTAAAGTATTATCGATAACCTCATATTGACCTTGATGGCGTGACTATTCCCAATCTCGAAGACATGTGAGAACTTCAATCATTTTTAGTGAAAGTTTAGTTCTCCTTTCATTTAAAATTCTTCCACTTGCACTAAATGTTTGTTCGGATGAGACGGTTGAGACTAGAACAGCAAAAATATCTAAGGCAAGTCTTGATAATATCGAAAAAATACATTTTCTGGTTTTCCAATATTCCAAGACATCAAAGTTGGCTCTTTATTGTGGATCTGTTGGTAACATTTCAGGAGTTCCCAAATATTGTTGAAGCTCATTACTCTGTGACTGCATGGCAGACAGTAGATTAGTTGTTGCCGTTGGTGCTTCTGAAGAGGAGGTTGCGCTTGTGCTTCGGGTTCGGTTCCTCTTCGGCCTATTAAATGTACTCCAGGTGTAGAAGTCTTCATTTGTTTCTTCTGATGAAACTTTCCTTTGTATTTTGTGTCTTTGCGGGTTCCCATACCTGTTTTCATATTGGAAATATACCTCTGCAAGACAATTTTTTACCTCTCCTATTTGATTGACAAATGCTAAGTTTTGTAAATTTTCAGTTAATGTCTCTAAACCATTTTCTAAACCATTTTCTAAACCTTCTTGTTTAATTCTAGGATAAAAAATGGCACCTAAACAATAAAGAAAAGGAATGGGTTTAAAATATTTAAAAAAAAATATTTCCATTGCCTTTATTGGTTCTTTTAAAATTTCATTTTTTTTTTTGTTTTTTGTAAATAACTTTGAAATTTTTATAATTGTATGTATTATCAATGGACTAGTAGGATAATACACACCAGAAAGTTGTAAAGTGGATTGGTAAAAAATTTTAAGAAAAAAATGAAATACTTTAGCTATTTGCCAATCATTTTCTACCAAATAATGAGGACCTCTATTATTTGCTACAAAATAACTAATTAAATTAGCATAAGGTAAACATGAATCAAGCATTAAATAAGTATTATTCCATCTAACAGGCATGTCTAATGCAAATGTTCTAGGAGACATATTTGATTTTATGCAAGCATCTTGAAATTCAACATTTCTTTTATTACTACCAGTAATCCAAGCTAAACAATCTCTAATTCTATCAATATTTTCTTTAATTGTTTTCATACCACTTTTCACAATTAAGTTAATAATATGACATGCACAACGTTGGTAAAAAAACTTCAAATTATTATATAAAAGATAATTACTTTGAAAATAATCTATAGTTTTACTATTAAAACTTGCATTATCTAAAGTTAAATTTATCACTTTACTAACAATATCATAATCTTCTAAAACTTCAACAATTTTATTATAAATTTGTTCACCTCTATGATCAACATTTATTAATCTAAATCTTAATAAATATTTATTTAATTTACATTCATTATCAAATATGACTAGTCACATAAATATAATCTTATTAGCTTTACCACTCCAAATATCGATAGTTAGAGCCACACTAAATGACAAGTATGTTTTATTTTTTAATTCTAATTTCATTTCTTAAACAATATTATTAAATCATTTCTAGTTGCAGTTTTAGAATACTTTTAAATCCTGGAAAAAATAATTTTGACAAATCTTTCAAATATTTTATCTTCAGCCATATTAATAGGTTGATCAGTTGCAGCAATATATAAGCTAACTGTTCCCATATACATCAGAATTATAACGCTAAGTAGTATCCATATTAGTTTTTGAGTTTGATTGCTTTCTCTATTTTCATGTTGATTAATATGTTTATTAGCATGCATTTTTAAAGTACTAGTACTATTACCTGAATCAGCTTTATAAATATTTCCATAGTATTGCATCTCGCTTTCTTGACTTGAACGCCATTTTCTGTCTCGTAAACTTGTCGAATACATCTAAACGTCTAATGTGTGTCTGTCTTCGTTTCATGGGCAGTTGATGAACCCGCCTCAGCTTGAGATGAAGTTGGACGAGGACGGACGACGATTATGAGGACGACTTCTAAAACCATCGGGAGCTGTCTGTGAAGGAATCGGGGCATATTTTGAGATGTATCGATTCTGAGACTGAGAAAGCTGTGGACTATTTGAATCTCCTACATTTATGTTAGTAAAATCAGCGAGACTAGACTAAGATAGTAGTTTTCTTCATCATTGATATTGATAGAGAGATATCTATCCATTGTAGTTGAAAAAAAAATTGATGTAGAGAAATAAATTAAAGAAAGAGAATTGGAATATGGAAATTGCAAAAAGAATTGAAAATTGCAAAAACTAATAAAATTAAAATAAGAGCAAATTGATAACAAGAGATTAGAGAATAAATGAATAATTGAGAGATTAGAGATTAGAGAAAAGACACAATGAGAATTGAGTTGTGAGAAAGATGAGAGTTTAGGGCTAATTTATAGAAAAGAAATGAAAAGAAAATGACGAAAAAGACCCCTCATGACTATAAAACACTATATTTCAAGGATAAAAGGGTAATTGGAAAAACAAAAAAAAATTCTTTTTTTTTATTGTTTTTTGATCAACCCGTCGGGTTTTTGTTGTCAACCCGCGGGTCAACTCAGCGAGTTGGCTTCCTTCTCTAGAAGGACAAACAGCAACCCGCAGTTGTCGGTTGCCAATTCTCAACTTGGCCTGCCTTATTGGCAGTCTGGGTTGAACCCTCTTGAATGCGGGCCGGTTAGTTTGACTCCCTAACCCGGCCCATTTGTTCCACCTCTAGTTTTGCCTTTCAAATAATAAATCAACTTCTTTATTATTTTTAACCCACAAACGTTTAAATCTTTTCACCTTAACCCTTTTTGCTGTTTTAATTACACTTAAAATTCGTCACGTCGGATTTTTAAACCCAAACAAAAAAATCAAAAAGCATTTTCAAGTATATTTCATTTCCAAACTGGTAAGCATATCAGTTAGATTTCCTCAAAAAAAATTCCCTCCAAATAACCGTAACAAGAATCTGCAACCTCTCAAAGCAAGTTAAACCTTCTTGGACCCATTTCGGAAATCGCTTGTTTGGGTGAAAAAGGTGTTTCTTTACTTCATATCGATTTCTTTCTTAATCATTTTGTATTTTTATTTCCCTCCTAAAAACCGTAATCCTAAGCCTAAGAACAAGAATCTGCAACCTCTCAAATGTAAGTAAAAGCTTCTTGGACCCATTTGGAATCGCTTGTTTGGGTGAAAAAGGTGCTTTCTTACTTCAATTCGATTTCTTTCTTAATCTTTTGTATTTTTATTTCCCTCCTAAAAACCGATCCTAAGCCTAAGAAACAAGAATCTGCAACCTCTCAAATGTAAGTAAAACCTTCTTGGACCCACCCATTTGGGAAATCCTTGTTTGGGAAAAGTTGCTTTTCTTACTTCAATACGATTTCTTTCCTTCAATATCGTTTTTCTTTCTTAATCTTTTTGTTTTTTTTAACTTGTGATATCATTTGCTTACAGAATGCAGCAATGGCCTTTTTTTCCCCATAAAATTTTCGCTGAAGATGAAGTTTTTAGTTAGGAAGACTTTGTTTTTCTTTCCTGTGTGGGTGCATTCTTTTTTGCTAACCATGGGGCTTTACTCTAAGTGTTTAAATTTATTTAGAATTATTTAAAAAATTTGTCTTCTAATATTTCATAACTTGTTTATTCTATAGGCTACTCAGGGTGTGATTCGATGGAGAACAGAATTGATAATCTTGATAAATATCGGCATTGCCATTTAGTATGCACCATATTTTGTCATTCCTGTCGCTGAAACAAGCTGTTCGAACTAGTGTATTGTCTAAAAGTTGGAAAAACATGGCATACATGTCCCTTTTAGTACTGATGAGCACATTCATGGTGATTTTGCAAGGGCAAAAGAGGATTAAGTGTATAGAACAACTTTGCTAAACCGTCACATGAGATGATAAGTTTAAGGAAGCTCATGATTACTTTTCTTGTTTTTGGAATGATCCAGAATTTGCAGCATTGGTCGATCGATGTGTTTGCTTTGCCATTGGAAGTAATGTCAAAGAGCTTAAACTTCAATTACCATTTTTCTGGGGACGATACAATTGCCTCAAATTGTTTTTTGTGCAAATCAATTGATGTGTTAGAGTTGTATCACTGTAATCTGTCCCGTCCAAGAATTGGTGTGCAGTTGTCTTTGAGAAAATGTGTCTGGTGGGTGTTGTGTAGATGATCAAATGATTGAGAATCTCTTTGCTAGGTGCCCATTGATTGAGTATCTGACAATGAATCATCTAAAGGCTTTAAAAGCCTAGAGCTATTTAGTCTTACCGACTCCATGAAGTCGAGATAAGTAACAATGTTGAACTCGAAAAGGTGGAGATCATGCTTTGAATGTTCATTCAGTACTTTACTGATATGGAAACATTGTGTGATCAATATAGCCTGTTTAAGAATCTGAAATGCTTACTATTATCAAGCTTTCAATAACGGATGATTGTTTTAGTATGTAATTTCAGATTTTTCACTCCTACAGTTCTTAAGCATAGCTTATTGTCGTAAGTTAAGGAGTATCAAAATTTCAGTCCTAGTCTTAAGGAATTGGTCATCAATGATCTGATTTGGTTGAAGTAAAGCTTGAGACTCCTAATTTAAGTATATTCAATTTAGGGGTCTTCCAATATCCTTTACTTCAAACGCTATGGCTTTGTCAGAAACTGTCTCTACATCTATGGTAATAGGGATATTCAGGATTTAGTTTAAGTTTACTGAACTTCTTGCAAACTTAATCAATGCTCGAAGTGCTGAATTTGCATCTTCGCACGGCTGCAGTACGTCTTTGTTTACTAATCTCTCTCTCTCTCATTTTTTTTTTTTTTTTTTTTTAAATATGCCTTTAATAAAAATTTCTTTTCTTTTCTTACTATATTTTTTTTTCCTTTGTGAAGGTTGTCATTGTTCCTAGAGAATGCAGGCAAATCTTACATCCCCTTTATGCGGTGTCAACATTTGAACCTCTTATAGGTGATGATCTGTTGGATCTTACGATTCCCGAACTAGTGGACAGCTTGCTCTGGCTTTCACCTCATATAGAGATATATCGATGAGTTTTCACTTAGGTGACAGTCATAAGTATTCTTTTCAGGTACCGGATAAATTACATTAATGAATTCAAGACTTGGTATATGCTGTGAGGTTCTATTAAGATTGTGTTGATTAACCATTTTTGTTTGTTTTACTTGTTTATGCCTTTCATGTTAAAGGAGGTAAAGGTTCTCAAATAGTAGCTCTGATGTGATAAATCAAAACATAAATTTAATTTGAGTTTTTGAAATCAACATATTCTAACTATGCATTATGTACTTTAAGGTGGAGTTAGGATTTTGCTTAATTATTTGTCATTTGTCTTTGGAAAAAAAAAAAAAAAAAAAATCATTATTTACTTTTAGGTAGAGTTAGGATAATTTTTTATTTTGTGAATATTTGTCACCAGCGGTTCGCTGACTGAGGGTAAATAACCTATTATCCGTAATTAATTCTTTTCTGTTTCCTATCGAGAAGAAAATGGGAAAAATAATTGTATCCTAAGACAATGTCCTTTTTGTGGATAGGAACTATTGTTTCGTTCTCATACAAGGACAGCTTATTCACGAAGGAAAGACTCCTAGTTGTTGCCAATCCCTTCCATTTCATGTTGGCAGAATTGTCTCGAGAGTTAAGATTGAACATACTGCGAATTTTTTGCTCGGCCTGCTTCAGAGAAAGTTTCTATTTTCAGACAATATCTGGAATGAGCTTCATCATCTTTATTTAATTTGGGAATAAGTTTAGTTATCTGTTTGATGGAGATAAATAATTCTGCTTTCTTTCGAATTCTCATGTAACGTTGAATGTATCATTTCGACTTAAACTTTCGTGAAGCAAACCGTTTGACGTATATTGTATGTAGCAGTAGCTGGGATATATTTTTACTGATGACTAGGTTGCTTGCCCTGCGTTTTAACATCTTCTGATTAGCTATCTTTATGTTAATAGCATGTTGAGAGATATTATCCCGGACGTACTATGATGGCATAAAATCATCGGATTTTTCCCACAATTGTTCACTGTTTGACCATATGGTAATACAAGAATAATTGTCTTTTTTAGCTGAGATATATTAATATCATGGAGAAGGAAATTTTTGTTATTATCAAACCCCAAAGAATTGAGTTTTTTTAATTCTTTGTATACAAAAGTAACAAAGCTTTTGTAAAATGCGATAGATTTTGATGGCCTTTTAAATGAAATACAAAAGATGAAAAGAATTGGCAGAATCAAGGAGGGAAATAGTGAATTGGAAGTAGGAAATTCAAATACCTAATCCTAAAATGGGTATATAAAATTGAATAAAAGAGTAGATATTTTTACTTAATTTTTTTTGGGGTAATTTTATGGTTGTTGGTGGAGTCAACCTTGTGAAATGGTGTTTGGGGGGGAGTTGTCTCGGTGGTGTGGTGGTGGAGGTGATATGTTTGTAATCTAAACATAAACAAGACGAACATCAAGGACTTGGTGACTTGGCCATATGTTTTTAGGGCCCCACTTCGGGTTTTAGCCATCATTTTAAGGTTTTTTTTTTTTTTTTTTTTTTTTGGGGAGTCCAACTAGAAAGTTGACAATAACGTAATGTTTTGTTGGTAATTTTGTTGAGTTATTCCTATCCATAACCCAATCTTACAATATTCTCTCACAATCCCTGATTTGACGGTCTCGCTTGCTTGCTATGAAACCTACCTGTCTATTACAAGCTAACCAATTACGAACTGTCACATTTGGGATTGTGAGAAATATTGTGAGATTTGATTGTAGACCTAACATCTATATTGCTATACTCACCATAGCAACCTTTTTGTCAAATTATTTTGTGAGTCTTATTACTGCCTTATTTGCTTTTAATCATATTTGTCATTACTTTTACCTATATTTTTTATATAAAATACTATATTTAGTAAGGTCATGCTATACGTACTAACGATTTTACTAATCAGCGTACTAACCTTTGTTAAATTACTAGGTACCCGTACATGCGTATGGTACCCGTATTATGCTTTAGGTTAGTACGTTGGTATAAAATTCGTTAGTACGCATGTATTATTGATTTAGTAATGTCAATAGTGGCTGACAATAAATTTGTTCTTCTTCCTCCTCCTCATAAATCCGACTTCCTCACAATAAACAAACAGTTGCCTTACATTCTAATCGCAAAAAACCAGCAACTTGCTCCCAAAAACTCAGCAACCTTCTCCATTCAAATCCCAAAATCACCCAAACCGCAAAAACCCATAGCCTACTCCATTCAAATAAAAAAAAACCTAGCAATCTCCTCAATTTAAATTGAAAAATCAATCTAAATAGCAAAAACCAGCAACCTCCTCTCAAAACCCAGCAACCTTCTCCATTCAAATCCCAAATGGACCCAAATTGCAAAACCTAGCACCCTACTCCGTTCAAATCGAAAAAACCCAGCAATCTCCTCCATTCAAATCGCAAATCCATCCAAATAGAAACAGCCAAAAACTATAGCCTCCTCTAAAAACCGAGCAACCTCCTCCATTCAATCACAAAATTAACCCAAATCGCAAAAACCCAGCAGCTTATGCCATTCAAATAAAAAAAACCCAACAACCTCCTACATTCAAATCGCAAAATCGACTCAAATCGCAAAAATTAATAGCCTTCTCACAAAACCCAGCACCCTGAAGTGAAAATATGAAGAAGTAAGAGATGAAATGAACAGATCGACAATGGAGAGAGAAAATGGTTTTAGGGCTTGACAAGGAATGAAAAAATGGGAAGTAGAACACCCACCTTTTGGAATTGAAAAGTGGGTATAAAAGTTCACTCGGTTTTCCCCCAAAAGCGGTTGGACCGGCGAGTTGCTACAGTAAACCAGTCCAACCGTCGGTCAACGGTAGTTATACTCCCGATTTTTAGGCCTGCCCGGCCCAACTCAGTGGCCGGTTCCCAGTCAAATCGGTTAAAACGACTGGGCCAGGGCTGGGACGGGTTTTAAACATTGCTTAAAGCCTTCTACACTCGCTTGTCACAACCCTATTGGAATTGGTCATAACCAAAGTTAAAAGAAGGGGGTGTCAAATTGACACGACCTTATTCCGTCATGTCGTGACAAAAGCAGCAAGTGTGGTAAATGTACGAGGTAAAAGAGTTTTGCAAAGCATTCACATGGGGTGTGATAGTTGAAAAGTCACGTGTGTTTCCTCCTAGCACATTGGCAATACTTTATAAGACTTTTTAGGAAGGAGATGCCCATGAAAGGGGATTGCAAGAACCATTAGGAGTTGTTATTCATAGTCGATGATGAAGAAGGGATTGGGCCATCCCTGCATAAACTGGTCGAGAGTTGGAGTTGCTTCCATAATGAGTCCATGATAGGATGAAAGTAGTATACCTCAAGTTGATGAATGACATATGTGTAGGCTTACCCCTCTCAAGTATGATGTTAGAGTGCTGCATAGACTATTACGCTACATGAAAACTCTAGGCTCGTGACACAAAGGTAAGGCTAGTGACTGAAATGAAGTCATAACAAGGTAGCTTTACTGCAAGGTGTGGCTGGATCACTTCTTTTTCATGAAGGGCTAATTTTTTTCATGAAGAGCTAATGTTTGTTGGATTCAACTTTTATGATAATATGACCATCTCTTTGTCAGGAATTTCAAGATTGAAATTTGGGTGAGTCCAATTACCATAGGATATTGAAATGAATGTTCATCCATCCCTGAAAGTGGTATCAAAACAAATTGAATAGAAGTTATACCTGCGGCAACATGAGATGAAAGTGAGTTGCTTATTGACCGCTTCACCTTTCATTAAGAGTAATATTATGTTCACAACTCAATCTCACAACCTTCTTTGACAATTCCAATGTGGCAGCTGAGTTGGCAATTGTCAACTCTGACCACACCCAAAACACAAAATGACTTTGACTAAATACGAATGGTCGTTTATTAGAAAAGAACAATCGTTCCTTCAAAATAAAGCTGGTCAAAGACCAGTCCCAAGCAAGCCTAAGCCTAGGCTCGTTTGGACCAGTCCCAAGCCCATGAGAAATATGAGGACCCAGATCGGTCTCTAGGACTGGTCTTATGGGCCTGGATAATTTCTTTTCCCCCATGTTCTTTTTTTTATATTTTAGGGGTGAACTGAAATTTTATAAGGGGTTTTTAGTATTTTTCAGGGGTAAATTAGTAAGTTTCTAAAAATTTAATTAATTCAAAAAAATAATAAATTAATTAATAGTTAATTTTAATTTTTAACATAAATTCATATTTCACACATTCACGTTTTACAAATAAACAATTATATAAATTTTTTTATTAAATTATTCATTTTCATCGTCAACAATATTTACATCATTCAAATCTTTATTCCTAAAGAGTTTGAGTAGTTCGGGATCTTCANTTGAACAAATCTTTCAAAATATTTATCTTCAGCCATATTAATAGGTTGATCAGTTGCAGCAATATATAAAGCTAACTGTTCCCTATATACATCAGAATTATAACGCTAAGTAGTATCCATATTAGTTATTTGAGTTTGATTGCTTTCTCTATTTTCATGTTGATTAATATGTTTATTAGCATGCATTTTTAAAGTACTAGTACTATTACCTGAATCAGCTTTATAAATATTTCCATAGTATTTGCATCTCGCTTTCTTGACTTGAACGCCATTTTCTGTCTCGTAAAACTTGTCGAAATACATCTAAACGTCTAATGTGTGTCTGTCTTCAGTTTCAATGGGCAGTTGATGAACCCGCCTCAGCTTGAGATGAAGTTGGACGAGGACGAGGACGACGATTATGAGGACGACTTCTAAAACCATCGGGAGCTGTCTGTGAAGGAATCGGGGCATATTTTGAGATGTATCAGATTCTGAGACTGAGAAAGCTGTGGGACTATTTGAATCTCCTACATTTATGTTAGTAAAATCAGCGAGACTAGGACTAAGATAGTAGTTTTCTTCATCATTGATATTGATAGGAGAGAAATATCTATCCATTGTAGTTGAAAAAAAAATTGATGTAGAAGAAATAAAAATTAAAGAAAGAGAATTGGAATATGGAAATTGGAATTTGGAAAATTGGAAATATGAATTGAAAATTGCAAAAACTAATAAAAATTAAAATAAGAGCAAATTGATAACAAAGAGATTAAGAGAATAAATGAATAATTGAGAGATTAGAGATTAGAGAAAATGACACAATGAGAGAATTTGAGTTGTGAGAAAAGATGAGAGTTTAGGGCTAATTTATAGAAAAGAAATGGGAAAAGAAAATGACGAAAAAGACCCCTCTAATGACTATAAAACAGCTATATTTCAAGGATAAAAGGGTAATTGGAAAAAACAAAAAAAAAAATTCTTTTTTTTTATTTGTTTTTTGATCAACCCGTCGGGTTGGTTGTTGTCAACCCGCTGGTCAACTCAGCGAGTTGGCGGTCCTTTCTCTAGAAAGGACAAAACAGCAACCCGCAAGTTGTCGGGTTGCCAATTCTCAACTTGGCCTGCCTTATTGGCAGTCTGGGTTGAACCCTCTTGAATGCGGGCCGGGTTAGGGTTGACTCGCCTAACCCGGCCCATTTGTTCCACCTCTAGTTTTGCCTTTCAAATAATAAATCAACTTCTTTTATTATTTTTAACCCACAAACGTTTAAATCTTTTCACCTTAACCCTTTTTGCTGTTTTAATTACACTTAAAATTCGTCACGTCGGATTTTTAAACCCAAACAAAAAAAATCAAAAAGCATTTTCAAGTTATATTCTCATTTCCAAACTTGGAAGGCATATCAGTTAGATTTCCTCAAAAAAAATTCCCTCCAAATAACCGTAACAAGAATCTGCAACCTCTCAAATGCAAGTTAAACCTTCTTGGACCCATTTCGGAAATCGCTTGTTTGGGTGAAAAAGGTGGTTTCTTTACTTCAATATCGATTTCTTTCTTAATCATTTTGTATTTTTATTTCCCTCCTAAAAACCGTAATCCTAAGCCTAAGAAACAAGAATCTGCAACCTCTCAAATGTAAGTAAAAGCTTCTTGGACCCATTTGGGAAATCGCTTGTTTGGGTGAAAAAGGTGCTTTCTTTACTTCAATATCGATTTCTTTCTTAATCTTTTTGTATTTTTATTTCCCTCCTAAAAACCGTAATCCTAAGCCTAAGAAACAAGAATCTGCAACCTCTCAAATGTAAGTAAACCTTCCTTGACCCACCCATTGGTAAATCGCTTGTTTGGGTGAAAAGTTGCTTTCTTTACTTCAATATCGATTCTTTCCTTCAAATCTTTTCTTTCTTAATCTTTTTGTTTTTTTTAACTTGTGATATCATTTGCTTACAGAATGCAGCAATGGCCTTTTTTTCCCCATAAAATTTTCGCTGAAGATGAATTTTTAGTTAGGAAGACTTTTGTTTCTTTCCTGTGTGGGTGCATTTTCTTTTTGCTAACCATGGGGCTTTACCTCAAGGTTAAATTTATTTAGATTTTTAAAAAAAGTTGTCTTCTAATAGTATTTCATAAACTTGTTTATTCTATAGGCTACTCAGGGTGTGATTCGATGGAGAACAGAATTGATAATCTTGATAGAATATCGGCATTGCCGGATTTAGTATTCACCATATTGTCATTCCTGTCGCTGAAAACACTGTTCGAACTAGTGTATTGTCTAAAAGTTGGAAAGAAACATGGCATACATGTCCCATTTTAGTACTTAGGACACAGTCATGGTGATTTTGCAAGGGCAAAAGAGGAGTTAAGTGTATAGACAAACTTTGCTAAACCGTCACATGGAGATGATAAGTTTAGGAAGCTCATGATTAGCTTTTCTTGTTTTTGAATGATCCAGAATTTGCAGCATTGGTCGATCGATGTGTTTGCTTTGCCATTGGAAGTAATGCAAGAGCTTAAACTTCAATTACCATTTTTCTGGGGACGATACAATTTGCCTCAAATTGTTTTTTGTGCAAAATCAATTGATGTGTTAGAGTGTATCACTGTAATCTGTCCCGTCCAAGAATTGGTGTGCAGTTGTCTTTGAGAAAATTGTGTCTGGTGGGTGTTTGTGTAGATGATCAAATGATTGAGAATCTCTTTGCTAGGTTGCCCATTGATTGAGTATCTGACAATTGAATCATCTAAAGGCTTTAAAAGCCTAGAGCTATTTAGTCTTACCGAACTCCATGAAGTCGAGTAAGTAACAATGTTGAACTCGAAAAGGTGGAGATCAATGCTTTGAATGTTCATTCAGTGTATTACTGATATGGAAACATGTGTGATCAATATAGCCTGTTGTAAGAATCTGAAATGCTTTATTATCAGACTTTCATAACGGATGATTGGTTATGTAAGTAATTTCAGATTTTTCACTCCTACAGTTCTTAAGCATAGCTTATTGTCGTAAGTTAAGGATTATCAAAATTTCAAGTCCTAGTCTTAAGGAATTGGTCATCAATGGATCTGATTTGGTTTGAAGTAAAGCTTGAGACTCCTAATTTAAGTATATTCAGATTTAGGGGTCTTCCTATCCTTACTTCAAACGCATGGCTTTGTCAGAAACTGATCTCTACATCTATGGTAATAGGGATATTCAGGAATTTAGTTAAGTTTACTGAACTTCTTGCAAACTTTAATCAATGCCTGAAGTGCTGAATTTGCATCTTCGCACGGCTGCAGTACGTCTTTGTTTACTAATCTCTCTCTCTCTCATTTTTTTTTTTTTTTTTTTTAAATATGCCTTTAATAAAAATTTCTTTTCTTTCTTACTATATTTTTTTTTTCTTTGTGAAGGTTGTCATTGTTCTAGAGAATGCAGGCACTTACATCCCCTTTTATGCGGTTCAAACATTGAACCTACTTTAGTGATGATCTGTTGGATCTTACGATTCCCGACTAGTGGCAGCTTGCTCTGGCTTTCACCTCATATAGAGATATATCGATGATTTTCACTAGGTGACAGTCATAGTTCTTTCAGGTACCGTAACTATGTTAGATTCTATTAAAATAATTTGTTAATACTTAATAGTTTAGTTTTATGATTATTATGTTATTGAATTATGGATTTATGTGACTAATGACTATATTGATATTCATGTTAGATTCAATATATGTGAATGTACTTATTGTATAGATAAATAATAATGATAATATTAAGTTTTTAGTAAAAAATCAACAATTCTAGCAGCATTTAGCTTTAAGTGGAGTTAGATTTGCTTAATTATTTGCATTTGTCTTGGAAAAAAAAAAAAAAAATCATTATTTACTTTTAGGTAGAGTTAGGATGAATTTTTATTTTGGTAATTTGTCACCAGCGGTTCAGCTGACTGAGGGTAAATAACCTATTGATCCGTAATTGAATTCTTTTCTGTTTCCTATCGAGAAGAAAATGGGAAAATAAATTGTATCCTAAGACAATGTCCTTTTTGTGGATAGGAACTATTGTTTCAGTTCTCATACAAGGAGCAGCTTTTTCACGAAGGAAAGACTCCGTGTTGCCAATCCCTTCCCATTTCATTTGGCAGAATTGTCTCGAGGAGTTAAGATTGAACATACTGCGAAATTTTTGCTCGGCCTGCTTACAGAAAAAGTTCTATTTTCAAGACAATATCTGGAATGAGCTTCATCATCTTATTTGAATTTGGGGAATAAGTTTAGTTATCTGTTTGATGGAGATAAATATTCTGCTTTCATTTCGAATCCTATGTAACGTTGAATAGGTATCATTTTCGACTTAAACTTCGTGAAGGCAAACCAGTTTGACGATATTGTATGTAGCAGTAGCTTGGATATATTTTACTGATGACTAGTTGCTTGCCCTGGCGTTTTAACATCTTCTGATTAGCTATCTTTATGTTATAGCATGTTGAGAGATATTATCCGGAGCGTACTATGATGGCATAAAATCATCGGATTTTTCCCACAATTGTTCACCTTTTGACCATATGGTATATACAAGATAATTGTCTTTTTTAGCTGAGATATATTGAATATCATTGAGAAGGAATTTTTTTGTTATTTATCAAACCCCAAAGAATTGAGTTTTTTTAATTCTTGTATACAAAAGTAACAAGCTTTTGTAAAATGCGATAGATTTTGATGGCCTTTTAAATGAAATACAAAAGATGAAAAAATTGGCAAGATATCAAGGAGGGAAATAGTGAATTGGAAGTAGGAAATTCAAATACCTAATCCTAAAATGGGTATATAAATTGAATAAAAGAGTAGATATTTTTACTTATTTTTTTTGGGTAATTTTATGTTTGTTGGTGGAGTCAACCTTGTGAAATGGGGTTTGTGGGGAGTTGTCTCGGTGGTGGTGGTGGTGGAGGTAGATATGTTTGTAATCTAAACATTAAAACAAGACGAACATCAAGGACTTGGTGACTTGGCCATATGTTTTTAGGGCCCCACTGGGTTTTAGCCACTCATTTTAAGGTTTTTTTTTTTTTTTTTTTTTTTGGGGAGTCCAACTAGAAAGTTGACAATTAACAAGTGATTTTTGTTGGTAATTTTGATTGAGTTATTCCTATCCATAACCCAATCTTACAATATTCTCTCACAATCCCTGATTTGACGGGTCTCGCTTGCTTGCTATAAACCTACCTGTCTATTTACAAGCTAACCATTACGAACTGTCACTTTGGGATTGGGATAGAATATTGTGAGATTTGATTGTAGACCTAACATTACTTATTGCTATACTCACCATGGCAACACTTTTTGTCAAATTATTTGTGTAGTCTTATTACTGCCTTATTGCTTTTAATCATATTTGTCATTACTTTACCTTAATCTTTTATATAAAATCTATATTTAGTAAGGGTCATGCTATACGTACTAACGAATTTTACTAATCAGCGTACTAACCTTTGTTAAATTAACTATGGTACCCCGTCTATGCTTATGGTACCCGTATTATGTTTAGGTTAGTACTTGGTTAGTAAATTCGTTAGTACGCATAGTATTTTTGATTTAGTAATTGTCAATAGTGGCAGTAGCAATAAATTGTTCTTCTTCCTCCTCCTCCTCATAAATCCGACTTCCTCACAATAAAACAACAGTTGCCTACCATTCTAATCGCAAAAAAACCACAACTTGCTCCCAAAAACTCAGCAACCTTCTCCATTCAAATCCCAAAATCGACCCAAACCGCAAAAACCAATAGCCTACTCCATTCAATAAAAAAAAACCTAGCAATCTCCTCAATTAATTGAAAAATCAATCTAAATAGCAAAAACCAGCAACCTCCTCTCAAAAACCCAGCAACCTTCTCCATTCAAATCCCAAATTGACCCAAATTGCAAAACCTAGCAACCTACTCCGTTCAACGAAAAAACCCAGCAATCTCCTCCATTCAATCGCAAAATCCATCCAAATAGTAAACAGCCAAAAACTAAGCCTCCTCTAAAATACCGAGCAACCTCCTCCATTCAAATCACAAAATTAACCCAATCGCAAAAACCCAGCAGCTTATGCCATTCAAATAAAAAAAACCCAACCACTCCTACATTCAAATCGCAAAATACGCTCAAATCGCAAAAATTAATAGCCTTCTCACAAAAACCCAGCACCCTGAAGTGAAAATATGAAGAAGTAAAGAGATGAAATGAACAGATCACAATGGAGGAGAAAATATGGGTTAGGGCTTGACAAGAATGAAAAAAATGGGAAAAGTAGAAAACCCACCTTTTGAATTGAAAAGTGGTATAAAAGTTCACTCGGTTTTCCCCCAAAGCGTTGGACCGGCGAGTTGCTACAGTAAACCAGTCCAACCGTCGGTCAAACTGAGTAGATTAATACTCCCGATTTTTAGGCCTGCCCGCCCAACTCAGTGGCCGTTCCCTCAAATCGGTTAAAACGACTGGCCAGGCTGGGACGGTTTTAACATTGCTTAAACCTTCTAACACTCGCTTGTCACACACACTATGGGAATTGGTCATAACCAAAGTTAAAAAAGGGGGTGTCAAATTGACACGACCTATTCCGTCATGTCGTGACAAAAGCAGCAAGTGTGGTAAATGTACGAGGTAAAAGAGTTTTGCAAAGCATTCACATGGGGTGTGATAGTTGAAAAGTCACGTGTGTTTCCTCCTAACATTGGCAATACTTTTAAGACTTTTAGGAAGGAGATGCCCATGAAAGGGGAGTGCAAGAACCATTAGGAGTTGTTATTCATAGTCGATGATGAAGAAGGGATTGGGCCATCCCTGCATAACTGGTCGAGAGTTGAGTGCTTCCATAATGAGTCCATGATAGGATGAAAGTAGTATACCTTAAGTGGATAATGACATATGTGTAGTCTTACCCCTCTCAAGTAGATGTTAGAGTGCATAGACTATTACTCTACATGAAAACTCTAGGCCCTGACACAAAGTCAAGGCTAGTGACTGAAATGAATCGTAACATGGTAGATTTACTGCAAGGTGTGGCTGATCACTTCTTTTCATGAAGGGCTAATTTTTTTCATGGAGCTAATGTTTGTGGATTCACTTTTATGATAATATGACCACTCTTTGTCAGAATTTCAAGATTGAAATTTGGGTGAGTCCAATTACCATAGGATATTGAAATGAATGTTTCCATCCCTGAAAGTGGTATCAAAACAAATTGAATAGAAGTTATACCTGCGGCAACATGAGATGAAAGTGAGTTGCTTATTGACCGCTTCACCTTTCATTAAAGTAATACTATGTTCACAACTCAATCTCACAACCTTTCTTGACAATTCCAATGTGGCAGCTGAGTTGGCAATTGTCAACTCTGACCACACCCAAACACAAAATGACTTTGACTAAATACGAATGGTCGTTTATTAGAAAGAAACAATCGTCCTTCAAAATAAAGCTGGTCAAAGACCGTCCCAAGCAGCCTAAGCCTAGGCTCGTTTGGACCGTCCAAAGCCCTGAGAAATATGAGGACCCAGATCGGTCTCTAGGACTGGTCTTTGGCCTGGATAATTTCTTTTCCCCCATGTTCTTTTTTTTTTTTTATATTTTAGGGGTGAACTGAAATTTTATAAGGGGTTTTTAGTATTTTCAGGGGTAAATTAGTAAGTTTCTAAAATTTAATTAATTCAAAAATAATAAATTAATTAATAGTTAATTTTAATTTTTAACATAAATTCATATTTCACACATTCACGTTTTACAAATAACAATTATATAAATTTTTTTATTAAATTATTCATTTTCATCGTCCAATATTACATCATTCAAATCTTTATTCCTAAAGAGTTTGAGTAGTTCGGGATCTTCAGGGTGCATTGTCTCTTCTCTGCATGAGTCCATCCCGTAAACACGTTATCACTTCAATCATCTCATCGGTTAAAGAACATCTTCTGTCTTCAACAATCGGACCACTCGTTGAAAATGTTGACTCAGATGCAATTGTAGAAACCGGCACAGATAAATGTCACGTGTCATTTAGGCTACAATGGGGAATCGACTTTCATGTTGGTTCCACCATTGAAGAATATCCATATCATGTTGCTCCTTCATCGTCATAAGGGACAAGTCCACTTGTAGATAGCGATTTAGCTCTTTGGTCCTGTATGTACAGCTGGAGCTGCTACTTTCCGGCACATTCACATACGTCCCATTGCTCGATTTTTAACGGAGGGTTGCATTATGGTCCTGATCCTCTCTCCTAACGTTCCACTTTCACTTCCACTTCTATTGTACATGTTCTCATATAAAGAAAAAAGCTTCCAATTTTTGTTTAAAGTTAGTCAAATAAGCGTATAATCATGTCCTAAATGCTGGCATAACTCAGTAATTATACAGTTTACTACGTGTATTTAAACCTAGGATCTAGAACAAGGCCTATCCATATAAGAGGAATATCTAACCAATATTCTCATATTTTTCTTCCATCTTTAAAACAATTTCCCTTAAATCGTTTATATCTATTTTAGCAAATTTTAGCAATTTGAATAAAATATCTAACACTAATTAGTATCGATAATAAATACCACTTAATGTATTACTAGCATCATAAATTTTTGAAGAAATTGATAAAAAAGTTCACAAACCGCCCAATCATCATAGCTGACAACTTCCTCTGGATAGTGCTTCTTGGTTGACGAAATCTATAATTTATTTCGCAGTTGGCAAAACTTTTTCCAACATCAAGTAGGTGAGTTCCGCGGATAGCAGGTTCGTACATAACTCAAAGGTCGAACCGTGGGTCCTCTTGCTTACAATATTTGACGTACTCCTGCCATTTTATTGCTACTCGCACATATGACGTAATCCGTAGTCACGCGCACCCTTTCCATCTTCAAATGTATAGCATCTAACCTACTTTAACTATCAAATTGATGATGTGGCAGCACATCTTGGTGAAAAAATTTGCCTTCACCATGCGGATCCAATTTCTTTTCAAATAAAGAGATTGTTGCGGTGTTAGCACTACATTATCTAGCGTTAGTGCTACAACTCTATCAGTTATAAATATTCTTGCAAAACTTCAAGAATTATAGAATAAATAGTTTCAGCACTATATTTTTCATATAATGGTTTAAAACCCATCAATTTTTGTTGTAAACCCCAATCATGATCTAAGAAATGTACTGACAGTTAAAAAATCGGTTTTTTGATCTACAAGTCTAATGTCTGATGTAAGTGCAATAGATATATTCCTAAAATTTTGAAATTGTTTTTAAGTTTATTATTCATTTTATTATAAAGTTTTAGTATATCTCTTCTACTTATACTTCTACTAACAGGATATATGCTGACAAAATACATTTTTAATTATGTGAATAAAATAAGGATTTTCAGATAAACAAATGGGAAGTCCGTAGCAACTATGAATCTGCTATTTCCTCTCGTGCAACATGTGCATTGTATTGCCTGTTGTGAGAGTTAAGGATAAAATTAAGTTGAGTTTGAATTTGTCTACCTGATCCGCTTGAAGAGTATCCGCAACTGCATTATTTGGGGGTGCTTCTTCTCCACGTGTCGTCGCATTTTCGAGTCCCCTTCTCATCGCCATAATGTTTCTACTAAATTACATATCCCACACGATTCTTCCCCTCCCCATTTGGCTTTGGCCGTTTGGATTTAGTGAAGTGTTGCCATACATCAAACACGACCTCTTTGATGGTCGGGGGGTTGGGCTATGCCCATGCCCGTTGACTCGTAGCTCGATGTTTTTGGCTACACCTCGTCCCGATCGAATGTGTTGTGGAATTGCACTGTGCTTTTGGAGGAAATAGTGAAAATGGATTGAACCCTTCCATTTCTTCGTGGATGGAATATAAAACTCATTTGGGGAATCCATTATAAATTTATGTAAAAATAATAATTAAAATAAAAAAAATAAATATAATATGAAATTATGAATAAGGAGATATTGAAAAATAGAAAAAAAAAAGAATAATATAAATAAATATATGATAAATTATAAATATAATATAATGAATGAGAATTTGATTGGAGATTTGGAGTAGAGAGATTGAGAGAATGAGAGAGTGATTGGTGTGAAAAAATGAAAGATTTTAGGGTTATTTATAGTGTAGTTGTTTGGGGGGGGGGGGTGTTTGGGGAATAAAAAAAAGTTATAATTTACAAATTTAACCGTTAGCTGGCATTGTGACTGTTGGCTGCTAGCCAACGATTAAAAAAAATTATAGCCATTGTAGCAGCCAACGGTTAGTAAAATAAAAAAATAATATATAATATATATATATATATATATATATATATATATATATATATATATATATATATATTATATATATTATTTTATATATATATATTTGTAACTTTAACTCTTGTAATTTATGTTTTTTTAAAATTTAAGAGGGTTTTATGTAATTGTACAAGACAAACTGAAAAAATACAAAAAATTGGGCCCAAGCCTGGGACCTTGGCGAGGGCCCCGTGGAGGCCCGGCTTCCTCCTTAGGTCTCGTTTTGAGACCAAGCCTCCTAGACCGTCCTCTCAAGGAACATCATTTCAAATAGTCATTCCACCTCTACTTCAAAAGGAATGATTGTTCTTTATAAAACAATCATTCTAAATAGTCATTCCTTAATAGAACGATCGTTTTTCCCTAAGGAACAATGGTTCGCTTTAAGGAACGTTTGTTTATGTTTAATCAAAGTCGTCAGTTGACATGATATGGTCAATTCTACTATCATGTTAGAGTTGTGAGATTGGTTGTAAGGGTATTTTTATTTCATTAATTATGTGTGTGGTGCATTGATGCACTTGATATCACGCATTTTCAAACAAAATGCCTGCACAACTTATTTCTTCCTCTTGTTCGACGTCGTTTCTGTAACACCTCTCTTCCTCTTATTAAGCACTTACGGGTCAATTTCCTTGAGACAAAAAAATTCCCTCCTAAAACCCTAACCCTAAGCCTAAGAATCTTTATCCCTCAACATAAAACCTTCTTGGACCCATTTGGGAAACGTTTGTTTGGGCGAAAGGTGCTTTCTTTACTTCATTTCAATTTCTTTCTTAATCTTTCTATATTTTTTATGTTTGAGTATATGTACTTACAGAATACAACAATGCTTTTCTTTACCCTTAAATTTTTGCCGAAGATGAAGTTTTAAGTTAGGAAGACTTTTGTTTTCTTTTATGTGTAGGTGCATTTCTTTTTGTTAACCATGGGCCAGTAGCTCGAGTGTTTAAATTTATTCAACCTCGGAATCATTTAAAATAATTGTCTTCTAATGTTTTTCATACACTTTTATTTATAGGCTACTCAGGCTGTGATGTGATGAAGAAGAGAATTGATAATCTTGATAGAATATCGGCATTGCCAGATTCAATCTTGCACCATCTTTGTCATTTGTGTCACTGAAACAAGCTGTTCGAACTAGTATATTGTCTAAAAGATGGAACGAAACATGGCATACATTTTTTATTTTAGTAATTAGTGATCACACTTAGAGGGCATTTGGATGGGGGTTATGTGGGATTACTGGGGTTATGTTGTCTTATATTACTTGATTATCACGTTTGGTTGTCAAATAATATAAGATTCCGATAATTTTCAAATACCAATAATAGTTACTGTTGGTAATATTGGAGGTAATCTGATTACCTCTATTTTCTTAGGTATTGTAAGATTGCTAAGGTAATCTTTTTTTTTTTTTTTTTTTAGTTACAATTTTATCCCTTATTAATAAAATTTTAGGACAATAATACCCTTAGGGTGTGTTTGGTTTAGGGAATGTTGGATTACTGAAAAGTTAGATTACCTTGAAGATTACTAGGAATCTTTAAGAAAATGTGTTTGGTTAGTTGGAATAAATTGTTGGGTATGTTTTATTAATATGTTTGGTTGGGAGGAATAAATTGGCAGGTATGTTATTTAAATTACTGAATTGTCCTCTAATTAAATATTATTATTATATTATTATTTAATATTGTTATTTAGATTATTATTTGGATTATTATAACCCTCTTATATTTAAAAACTTAGCAAAAACAACCTCATAATAAAAGTTTGAAAAATCAACAATGCACCCCCACCAATCCAGCCACTGCTAGCCGACAGGCTAGCAACCTAACGGCACATGAAAAGCCAAAAAATGGTTGTTTTTCAGCCAGATCTGTCACGATCTGTTCATTTTCGGCAAGATATTTGGCCGAAAATGGCCATATCGGCACATGAAGGCCATTTTCTGGCCTTCCATGCGCCGTTAGGTTGTCGGCTATCTGAGGCCGGCGGTGGTTGTTGGCGGCCAGCAGTGGCTGGGTTGGTGGGGGCGGTGGCTTGGGTGGCCTGCAATTTGTTTTGGATTCAAAGGTAATTTTGTCCAAAAAGTTAATTATTTGGGGTGAAATAGAAAAGCTATATTCATGTAAATTAATTTAAAAGTAAGGAGGCGTTTGGTTGGGGGTTATGTGGGATTACTGGAGTTATGTCATCTTATATTATTTTATTATCACGTTTGGTTGTCAAGTAATATAAGATTTCGGTAATCTTTAAATACCAATAGTTTACGGTTGGTAATATTAGAGGTAATCTGATTACCTCCATTTTCTTAAATATTGTAAGATTACCAAGATAATCTTTTTTTTGTAACAGTTCTATCCCTTATTAACAAAATTTTAGGACAATAATACCCTTACTTTTAAATTAATTTACATGAATATAGCTTTGACTATTTCACCCTAATTAATTAACTTTTTGGACAAAATTACCCTTGAATTCAAAAGAAATTCCAGCCCACCCAAGCCACCACCCCCACCAATGACCAACCCAACCATTGTTGGCCGTCGGCAGCCGACAACCTAATAGCGCATGGAAGGCTTGAAAATGGCTTTCGTGTGTTGATATGACCATTTCTGAATAGATATCTGGTCAGAAATGGCCAAATCGTGACAGATCTGGCCAGAAACGACCAGATCTAGATCTGGCCGTTTTCCAACCAGATCTGTCACGATCTGGCCATTTTCGGCTAGATCTCTGGCTGGAAATGGCTTGGCCGGAAATGGCCATATCGGCACACGGTTGCCATTTTCTGGCCTTCTGTGCATCTTTAGGTTGTCGACTGCCAACGGCTGGCAATGGTTGTGGGGGTGCATTGTTGATTTTCCAAACTTTTATTATGGGGTTGTTTTTGCTATGTTTTTAAATGTAGGGGGGGTTATATAATCCAAATAATAATCTAAATAATAATATTTAATTAGAAGACAATTCAATAATTTAAATAATATACCTGCCAATTTATTCCTCTCAACCAAACATATTAATAAAATATAGCTACCAATTTATTCCAACTAACCAAATATATTTTCCTAAAGATTCGCAGTAATCTTCAAGGTAATCTAACTTTCTAGTAATCCAACATTCCTAGTAATCTAATATTTCCAATAATCCAATATTTGTTTAACCAAGCGCACCCTCATGGTTATTTTGGACAGGTAGAAGAGATGTTGAAGTGTATGGAACAAACTTTACTAAACCGTCACATGGAGATGGTAAGTTTAAGGAAGCTCGTGATTAGCTTGTCTTGTCTTTGGAACGATCAAGAATTTGTAGCATTAGTAGATCGATGTGTTGGCTTTGCAATTGGAAGTAATGTCAAAGAGCTTAAACTTCTATTTCCAATTTTCAGAGGAGGATACAATTTGCCTCAAATTGTTTTTTATTTTTTTATTTTTTATTTTTTATTTTTTTTTGTGCAAAATCCATTAATGAGTTGGAGTTGTGGAGTTTTATGGCTGTAATCTGTCCAGTCCAAGAATTGGTGTGCAGTCTTTGAGAAAATTTTGTCCAGTGGATGTTTATGTAGATGATCAAATGATTGAGAATCTCTGTGCTAGGTGCCCATTGCCTGAGTATCTGACAATTGAATCACCTAAAGGCTTTAAAAGCTTAGAGCTATTTGGTCTTAACAGACTCCATGAAGTCAAGGTAAGTAACAATGATGAACTCAAAAAGGTGGAGATCAAAGCATTGGATGTTCATTCAGTAACTATTACTGATGAAAACATGTGTGATCAATATAGCCTCTTGTGAGAATCTGAAATACGGTTGTATCCAACTTCTTCATAGCGTTATCTATTATAAGACCAAATGAATTTTCCAACATTTCACCTTAATTACATTTGAAATTATAATGTTTCAGACGGGATCAATTGCAAGCAAGATGTTTGTTAGCATACCTAATCGACTATACCACATTCATTAAATGTTAACTCTTCTTGTATGTTTGATGTGTTGAACTTGTTGGTGAATATTTTGATAACTTATTACTATGTTTCTCTGTTCTAATCGTCCCATTGTCATGTCTCTTACCTCATACGCCTCTGCTTTATCTCTTGCTAGCATTGTGAATCATATGATGGACACCGTACATTTGTTTAAGTGAAATTCTCTACCACTTTAATAAAATTTTCAATAGCATATAGACTTTTCATGATTAATTATAATCTAAGCCTATTTAATATTAGCTAACACCCTGGACTAATTCCAAATCAAGCTTCATATTCTTTAAGAGCTGTTGCAATGTCTTCTCCTAATGAGACAAGAAATGAAATATCCTTCACTTTCATCACGGCTTTTATAGTTTTCTATCCATACTCTTACTTGGATCATCTACCTACTCTTTTCTCCTTCAATTTCTCTCAAATGATGCACCCTTGTTATCTCTACATCATCTTCTTCCTCACTTTCATCGTCAATACTCGGACATCCTTATGCGCCTATGATATTCGATACACAAACTGCAGTAATCATCTTTATTTTGAATTTGAGGAATAAGTATAGTTATCTGTTTGAAGGAGATATTAGTAGCCACTAAAAAATTCTGGTTTTGTTATGCCTGAGAAAGTAGGGTTGACGCCGAGCCTTGTCAACATGGACAATCAGAGCCTTGTCAGCATGTGAGCGGCATGCTTCTGCTAGTGCAGTGGGTATGCGCCAGATTGGCGAAAGGCTAGAAATGGTTCACATGTCCAATCCCTACACAAGTCGAGAAAATCACTCGAGCAGGTGAGCAATGGGACACAGAGAAGGATTTGCACGGCATTTGCCTCACCACAAATTTAGTAATCATTACCTTAATCCATCCCACTAAATAGAGGGCTCCTCTCCCATTTGTGGGATTGTCTAAATTTTACTCTGAAACAACTCTCTCTCTCTCTCTCTCTCTCCCCCTCCCTCTCTCTCTCTCCCCCCTTGTACTCTCAAACCTATAAATCAGCTCGCTGAACACAACTTGACTTTATACATTAATACAACATCAGTGGACGTAGGATTCGCTTGTTTGAGCATCCGAACCACTTTAAATATTGTTCTTCATCCCATATTCAATCAAACACCCCCATATTCACGTGTGACTTTTGAGTTTGCTCAACATTTCCAACGTGTGATTAGTTGGTGTCAAAATCAAGCATCAACATGTTTCATTATCGAATTCTCACGTAATGTTGGGTAACTTTGAATAGGCATCAGTTTTCAACTTAAACTTTCGTGAAGGCAAATCAGTTTGACGTATATTGTATGTAGCAAGAGCTTGTACTATAATTGTACTGGTGTAAGTAGGTTTCTTGGCCTGGTGTTTTAGAATAATATTATGTGTACAACTAAATCATACAACCAGATATATAAACAAATAAAAATTTTATATAACTCATGTAAAATGACCACCCTATCCTATTTTTTTGCCTGTTTGTATGTTTGGTTGTATAACTCAGTTATAAGTATAACATTACTCGACATTTTAGCATCTTCTAAATCTATTAATATTTACTAGCCATCTTTATGTTAATAGCATTTTGAGACACTGACAAGAATTAGGAAACTTATATGTTATTAGGGTAACATTATCGCATATCAATCATTGGATACTTCGATGGTCGTTTATTGCAAAACCATTGGAGATGGTTGATACGAAAAATAATATTACCCAGAGCGAACTATGACGGCATAAAATCAGTGGTTTTTTCTCACAATTGTTCACTATTTGACCATATGATTTTATTTAAACAAAGATAATTGTTTTTTTATGTTGAGATGTATTGAATAACATTGAGAAAAATTATTTACAAACCAGAAGCTTGTTTCTTGAATGAGTTATGCAAATGAAACAAGTGGGTAGTACTAGGAAATTCTATCATGTAAAACAAAGAAATTGATAATGACGATAAGAGTTGATTCAAGTTAATTAAGTGACTACTACTTCCTTTCACACACCTTTGTCAACTTATTTTGCAAGCCTTATAGTTGCCTTATTTGCTTTTAATCATGTTTTATCGTCATTTTTACATACAATCTTTTAATATAAAATAATATCTTTAGTAATCGTCAACCATTCGTATGAAAATAATTTTTTTAGGACAATACTACACTCACAAACCTTTCTCACTAACTTTCTTTCACAAACGCGACGTGTTAGCTTGCAATGGGTTATGTCTATCCGACAATGAGTCCTGTCTAACCAAATGTGAGCTAACTAATTGCAAGCTGTTACATCGCGTTTGTGAGATAAAGTTGTGAGAAGTGTTTGTCAACCTATTTTTATTCATATTTTATTTTATTTTATCACCGAGTATGTTTGGGCTAGCTTGTATGCATCTCGACTAATCTCCGAGGACTTTGAAATTGTCGGCCTTGGGTACAAGGCCCAGTTGCCACCCTTATTAGGGTTTGCAGAGATTTGAACTCGCCTAGTTGCCACCCTTATTAGGGTTTGTAAGGACTTGAACTCGGGAGACCATGTTAGATCCTAAATTTTTTGTTCTTTTACCATCATGGGGACTTGAATTTGGAAGACTAGGTTAGATCCTCTTTTGCTCTTTTTACTAACAGGCCACCCAGTGAGGTTATATGACAATAAATTTATTCTTTAAGCCTTTTACACATTGCATGTTACATTATGGGAATTGGTCATGACCAAAGTTAAAAGAAAGGATGGTGCTAAAGGCAAGACTAGTAACTAAAATGAAGTCATAATAAGGTATAGCCTTATTGCAAGCTGCAGTAGGATCACTTCTTTTTTGGGTAAACGACTTTTCCCTATTAAAATAATGGTTTAATGAATCTTTCCCATCCACAAATTTTTAAAATACCACTTTAGTTGCGCGTGGACAGACTTGCAATATGTAGGCAAGCCCTTAGCCCCCCCTATTCCGCTCTCTTTGCCAACAAAAGCCATCCAACCTACTACAAACAACCTTTCTAGGGCCTCCCTTTGGTTCCCCAGTCTTCTGGAAGCCAAAACACCCACTCCTCCGATGCCCTCTAACTGTTCGACAAAATGCAACAATGACCTTAACAACAAACACCAACCAAATATCCCCTAAATTGGCACCAACAACCAATAATTTCATAAAATATATAGATTATTACTTGTTCTTCCTCTTCTTCCACCTCCATGCAGGAATTTACGCTGACGTCCTCCTCTTCATTTTCAATTTTGAATCCTGTCGTCCCTTCTTCTAGCGGCGGGATTTCTTCTGCCGACGCCCTCTCCTCTGCTGGCGAGGTGTCCTCTGCCGATGGAGCAACTTCAGTCATCGGAATTTGCTCCATCGCAACCTCTTCTTCTCCATTTTTGGTAGACCCAATGGTGCCTATAATTTGGGGAGTGGATGGGTTTTTTCCGATTTCTTTGAGAATCTCAGCCATTGTAACTTAACCAATTATGGCAAGGAATGGAAAAATGCAAAGAGCAAAGAAATTGAGAAATGGCAGAAAATTGGAAGAAAAAACGAGAGAGAGGAAGGTGTTTGAATCGTGTTTTGAGAAAGAGAAATTGAGAGGAGTGTATTTTGCCTTTCAAATTTTAAATCAAATTTTTTTAACCCACAAACGTTTAAATCTTTTCACTCTAACCCTTTTTACTGTTTTAATTAAACTTTAGTGTGCCATGTCAGATTTTTTAATCCAAAAAAACAAAATCAAAAACCTTTTCAAGGTTATATTCCCAATTCGAAACTTGGGAAGGCATATCACAAATTTTCTGAAAAAAAATCCCTCCAAAAAACCGTAACAAGAATCTGCAACCTCTCAAATGCAAGTAAAACCTTCTTGGACCCATTTGGGAAATCGCTTGTTTGGTTGAAAAAAGGTGCTTTCTTTACTTCAATATCGATTTCTTTTTTAATTTTTTTGTATTTTTATTTCCCTCCTGAAAACCGTAACCCTAAGCCTAAGAAACAAGAATCTGCAACCTCTCAAATGTAAGTAAAACCTTCTTGGACCCATTTGGGAAATCGCTTGTTTGGGTGAAAAAGATGCTTTCTTTACTTCGATATTGATTTCTTTCTTAATCTTTTTGTTTTTTTGTTTTTTTGTTTTTTTTTTTTGGGATATCATGTACTTACAGAACACAGCAATGGCCTTTTTTTCCCCATAAAATTTTCGCTGAAGATGAAGTTTTTAGTTAGGAAGACTTTGTTTTTCTTTTCTGTGTGGGTGCATTTCTTTTTACTTAACCATGGGACTGTAGCTTAAATGTTTAAATTTATTCAACCTCAGGATTATTTAAAATAAGTTGTCTTCTAATAGTATTTCATAAACTTGTTTATTCCATGGGCTACTCAGGGTGTGATTCGATGGAGAACCGAATTGATAATCTTGATAGAATATCGGCATTGCCGGATGAAATATTGCACCATATTTTGTCATTCGTGTCACTGAAACAAGCTGTTCGAACTAGTGTATTGTCTAAAAGTTGGAAAGAAACATGGCATACATGTCCCATTTTGGTACTTGAAGATCACCCTCACCGTGATATTGCAAGGGTAAAAGAGGTGTTGAAGTTTATGGAACAAACTTTACTAAACCGTCACATGGAGATGATAAGTTTAAGGAAGCTCATGATTAGCTTGGCTTGGTTTTGGGATGATAAATTTGCAGCATTGGTAGATCGATGTGTTTGCTTTGCAATTGGAAGTAATGTCAAAGAGCTTAAACTTCGATTTCCATTTTTCTGGGGACGATACAATTTGCCTCAAATTGTTTTTTGTGCAAAATCAATTAATGTGTTAGAGTTGGATCACTGTACTCTGTCACCTCCAAGAATTGGTGTGCAGTTGTCTTTGAGAAAATTGTGTCTGGTGGGTGTTTATGTAGATGATCAAATGATTGAGAATCTCTTTGCTAGGTGCCCATTGATTGAGTGTCTGACAATTGAATCATCTAAAGGCTTTAAAAGCCTAGAGCTATTTAGTCTTAGGAAACTCCATGAAGTCGAGATAAGTAGCAATGCTGAACTCAAAAAGGTGGAGATCAATGCATTGAATGTTCATTCAGTAACTATTACTAATATGGAAACATGTGTGATCAATGTAGCCTGTTGTAAGAATCTGAAATGCTTAGTATTATCAGATCTTTCAATAACGGATGATTGGTTATGTAATGTAATTTCAGATTTTTCACTCCTCCAGTTCTTAAGCATAACTTATTGTCATAAGTTAAGGAGTATCAAAATTTCATGTCCTAGTCTTAAGGAATTGGTCATAATTGGATGTGATTTGGTTGAAGTAAAGCTTGAGACTCCTAATTTAAGTATATTCAGATTTCATGGTCATCCAATATCCTTTACTTCAAATGCTATGGCTTTGTCAGAAACTGATCTCTACATCTATGGTTATGATGATGATATTCAGGTTGATATTCAGGTTTTAGTTAAGTATATTGAACTTCTTGCGAAATTTAATCAGTGTTCTGAAGTGCTAAATTTGGGACATTGCACGGGTGCGGTACGTCTACATTTACTAATCTCTCTTTTTAAATATGCTTTTAAAAAAATTCTTTTCTTACTAATATTTTTTTTTTCTTTTTTTCTTTTTTCGCATTTGTGAAGGTTGTCATTGTTCCTAGAGAATGGAGGCAAATCTTACATCCCCCTTTATGCGGTGTCAGACATTTGAACCTCCTTATAGATGATGATCTGTTTGATTTTACAATTCCCCAACTAGTGGACAGCTTGCTCTGGCTTTCACCTCATATTGTGACTATATCGATGAGTTTTCCCTTAGGTCACAGACATGAGTATTCTTTTCAGGTACCAGATATATTACATTAATGAATTCAAGACTTGGTATATGCTGTGAGGTTCTATTAGGAGATTTTGATTGATTAACCATTTTTGTTTGTTTTACTATGTTTATTCCTTTCATGTTAAAGGAGGTAAAGGTTCTCTCAAATAGTAGCTCTTGATGTGATAAATCAAAACATAAACAATAGCTAATCTAGATAATAACATGCTAGTTTTTGAAATCAACATATTCTAATTATGCATTATGTACTTTTAGGTGTAGTTAGAATTTTGCTTAAGGAAGAGCAATATTTAATTATCATTTTGTCTTTTAAAAAAAAAAATAATAATAATAATAATTCATTATGTAGTTCAGGTAGAGTTAGGATGAATTTTTTATTTTTGGAATTATGTAGTGCTGAATGAGGGTAAATAACCTATTGATCAGTAATTGAATTCTTTTCTGTTTCCTATCGAGAAGAAAATGGGAAAAATAAATTGGATCCTAAGACAACGTCCTTTTTGTGGATAAGAACTATTTTTTTTTTGCCATTGATTTTTTGTTTCAGTTCTTATACAAGGAGCAGCTTATTCACAAAGCAGAGAATCCTAGTTGTTGCCAATCCCTTCCCATTTCATGTTGGCAGAATTGTCTCAAGGGAGTTAAGATTGAACATACTGCGACATATTTTGCTCAGCCTGCTTCTGTAGACAGGTTCTCTTTAGAGAGGAAGACCTCAGAAAAGCGTTCTTACGGAGAAAGGTTCTATTTTCACGACAATATCTGGGATGAGCTTAATAATCTTCATTTGAATTTGAGGAATAAGTTTAGTTATCTGTTTGATGGAGATAAATAGTTATCTGTTTGATATCAGTAGCAACTAAGAAATTCTGGTTTCATTATCGAATTCTCATGTAACATTGGGTAACTTTCAATAGGTATCAGTTTTCGAGTTATATTTTCATGAAGGCAAATCAGTTTGACGTATGTTGTATGTAGCAGTAGCTTGTGAAGTAATTTTGCTTGCCCTGGCGTTCTAACATCTTCTGGTTAGCAATCTTTATGTTAATAGCATGTTGAGAGATTGACTAGAATCAGGAAACTTATATGTTATTAGGGGAACGGTATGGCATTTCGATCATTGGATTCTCTGATGGTTGTTTGTTGTGAGACTGTTGGATTTCTTCGATGGTTGATATGAAAAATAATATGATGGCATAGAATCATCAGATTTTTCCCATAATTGTTCACTGTTTGACCATATGGTATTATTTAAACAAAGATAATTGTCTTTATAAACTGAGATATATTGAATATCATTCGGAAGGAAATTTTTGTTATTACATCAAACCTCAAAGAATCCAGTTTTTTTAATTACTTGTATACAAAAGTAACAAAGCTTTGTAAAATCTCATTTAAAACTTAAATGCAATAGATTTTGATGGCCTTTAAAATAAAATACAAAAGATAAAAGAATTGGCAAGATATCAAGGAGGGAAATAGCGAATTGGAAGTAGGAAATTCAAATCCCTAATCCTAAAATGGGTATGTAAAATTGAATAAAAAGAGTAGATATTTTAACTTGATTTTTGCTGGGGTAATTTATATATTGTTGGTGGGGTCAACCTTGTGAAATGGTGTTTGTGGGGGAGTTGTCTCGATGGTGGTGGAGGTGGATATGTTTGTAACCTAAACATTAAAACAAGACGAACATCAAGGACTTGGTGACTTGGCCATGTGTTTTTATGACCCCACTTAGGGTTTTAGCCACTCATTTTAAGTTTTTTTTTTTTTGGGGAACCCAGCTAGAAATTTTGATTGAGTTATTGCTATGAGTAATGCTAGGTCAATAACCCAATCTTACAATAATCTCTCACAATCCTTGATGTGGCAGCTTGTAATTGGTTAGTTCGTAAATGGGTCTCGCTTGTTTGCTATGAGTCATGCTTTCCCATTTGAGAGCTAACCAATTACGAGCTGTCACATCGAGGATTGTGAGAGAATGTTATGAGATTAAATTGTAGACCTAGTAATATTGTATTGCTATACTCACCAATGGCAACACTTTTTGTCAAATTATTTTGTGAATTTTATTACTGCCTTATTTGCTTTTAATCATGTTTTTTCATTACTTTTACATATAATCTTTTGATATAAATACTACATTTAGTAATTGTCAATCAGTGGTATGACAATAAATTTGTTCTTAAAGCCTTCTACACATCGCTTGTCACACACACTATGGGAATTAGTCATAACCAAAGTTAAAAGAAGGGGGTGTCAAATTGTCACGACCTTATTCTGTAATGTCGTGACAAAAGCAACAAGTGTAGTAAATGTACGAGGTAAAAGAGTTTTGCAAAGCATTCACATGGGATGTGATAGTTGAGACGTGACGTGTTTCTTCCTGGCATATTGGCAATACTTCAAAAGACTTTTTAAGAAGGAGATACTCCATGAAAGGGGAGTGCAAGAACCGTTAGGAGTTGTTTTTCATAGTCGATGATGAAGAAGGGATTGGGCTATCCCTGTACAAACTGGTCGAGTGTTGGAGCCGCTTCCATAATGAGTCCATGACAAGACGAAAGCAGTAGACCTCAAGCCGATGAATGACATACGTGTAGGCTTACCCCTCTTAAGTAGGATGCTAAAGAGCTGCACAGATTGTTACGTTGCATGAAAACTCTAGGCCTGTGACACAAAGTCAAGGCTAGTGATTGAAATTAAGTCATAACAAGGTAGCTTTAGTGCAAGGTGTGGTTGGATCACTTCTTTTTCATGAAGAACTAATGTTTGTTGTATTCAACTTTTATGATAATATGACCATCCCTTTGTCAGGAATTTCAAGATTGAAATTTGGATGCATCCAATTACCATAGGATATTGAAATGAATGTTCACCCATCCCTGAAAGTGGTACCAAAACAAATTGAATAGAATTTGTATCTATGACAACATGAGATGGAAGTGAGTTGCTTATTAACCGTTTCACCTTTCATTAAGAGTAATACTATGTTCATAACTCAATCTCACAACATTCTCTTACAATCTCAACGTGACAGCTGAATTGGCAATTGTGAGCTCTAACCATACCCAAAACACAAAATGACTTTGACTAAATATGAATAGTCGTTCTTTTATAATAAATGATTGTTCTTTATAAATGAACAATCGTTTCAAATAGTCATTCCTTAATGAAGAATAATCGTTCGTCTTTAAGGAACGATTGTTCATGTTTAGTCAAAGTCATCAGTTAACGTGATAGAGTCAATTTTGCTATTACATTAGAATTGTGAGACTAAATTATAAGCGTATTTTTCTTTCATTAACTATGTGATGTGGTGCACGTGCATTGATGCACTTGACATCACGCAGTTTTCAAAACAAAAAATGGCTGCAGAACTTATTCTTTCCTCTTGTCCGACGCCGTTTCTGTAACACCTCTCTTCCTCTTATTAAGCACTAGGCGGGTCAATTTCCTCTAAGACTAAAGAAATTCCATCCTGAGGACCCTAGCCCTAAGCCCAAGAATCTTCAACCCCTCAAATGTAAAAGCTTCTTGGACCCATTTGGGAAATCGTTTGGATTGGGCGAAAAAGGTGCTTTCTTTACTTCAATTTAAATTTCTTTCTTAATCTTTCTATATTTTTTATGTTTGAGTATCATGTACTTACAGAATACAACAATGGCTTTTCTTTACCCTTAAAATTTTCGCCGAAGATGACGTTTTTAGTTAGGAAGACTTTGTTTTTCTTTTATGTGTAGGTGCATTTCTTTTCTGTTAACCATGTGACCGTAGCTCTTAGTGTTTAAATTTATTCAACCTCGGAATCATTTAAAATAAATTGTCTTCTAATAGTATTTCATAAACTTGTTTATTCTATAGGCTACTCAGGCTGTGATGTTATTGATAATCTTGATAGAATATCGGCCTTGCCGGATTCAATCTTGCACCATATTTTGTCATTCATGTCACTGAAACAAGCTGTTCGATTCTACTATTGTCTAAAAGATGGAAAGAAACATGGCATACATGTCCCATTTTGGTAATTAGTGATCACACTCACGGTTATTTTGGACGGGTAGAAGAGATGTTGAAGTGTATGGAACAAACTTTACTAAACCGTCACATGGAGGTGGTAAGTTTAAGGAAGCTCATGATTCACTTGTCTTGTTTTGGAACGATCAAGGATTTGCAGCATTGGTAGATCGATGTGTTTGCTTAGCAATTGGGAGTAATGTCAAAGAGCTTAAACTTCTATTTCCAATTTTCAGGGGAGGATACAATTTGCCTCAAATTGTTTTTTGTGCAAAATCCATTAATGAGTTTAGAGTTGTATGGCTGTAATCTGTCCTGTCCAAGAATTGGTGTGCAGTCTTTGATATGAGAGAGGGGGGCAAATCTTACATCCCCCTTTATGCGCTGTCAAACATTTGAACCTCCAAATAGATGGTGATCTGTTGGATTTTAGAATTCCAGAACTAGTGGTGGGCTTGCTCTGGCTTTCACCTCGTATACAGACTATATCGATGAGTTTTCATTTAGTTCACATTCATAAGTATTCTTTTCAGGTACCAGATATATTACATTAACGAACTCAAGACTTGGTATATGCTATGAGGTTCTATTAGGAGATTTTGGTTGATTAACCATTTTTGTTTGTTTTGCTATGTTTATGCCTGTCATGTTAAAGGAGGTAAAGGTTTTCTCAAATAGTAGATCTTGATGTGATAAATCAAAACATAAATGATAGTTAATTTAGATAATCAGATGCTACTTTTTGAAATCAACATATTCTAATTATACATTATGTACTGTAAATATGACAGTAATTGAATTCTTTTCTGTTTCCTCTCTAGAAGAAAATGGGATAAAGAAATTGGATACTAAGATAATGTCCTTTTTGTGGATAAGGACTATTGTTTATTGCCATTGATTTTTGTTTCCGTTCTTATACAGGGAGCAGCTTACTCACGAAGGAGAGACTCCTAGTTGTTGCCAATCCCTTCCCGTCTCATGTTGGGAGAATTGTCTCAAGGGAGTTATGAATGAACATACTTGGTCACTTATCTGTCTGCCTGCTTCTGTAGACAGGTTCTCTTTTGAGAAGAAGACCCTGGAGAAGCGTACTTCCGTAGAAAGGTTCTATTTTCACGATAATATCTTTATTTGAATTTGAGGAATAAGTATAGTTACTGTTTGATGGAGATGTCAGTAGCGACTAAGAAATTCTGGTTTCATTATCGAATTCTTATGTAATGTTGGGTAACTTTTGTGAAGGCAAATCAGTTTGACGTATATTGTATGTGGCAGTAGCTTGTAATATAATTGTACCAGTGTGACTAGGTTTCTTGGCGTGGTGTTTTACAATAATGTTATACTTACAACCGAGTCATACAATTAGACATACAAATAGATAAAAATTTTACAAAATTCATATAAAATGACTATTCTGTCCTTTTTTTTTTGTCAACTTATCTTTACTTGTTTATTTATTTTATTTTATCACCGAGTGTGTTCGATCCAACTTGTATGCATCTCAATTAATATTTCGGGACTCTGAAATTATCGTCTTTGGGTACAAGGCTCAGTTGCCACCCTTATTAAGGTTTGTAGGGACTTGAACTCAACTAGTTGCCGCCCTATTAGGGTTTGTGGGGACTTGAACTTGAGAGACCATATTAAATCTTCTATATTTTGTTCTTTTACCATAATGGAGACTCGAATTTAGAAGATCAAGTTAGATCCTCTTTTGCTCTTTTTACTATCACTTCATCCAGTGGTGGTTATGTGCCAATAAATTTGATCTTTAAGCCTTTTACACGTCGCATGTTACATTATGGGAATTGGTCATAACCAAAGTTAAAAGAAAGGGTGGTGCTAAAGGCAAGACTAGTAACTAAAATGAAGTCATAATAAGGTATAGCCTTATTGCAAGGTGCATTTAGATCAATTCTTTTTCGAATAAACGGCTTTTTCCTATCCAAATAATAGCTTAATGACAATTTTCCATCCACAAATTTTCAAAATACCACTTTATTACTCAAATTTATATTTTGTTTGCGATCCCACACCATCACCATTCTCTTCCTCGATCATCACTCACCATAACCTTTCAAACCTTACTCTCACCCTGCTAATCGCCGACAATCGAACGATTAGAGTTTGCATAGCCACGCCTCACAAGTCAAATTCTGATCGATCCTAATTACCAAAATCTAACTTTCTACCACCAAAAGACTCAATGGCCTCCTTAATTCAACTTATTTTGCAAGTCTTGTTAGTGCCCTTATTTGCTTTTAATCATGTTTTATCATTACTTTTACCAATAATCTTTTGATATAAAATATTATCTCTAGTAATCGTCAAACAGCCGTATGACAATAAATTTATTCTTAAATCTTTTACGCATCGCGTACATTATGAGAATCGATCATAACCAAAGCTAAAAGAAAAATCTCAAGGGATTAGTCTACCGATAAAAAAGATTTGCTTATTTCCTTAAGTTTCTGGATTCATATCTTAAGATCACCTATTACAATAATATTATGATTTACTTGATCCTTTAAATTTGTAAGGTGTTTAAGGTTTATAGGCTGAATCACTTCTTTTTCAGGTACAGCTAATGTTTATTGGATACGACTTCTATGATATATACATAATTCACCTATCATTAATTTTTGTGTGATGCATTACATTGATATACTTAAGGGATAAAAATTGGCTCACAATCCAATCATATAAATTTTCTATCATAATTCTAACGTGATAACTCGCAACTAATCAGTTCGTAATTGAACAAACGGGATCTATTTATTGCATATGTAAAATAAACAAAATAAAAATTATATTACTGTATTGTCCTCTGCTTGAAATGCCCGTTCAACTTACTCTTTCCGTTTTTCTGATATCGTTTTTATAACACCTCTCCTCCTCCTGTTATGCAGTTGGCGGGTCAATTTCTACTAGACTAAAAAATTCCCTCCTACGAACCGTAACACTAAGCCTAAGAAACAAGAATCTGCAACCTCTCAAATGTAAGTAAAACCTTCTTGGACCCATTTGGGAAATCACTTGTTTGGGTGAAAAGGTGCTTTCTTTACTTCAATATCGATTCCTTTCTTAATCTTTTTGTATTTTTATTTCCCTCCTAAAAACCGTAACCCTAAGCCTAAGAAACAAGAATCTGCAACCTCTCAAATGTAAGTAAAACCTTCTTGGACCCATTTGGGAAATCGCTTGTTTGGGTGAAAAAGGTGCTTTCTTTACTTCAATATCGATTTCTTTCTTAATCTTTTTGTTTTTTGTTTTTTTAATTTTTGATATCATGTACTTACAGAGTACAGCAATGGCCTTTTTTTCCCCATAAAATTTTCGTTGAAGATGAAGTTTTTACTTAGGAAGACTTTGTTTTTCTTTTCTGTGTGGGTGCATTTCTTTTTAGTTAACCATGGGACTGTAGCTTAAATGTTGAAATTTGTTCAACCTCAGGATTATGTAAAATAAGTTGTCTTCTAATAGTATTTCATAAACTTGTTTATTCTATAGGCTACTCTGGGTGTGATTCGATGGAAAACAGAATTGATAATCTTGACAGAATATCGGCATTGCCGGATGAAATATTGCACCATATTATGTCATTCGTGTCACCGAAACAAGCTGTTCGAACTAGTGTATTGTCTAAAAGCTGGAAAGAAACATGGCATACATGTCCGATATTAGTACTTGATGATGATCAGACTCGCGATCGATTTGCAAGGGCAAAAGAGGTGTTGAAGTGTATGGAACAAACTTTACTAAACCGTCACATGGAGATGATAAGTTTAACGAAGCTCATGATTAGCCTGTTGTTCTTTTGGGATGATGAATTTGCAGCATTGGTAGATCGATGTGTTTGCTTTGCAATTGGAAGTAATGTCAATGAGCTTGGACTTCGATTTCCAATTTTCAGGGTAGGATACAATTTGCCTCAAATTGTTTTTTGTGCAAAATCAATTAATGTGTTAGAGTTGTATCGCTGTAATCTGTCCCGTCCAAGAATTGGTGTGCAGTTGTCTTTGAGAAAATTGTGTCTGGTGGGTGTTTATGTAGATGATCAAATGATTGAGAATCTCTTTGCTAGGTGCCCATTGATTGAGTATCTGACGATTGAATCATCTGAAGGCTTTAAAAGCCTAGAGCTATTTGGTCTTAGCGAGCTCCATGAAGTCAAGATAAGCAACAATGATGAACTCGAAAAGGTGGAGATCAATGCATTGAATGTTCATTCAGTAACTATTACTGATATGAAAACACGTGTGATCAATATAGCCTTTTGTAAGAATCTGAAATTCTTACTATTATCAGAGCTTTCAATAAAGGATGATTGGTTATGTAGTGTAATTTCAGATTTTTCACTGCTCCAGTTCTTAAGCATAACTTCTTGTGATGAGTTAAGGAGTATCAAAATTTCAAGTCCTAGTCTTAAGGAATTGGTCATCAATGGATCTGATTTGGTTGAAGTAAAGCTTGAGACTCCTAATTTAAGCAAATTCAAATTTTCGGGTCATCCAATATCCTTTACCTCAAATGCTATGGCTTTGTCAGAAACTGATCTCTACGTCTGTGGTAATGATGATGATATTCAGGTTGATATTCAGGTTTTAGTTAAGTATATTGAACTTCTTGCGAACTTTAATCGGTGTTCTGAAGTGCTAAATTTGCAACATTGCACGGGTGCGGTACGTCTATATTTACTAATCTCTTTTTTTAAATATGCTTTTAATCAAAATTTCTTTTCTTTTCTTTTCTTACTAATATATATATACTTTTGTGAAGGTTTTCATTGTTCCTAGAGAATGGAGGCAAATCTTACATCCCCCTTTATGCGGTGTCAAACATTTGAACCTCAAAATAGATGATCTGCTTGATTTTACAATTCCCGACCTAGTGGACAGCTTGCTCTGGCTTTCACCTCATATAGAGACTATATCGATGAGTTTTCACTTAGGTGACAGTCATAAGTATTCTTTTCAGGTACCGGATGTATTACATTTACGAATTTAAGACTTGGTATATGCTGTGAGGTTCTATTAGGAGATTTTGATTGATTAACCATTTTTTTTTTTGTTTTACTATGTTTATGCCTTTCATGTTAAAAGAGGTAAAGGTTCTCTCAAATAGTAGCTCTTGATGTGATAAATCAAAACATAAATGATAGTTAATTTAGATAATAAAATTCTAGTTTTTGAAATCAACATATTCTAACTATGCATTATGTACTCTAAGGTGGAGTTAGGATTTTGCTTAATTATTTGTCATTTGTCTTTGAAAAAAAAAACAAAGAAATTCACTATTTACTTTTAGGAAGAGTTAGGATGAATTTTTTGTGTTTGGAATATTTGTCATCAGTGGTTCAGCTGAATGAGGGTAAATAACCTATTGATCAGTAATTAAATTCTTTTCTGTTTCCTATCGAGAAGAAAATGGGAAAAATAAATTGAATCCTAAGGCAATTTCCTTTTTGTGGATAAGAACTATTGTTTATTGCCATTGATTTTTGTTTCAGTTCTCATACAAGAAGCAGCTTATTCACGAAGGAGAGATTCCTACTTGTTGCCAATCCCTTCCCATTTCATGTTGGCAGAATTGTCTCAAGGGAGTTAAGATTGAACATACTGCGACATTTTTTTCTCAGCCTGCTTCTGTAGACAGGTTCTCTTTAGAGAGGAAGACCTTGGAGATGCATACTTATGGAGAAAGTTTCTATTTTCATGACAATATCTGGGAGGACCTTAATCATCTTGATTTGAATTTGAGGGAAAAGTTTAGTTATCTGTTTGATGTCAATAGCAGCTAAGAAATTCCTTTTTCATTATCGAATTCTCATGTAATATTGGGTAACTTTGAATAGGTATCAGTTTTTCGACTTAAACTTTCATGAAGGCAAATCAGTTTGACGTATGTTGTATGTAGCAGTAGCTTGGGATATAATTTTACTGATGTGACTAGGTTGCTTGCCCTGGCGTTTTAACATCTTCTGATTAGCTATCTTTATGTTAATAGCATGTTGAGAGATTGACTAGAATCAGGAAACTTATATGTTATTAGGGGAACGTTATGGCATATCAATCATTGGATTCTCTGATGGTTGTTTATTGTGAGACCGTTGAATTTCTTCGATAAACTTTCGTTAAGGCAAATTAGTTTGACGTATATTGTATGTAGCAGTAGCTTCTAATATAATTGTACTGATGTGATTAGGATGCTTGGCCGGGCGTTTTAACATCTTATTCTGAATCTATTAATATTTACTACTATCTTTTTGTTAATAGCATGTTGAGACATTGACTAGAATCAAGAAACATATTAGGGTAATGTTATCACATATTAATCGTTGTATTCTTTGGTGGTCGTTTATTGTGAGACCATTGGATTTCTTCGATGGTTGATACGAAAAATAGTATTATCCCAAAGAGAATTATGACGGCATAAAATCATCGGATTTTTCACAGAATTGTTCACTGTTTGATCATATGGTATTGTTTAAACAAAGATAATTGTCTTATTGAGATATATTGAATAACATTGAGAAGGATTATATACTAATAGCTTACTTTCACTTCATTCATGATAGGGAAATTTTTTTTATTACATCAAACCTCAAGGAATCGAGTTTTTTTAATTCCTTAAATACAAAAGTAACAAAACTTTCTAAAATCTAATTTAAAACTTCAATGCAATAGATTTTTGTTGGCCTTTCAAATAAAATACAAAAAAATTGGCAAGATATCAAGGAGGGAAATAGTGAATTAGAAGTTGCAAATTCAAATCCCTAATCCGTAATCCTAAAATGGGAAAATTAATTGCATAAAAAGAGTAGATATTTTTAGTAATCGTTAGTCACTCATATGACAATAAATTTGTTCTTAAACCTTTTACACATCACGTACATTATGGGAATTGGTCATAACCAAAGCTAAAAGAGAAACCCCAAGGGATTGGTCTGACAGTCATTTCTTTGAGTTTATGGGTTCAAACCTTGAGACCACCTACCATAATAATATTGTGACTTGCTTAGTCCTTTAGGTTTGTAGGATGTTCAATAGATCCCGATGATTAGTTGAAGTGTGTATAAGCTGGCTCGGACACTCCGGTCACCAAAAAATATTTGTAGGGTGTTTAATGGATCTTGGAGATTAGTTGAGGTGTACGTAAGCTGACACCCGGATTACCAAAAAAGCTATAACAAGGGGGTGTCAGGTTAATGACGGCTGCCAAAAAAGCTATAAGAAGAGGGTGTCAAAAGCAAGGTTAATGACGGTTACCAAAAAAGCTAAAAGAAGCGGGTGTCAAAGGCAAGGCTAATGACTAAAATGAAGTCATAACAAGGTAGCCTTATTGCAAGGCACGATGGGATCACTTCTTTTTCAGGAAGAGCTAATGTTTGTTGGATAAGACTTTTATGCATTCACCTATCATTAAATTTTGTGCGATGTGATGCATTGATATACTTAATGGATAAAGATTGGCTCACAACCTAATCTTACAAACTTTTTTTCATAATTCTGACATAGTAACTCGTAATTGGTCAGTTTGCAACTGAGCAAACGAGATCCATTTACGAGTTGACTAATTGCGAACTATCATGTCGCGATTGTGAGATAAAGTTTGTGAGATTAAGTTATAAGTGTAGTATTGTCCTTTACTTAACATGCCCGTTCAACTTATTATTTCCTTTTTTCTAATATCGTTTTTAAAGCACCTCTCTTCCTCTTATTATGCAGTTGTCGATTCAATTTCCGGGGCTTTTGATTAAAAGACCATATTGAGTTTAAATTTAATTAAAAGGCTATCAAGTTTCAAACTCTTAACTAAATAGCCTTATTTTTTATTAAGAGTAATTAAACATGATTAGTGCTTAATTAGGATTAATGAAGTATTGTCTAATCTTTTTAAAATAACAATATGTCCCCAAAAATCTGAAATTGTTGCAAACAATTCATTTGCCTCCTCCCTCCCGCCATTAATGCATCAGAACTGCCCTCCCTTGGTTGTTGTTTCTTCTCAGCAAAACTGAAGATCTTCTTCTTCCTCTAAATTTTTTTCTTCTTCCTCCGCCATTAACACCTTATTCTTCCTCCACCACTACCACATTCTTCTTCCTCCACCATTAACATCTTTTCCACCAAAGATCTGCCTCCTCCTCCTCTTGATATTTCGTCCAGGTATATGTATCTCCTCTTTGCATTTTATATTTCGATTTACAAAGATTTAATGATGGATTGGGTTTGGGTTATGGTTATGGTTTTGATTTAGTGGTTTAGGTCGTTGGGTTGTGTTTGATGTAATGCAAGTTGAAATAAGTGAAATTTGTTGATTATTTTCTTGCATTGTGGGTAGCTGGGGGTGGTAGCACCAATAATAGGTGGAGATGACTGAAAATGTATATTGGATCTGATGGATCGCTTAATCAATCTGGTATGTCTAGTATAATGCAGCAAGTCGCTTAAGCGATCAGGTATATGATAGAAGATCGCTTAAGCGATATATTGGACCGCTTAAGCGATACACCACATCGCTTAAGTGACTCTATAGATGTTTTTTAAAATCTTTCAACCCTTAATATATTGGTTAATAATTTTTTTCTTGGCTTATTGGTACTTGGCTATTATTAGACATGGGACAAGTTGTTTTGGGTGTTGAATATTTTGGTGAGTGGGTGGAGAAAGAAAGTTGTTGGAAGTGGATTGGTAAGAGCAAAAAAGTTGTACCCATTGATGTGAGCACAGAGGTTAATTTTGATGAGTTGATTGATGAAATAATTAGAAGAGGTGATTTGAGTTATTCACGTAGTGATATAGTTGTGAAGTATGTTTTAAGCAGAGTTCTCAAACATTATAAGGTACCCTCTGTTGTATTAAAGTCAAATAAAAGTGTAAAGTTATATATGCTTGATGTGGACGATAAGGGTTCGAGGCCGATTTTAAGGGTTTCTTTTGTGGATAAACCATTGGAAGTTGGTTCAAAGGAAGGGGATAACAAGGAGGTTGGTGGGGAGAATGTTGGTTTTAATTTTAACTATGAGGACATTGATTTCTTTGTTGAAAAATCAAGAGTAGGCGGTGATTTGGGTGGTAAGGAGTACATTATAGAAGAGTCTAGTCATGTAGGGCAAAATGAAAATGTGGACAAGGAGGACCTCGCACATGTTCCCGTAGATGTAGAGATTCCTATAAACACAGATTATGCAGAAGGTGTAGTTTGTGAGGAAGAGAACACTATGGTCCTTTATGTAGGTTCAGAGGCGGCAATTGCAGGTAGTAGTGAATCACCTCATGTTTTTACTGATGGATCAAACTTACACGTAGGATATTTATTTGACAACAAGGAGAAAGTGGTGAGGAAGCTAAAACTTATTGCCATGAGAGGTAATTTTAAGTTCATCACCAAAAAGTCTAATTAATCGGTAGTGACAGTTGCATGTCGTGACCGAAAGTGCAAGTCGTGGGTTTATTGTAGAAGGTTGGCGGAGTCCGAAAAATTTATTGTTAGCACATATACCCGTGAGCATACCTGTGGGTTGGGACATATTCCAGGCGAGCATCGACAAGCCTCCACTGATGTTATTGGAAAATTTGTCAAAAGTCAGTTTGTTGAAGGGAAAGGTCCATCTCCTAAGGACATTCAAAGATTTGTGCACACAGAGTTTACCCTACACGGCAATGGTCCGGATGCCCTAGTTAACCTTCTTAGTAAAACTTGCAGCTGTAAAGTGCTTGACGTTCAACGTTTACCTTGTCCTCATGCACTAGCAGCACTGAAACACCAACTCAAGCTAAATTTTGGTTCAAGAATTTTCACAAAACTTTGCTCATCTCTCTATATGGCAAACCATTACATGCTAGCTTATTTAGAAACGTTATATCCAGTTCCTCCAAAAGAGCAATGGGTGGTGCCACCAGAGTTGTTTGACATTATCCTTCATCCCTTATTCAAAAAGACAGAAAAATGGAGAAAAAGAACTAAGCGTATTCCATCAGCATGTGAGGTTCCTCAGAGGATGAAAAAGTGCTCAATTTGCAAGCAACCTAGCCACAAGAAAAGCTGTTGTCAGAATCAATCACATGCAAATCAAGAAAATTAGCTTCGAATAGATCATAAGCAAGCAAGCAAGCAACCTTCTGTTATTAAATCACTCTGCTGTCATTTGTAGATTTGAACAGTAGATCGCTTAAGCGATAGCATTTCACTTAAATGTTGTCAATCTTTTTTGGTGCATTAAACTGATTTTATGTCCTTGTATTTCCAGCTATGCCATCAAGAAGAATGAAGAAATCAAGAGAGTTGCCAAGGCCAACCGTTAAAGACGTATTAGTGAATCGAGAGAGTTGCTAAGGCCAACCGTTGAAGACTTGTTGTTTTCAATTTTTTATGTTGATAATTGGATATCTTTTTGTTTGAAGTTTTGAATAGATGATATTAAAGATGCTTGTAGTTCCTTAATTGTTGCTCTTATTGTGCTACAAGAAAATGTATAAATATGATTTTTTCACATCAATTCTTTGCAAGAAAATAATATATAAATAAATATTGAGATGTTATTGTTAGGAATCGATCTACCCAACGCAACGGAAAAATAAAGTTAAAGGATAAATCAATTCCTTTAAAGCCCCAAATCAGGGTACTAATTATATAGTTAACACGTTAAATCGAAAATCTGCAGAAATTATAAACAATCCATTCAAGGATCAGAGATCTTACGCACGTTTGGAGGCTCCTTCACTTTGTGTCTAATTTGGATTCGCTACTGATTCAAAGTAGAATCGAATGAATGGTGATCCACACGAAGACAATCCGAAGAACCAAAAATGTATTTGCTAGATCCTCTTTGGCTTCAAGAATCAACTTGAATCAAAGAAAAATTTGATTCAAGAACAAAGGCAAAAATGTGAGGGAGAGAATAGGGAGAGAGGGCTACCACCTTTTAATTCAATGAATGAAAAATGACTTATTTTATTTCCTTCAATACACATGCACTTATATAGTGCATGTGTCAAAACCCTAATCCTTTTAGGAATAGGATTGGGCTCCAACCCAAATTAACCCACGTGTCCAAACACTATCTTTTTGATATTTTCTTTTAATTAATTAATTATTATAATTAAAATCAATTAATACATTTATAACATTTAATTAATAATAATTCATTTAAACATATGCATACATATATTTAAATATAATCAAACTAATTTGATTTAACATTAAATCTAGTCGATAACCTCAGCAAATCTAATTGCACTGTGAGATTACCAAAAAACCATTTCGTCCTAAAAGATGAAAATACCCTTTGCACAAACTAATTCTTAAATTATCTTCTATGTGTGACACCCATAGGCTCCTCATCGTATCGTCAGCAAGTAGTATCGCAATTAACACCAATTAATCGTCTTACGACACACAAACCAAAATTGGCCCCTAGCAAGGCACCATGACCACCCGATAGATTCAGATAAGCAAAATAGTTACCTATCAATGATATGGTTACCATGTAATCAAATCATTCCATCATCTGTTATCTCATCGAGACTGAGGTACAATAATAGTGTCAACCTCAGTTACTCTCGATATGTCTGTATTTAGTTACTATACCAATGATCGGAATAACAAATTGGATTGAACAACAACTCAATCCCACTATGACCACAACTTTATTGTCATTGTCATTTACTAAATTGCACTGTGAGATAACTTCTCCCGTACCCAAGAGTGATGAATCCTCTGTCGATCCGCCATAGTCTTGATACACTCCTCGATGCAGCCAATCACTATTGTATTGATAGCTCTAAATAGAAATACATTAGGCTAGTGTCAAACTACACCAATCAATGTACAAAGTGCTCTGGTGATCTCTAGTCTAAGGATCACATGCACCACCATTCGTTAGAGGATTTGTTCCATAGACACTGGGGTTACATTCTATATGGAACCCTTTGGTGGGTCAGTCCAATGAACTTGCCTATAACAAGCACCCATTTGTTGCACTAGGTTGTCAGCAAACAACCTTGACAATTGAGATCAGTCATTGCCTTTCAACAGGATCGTTCAACACTATGATAGTCTTACTGTATTCTCTGTGCCCTTGATCAAAGTAATACTGGGGCTACAGACATTTCTAAAATGGCCACCATTTGTGATTATAGGGTTCTCACTATCAAGATTTTAAACACTTGATACCCTCATCACGATTCTACCATCCTAAGGACATATATCAATACATACATGTATGATTTACACGATATAGAAAAAATGTCTTTTATTGATCAATAAACATTATTACAAAAAGTCAATTATACAATAATTGATTGCTCTAGGGCACATACTCTAATAGTTATTGTGCTATAAATATTGAGATATTATTGTGCTACTGAATTTTAGAAGGAAATGTTAAGTACATATAAATTTGGCCTTGGTCGCTTAAGCGAAGATGGCTTATTTGTACAGGATTGCTTAAGTGAGAGATTATATCGCTTAAGTAATCATGAATTTTAGAAAGAAATGCTAAGTACAAATAAATTTGGCCTTGGTCACTTAAGTGACGTCTTCTATTGCTTAAGCGATGACGGCTTATCTATACAAGATCGATTAAGTGAGAGCTCACATCGCTTAAGCAATCAAGGCTAATTTCCTTTTGTACTTAGAATAATCATTCTCAAATACACAGTCGCTTAAGCAATATCAGATCTCGCTTAAGCAATCCAATATAGATAATTCGTGATCACTTAATTGATAGTCTATGTCGTTTAAGCAACCAAGGCCAATTTGCTTCTTTTCTCCTCAATCTTTTGATATTGTGAAAGTTTGAGTGAGAAATTATAGTCCGTATTGTGGGTCAGCTCTATATTCAATCATAATAATCCATATTTGTGAAATGAGGTACATTTCTACTAACGTGTCACACTAGTGTGCTATGACATTCCTCCATATATCATATGGTTGTACATCGCATATTGTAGTTGTTATATTTTGATGTTGTGAACATTCGAGGTTTAAATTAACATTAATAATCTTCTTATTTTGCCTTAGTATATGTTGATGGAATTAAGTTGTCAAATAATCCTTTTTAATTGGCCTTAATATGTGTTAATAACCAATGTCGCTTAAGCGATCAAGGCTAATTTGCTTCTTTTCTCCCGAATCTTGTGATGTTATGAACGTCCCAAGTTAGCATTAACATTACTTAATATGGGGTTGTCAAATAATCCAAAAAAAAAAAAAAAAATGGATAGGTCTCTTAAGTGATCCAATATATATAAGCCTTCGTCGCTTAAGCGACTAAGGCCAATTATTGTCAAAATTATCCTCAAGTACACGATCTCTTATGCGATTTTATGTCTCGCTTAAGTGATTTAGTATACATAAGCCTTCGTTATTTAAGCGATACTAGACATCACTTAAGCGATCAAGGCCAAGAAAGTGTCAAAATCATCCTCAAGTGCACGATCGCTTAAGCGATGTCAGGTTTCGTTTAAGCGATCTAGTATATTTAGCCTTCTT